>NC_037687.1:18859813-18932682 GCF_003255815.1 Theropithecus gelada | reverse complement strand
TTTTTTTTTTTTTTTTTTTTTGAGACGGAGTCTCACTGTGTCTCCCAGGCTGGAGTGCAGTGGCGCGATCTCGGCTCACTGCAAGCTCCGCCCCCCGGGTTCACGCCATTCTCCCGCCTCAGCCTCCCAAGTAGCTGGGACTACAGGCGCCCGCTACCGCGCCCGGCTAGTTTTTTGTATTTTTAGTAGAGACGGGGTTTCACCATGTTAGCCAGGATAGTCTCGATCTCCTGACCTTGTGATCCACCCGCCTCGGCCTCCCAAAGTGCTGGGATTACAGGCTTGAGCCACCGCGCCCGGCCATCCTTTTTCGTTTTTAAAGGAAAAAGGCTAGCCCTGTGGACTCCGTGAGCTTTTAGCACCATTGGTACATCCATATGGTGGAAAGTCATGTGGATTTAAAAAGCAGCGTATGTGAGGAATTTGAGATTGGAGCAGGATGGTGTGCTATAGTAGGAAATGGAAGAAGTAGAGTGTGTGCTGTGATCACAGCCTTATTTCCTCTGACTTCTAATTTAGAGAGCAAAATAAAGATATATACTAGTGTTAATGGTGGCTGTTGCAAAGTAGATAGACTTTGTTGGATTTTCCCATTCCTTTCTATGTTTCAGTTTTTCCTTTCTTTTTAGTTTTTTTGAAATGGTCTTACTCCGTCACCCAGGCTGGAGTGCAGTGGCATGATTGCAGCCCACTTCAGCCTTGACCTCCTGGGCTCTGGTGATCCTCTGGAGTGCTGGGACTGTAGGCATACACCACCACACCCAGCTAATTTTTTGTATTGTTCGTAGAGATGGGGTTTTCTCCATATTGCCCAGACTTATTTCAGTTTTCTTTTTTTTTTTTGAGACGGAGTCTCGCGCTGTGTCACCCAGGCTGGAGTGCAGTGGTGCGATCTCGGCTCACTGCAAGCTCCACCTCCCAGGTTCACGCCATTCTCCTGCCTCAGCCTCCGAGTAGCTGGGACTACAGGCGCCCGCCACCACGCCCGGCTAGTTTTTTGTATTTTTAGTAGAGACGGGGTTTCACCATGTTAGCCAGGATGGTCTCGATCTCCTGACCTCATGATCCACCCGCCTCGGCCTCCCAAAGTGCTGGGATTACAGGCTTGAGCCACCGCGCCCAGCCCTTTTTTTTTTTTTTGAGACGGAGTCTTGCTCTGTCACCCAGGCTGGAGTGCAGTGGCCAGATCTCAGCTCACTGCAAGCTCCGCCTCCTGGGTTGACGCCATTCTCCTGCCTCAGCCTCCCGAGTAGCTGGGACTACAGGCGCCCGCCACCTCGCCCAGCTAGTTTTTTGTATTTTTTAGTAGAGACGGGGTTTCACCGTGTTAGCCAGGATGGTCTCGATCTCCTGACCTCGTGATCCGCCCGTCTCGGCCTCCCAAAGTGCTGGGATTACAGGCGTGAGCCACCGCGCCAGGCCTTATTTCAGTTTTTCTACATTTCCATTTTTTCCATAATGAGCCTCTCTTACTTTTTCTTTTTTTTTTTTTTTTTTTTTTAAGAAACACGATCTCACTCTGTTGCCCAGGCTGAAGTGCAGTGGCATGATCATATGTCATGGCAGCCTCAAACTCCTGGGCTCAAATGATTCTCCTGCCTCAGTCTCCTGAGTAGCTGGGATTACAGGGATGAGCCACTGTGCTTAGCCGAAGCCTGTGTTTCTTTACCCATGTGGGCCTGCAGCTCAGAGCTGGGGTCTGCAAGCATTTCTTCGGGCATCACACATTTCTAAGAAAACAGCCAAAACAATCTTGCTAGAAGAATCACAGGGCATTTTATATTTTATCTTCACCCTCTCCCTCTCCCTCTTTTTTTTTTTTTTTTTTTTGCAAAGTATACGTTTTACTTTTTAAAGAATCTGTTTTTAACAAGTTTAACACAAAGGCAAACCCAGGGGCCTAAATATATTTAAATCAAATGTATTTAATTTGATTAAATATTAATCAAAGCTGGGCACAGCTGATACACTGTTGTCAGAGCTGCCCTTCATGCCTGTCAAAAAATGGCATTGGCCAGGAACAGTGTCACATGCCTTTAGTCCTAGCGACTTGGGAGGCTGAGGTGGGACCATTGCTTGAGGCCAGGAGTTTAAGACCAGCCTGGGCAACATAGTGAGATCTTACCTCTACCAAAAAATAAATTTAAAAAATTAGCCAAGCATGGTGGCACAAGCTTGTAGTCCCTGTTATCACACCATTACACTCTGCACTTTAGCCAGGGCAACGGAGCAAGGCCTTGTCTCTTAAAAATAAATAGGTCGGGCGCAGTGGCTCACACTTGTAATCCCAACACTTTGGGAGGATGAGGTGGGAGGATCGCTTGAGGTTAGAAGTTTGAGACCAGCCTGGCCAACATAACGAAACCCCATCTCTACTAAAAATACAAAAATTAGCCAGGTGTGGTGGCACATGCTTGTAATCCCAGCTGCTTGGGAGGCTGAGGCATGACAATCTCTTGAGCCTGGGTGGAGGAGGTTGTAGTGAGCCAAGATTGCGCCACTGCATTCCAGCCTGAGAGAGAGAGAGAGAGAGAGAGAGAGAGAGAGAGAGAGAGACAGATGTGTAGGCCCTGCCTTAGAGAACTCTAAGGTCTAGCAGGAGGGCAGATGTGAGTCAGTAACAACCCAGATAATTTAACTAGCAAGGGAGGACAGGTGCTGTGCGGAGAGAGCAGGAACCATCTTGTTGGAGGGCCATTTGAACCTGGAGGGTTAATATTCAGGCAGAGATAATACATGGAGTATTGCTCTTATCAGAACAAGATTGTTCCCAGCTTACCATACCGAAGCCTGCTGTGCACACTTCGCAGTAGTCTCCTGAAATCTCTGGGGGCTAGTTTGGGGTCTCTGTAGGTGAGAGTGCTGGGGTGTGTTAGGGACCGTGATGGGCGAGGTGATGGCCTCATCCTCATCCTCATCCTCGTCCTCTGGTGCCCTCACTGCTTCTCTAGCCAGCTCACCCTCTCTGTCCTCTGTCTTGGTTCTAGAATCACAAATGCACACAACTCTTCCTGCGTTTCCAACAAGTTTGCCAACGATGGTAGCTTCTTGCAGCAGTTTCTGAAGTTGCAGAAGGCACAGACCAGCACAGGTGAGTGTAGGCCTCCCCTTTCCTGGTGCTGTCCTTGCATCTCCCCCTGGGGTTGCCAGGCATGTGGGAAGTGACGGGTCCCACCTCAGACTCCTTCTGCTCACCCATAATCATAGATGGCCCTCGTTCCACGCATACGTGCACCAAAGGCATAAATAAATAAATAATACATAAATTTTTCTTTTTTTTTTTTTTTGAGACGGAGTCTTGCTCTGTCACCCAGGCTGGAGTGCAGTGGCACCATCTCAGCTCATTGCAAGCTCCGCCTCCCGGTTTCACGCCATTCTCCTGCCTCAGCCTCCTGAGTAGCTGGAACTACAGGCGCCCGCCACCATGCCCAGCTAATTAAATATTTTTAGTAGAGACAGGCTTTCACCGTGTTAGCCAGGATAGTCTCCATCTCCTGACCTCGTTATCCACGCACCTCAGCCTCCCAGAGTGCTGGGATTACAGGCGTGAGCCACCCCGCCCAGCCAATAATTTTTGTTTTTTTGAGACAGGGCCTCACTCTTGCTCAGGTTAGAATGCAGTAGTGCAATCATAGTGCACTGCAGCCTCAACCTCTGGGGCTCAAGCAAACCTTCTGCCTCAGCCTCCCTGCAGCTGGGGCTACAGGGGCATGCCACCACACCTTGCTAATTTTTGTATTTTTTGTAGAGTTGGGATTTCGCCATGTTGGTCACGCTGGTCTTGGACTCCTAAGCTCAAGCAATCCACCTGCCTCAGCCTCCCAAAGTGTTGAGATTACAGGCTGGAGCCGTTGTACCCGGACCAAGTAATAAATACATAAATTAATACCAAAAGGGGCAGGTTGGGTGCAGTGGCTCACGCCTGTAATCCCAGCACTTTGGGAGGTGAGACGGGTGGATCACCTGAGGACAGGAGTTCGAGACCAGCCTGGCCAACCTGGTGAAACCTTGTCTCCACAAAAATTAGCCAGGCGTGGTGGCAGGCGCCTGTAATCCCAGCTACTCAGGAGGCTGAGGCAGGAGAATCGCTTGAACCCAGGAGTTGGAGGTTGCGGTGAGCCGAGATGGCACCATTGTACTCCAGCCTGGGGGACAAGAGCGATACTTTGTCTCAAAAAAAAAAAAAAAAAAAAAAAATTACCAAGGTGGCAAATATAGACCCTGCCCTCAGTGTGCTTACCCTGTAGGAGCAGAGACAGATAAGTCAGATTTCAGTTGGGGGCAGGTGGAGCCATGATGAAGCCCTCCCCACACTTGCGGGACCACTTTGGGAGTTGGAGGCATCCCTAAGCTGGGTCAGCTTGAACCCACCAGCAGGAGTGAGCAGGTCTTCTGCAGACAGGGTTTGCAGGGACACTGGGCTGACCTGAGACACCTGAGCTACATCAGAGAACAGCAGATTCTGGGGACTGCTACTGCTGAGGTGCCGGGTGGGCAGGCAGCTGGGGGCACCCAATAGTGACCACCGGGGCACTGGTGTTCATTGGGTAACACCCTGTGTGCCAGGGAATGTGGACTTAGTGCCTGCCATGTCCCTTGCTCCGTACAAGCAGACGACGCCTGTGCTCTCAATCCTCTGAAGGGACACCTCTTTCTACCTCTGTTTCCCTTTGGTAGACATCTGATAACACATGTCGTGTTTTCTTCTCTCAGAATTCATAGATGTCGGCTGGGTGCGGTGGCTCATGCCTGTAATCCTACCACTTTGGGAGGCTGCAGGGGACAGGATTGCTTGAGCTTGGGAATTCAAGACCAGCCTGGGCAACATGGCTAAATCTGTCTACAAAAAAAATACAATTAGCCAGGCATGGCGGTGCATGCTTTTAGCCCCAAGTACTTGGGAGGCTGAGATGGGTGGATCGCTTTTGGGCCTGTGAGGCGGAGGTAGCAGTGAGTGGAGATCGCATCTCTGTACTCTAGCCTGAGCAACAGAGCAAGACTCTGTCTCAAAAAAAAAAAAAAAAAAAAAAAAAGAATTCATAGATGTAACATTTTGCCTTTGATACTCCTGATCTTTTTTAATAATGAAAAATACTCACTGGGCACAGTGGCTCACACCTGTAATTCTAGCACTTTGGAAGGCCGAGGCAAGTGCATCTCCTGAAGTCAGGAGTTCGAGACCAGCCTGGCCAATGTGGTAAAACCCTGTGCCTACTAAAAATACAAAAATTAGCCGGGCATGGTGGCACACCCCTGTAATCCCAGCTGCTTGGGAGGCTGAGACAGGAGAATCGCATGAACCTGGGAGGCGGAGATTGCCATGAGCCGAGTTCGCGCCACTGCACTTCAGCCTGGGCAACAGAGCAAGACTCAGTTTCAAAAAGGGAAAAAGAAGAATACCAGAGGTTGAAGTCCTCCCATCCCCCTTTCTTACAGGAAATAACTGTCGAGAAGTTGTGTGTCTGACAACTGCTGTTGTCCTCTCAAGCAGTATGTGCCATAGTTTCAGATGTTTGACCGTTTACCCAGATGACGACATAGTGTGCATTTTGTTCCAAGCTTTTTTCTCTTACTTGACATGATTTTTTTTTAGGTCTAGATGGTACATCTAAATCTTACTGGGTTCTGTAAGCAGCTGGTTGCCTCCATGTCCACGCTTTCCATTTAGGAAGCTAAGGCTTAAAAAGATGAAGCCGGCTGGGCGTGGTGGCTCAAGCCTGTAATCCCAGCACTTTGGGAGGCCGAGACGAGTGGATCACGAGGTCAGGAGATCAAGACCATCCTGGCTAACACGGTGAAACCCCGTCTCTACTAAAAAATACAAAAAACTAGCTGGGCGAGGTGGTGGGCACCTGTAGTCCCAGCTACTAAGGAGGCTGAGGCAGGAGAATGGTGTGAACCCAGGAGGCGAAGCTTGCAGTGAGCTGAGATCCAGCCACTGCACTCCAGCCTGGGTGACAGAGCGAGACTCCATCTCAAAAAAAAACAAAACAAAACAAAAGAAAACCAGATGAAGCCCCTGCCAGACTTGGTGGCTCATGTCTGTAATCCCTTTGGGAGGCTGGGGTGGGAGGATAGCTTGAATCCAAGAGTGTGAGACCAGCCTGGACAACCTAGCAAGAACCCATCTCTGCAAAAAAATAAAAATAAAATTAGCCAGTCATGATGGTGAGCACCTGTAGCCCCAGCTACTCTGGAGGCTGAGCTGGGAGGATTGCTTGAGCCCAGGAGTTCAGGAGGTTGAGGCTGCAGTGAACCATGATTGCACCACTGCACTTCAGCCTGGGTGACAGAGCGAGACCCTGTCACTAAAAAAAAGATGAGGCCCACAAGTGCAGAGCCAGCCTCTATCTAATGGTCTGGGGGCCCTAGTCCTGTTCTCAGGGTGGTGAGCTGGCCAGTTTCATGATGCTGCTCCCCCCCAGACTCAGGGCTCTTCCTGAAGCTGTCACACACCAGCCCTGCCCCATCCCCTGCTTTGCTGTGGGTGCTTCTGCACTGTAGGTCCTCTGGACAGCAAGGCATGGGCTAGAATGACTGGTCTTCAGGTCTGCACCTGGACCCCTTGTCAGTGCCCCAGGGGATTCCCAGCCTTCCCCAGCGGTAGCAATGCCTGTGCAAAGAATGGGACCCCTGTCTGTAGGTTGGTTGCCTACAGGTGTGCAGTGTAACAGGCCAGGTGGGTAAATCTTCACCCACGGAGCTTCTGCCCATGTCTCTTGATTTTGGGATTTACTGACCAGAGCCCATTGTTACTGGTGAAACAGCTGGTTCTCGACCTTTGTCAGGTTTCCTAGGGAACAGCTAAGAAATGTTAACCCAAGGCCAAATTCATCCTAGAATGAGGAAGGCTGGTTTGAGTCCCTTCCCCATCAGGTCTCAGGGTGAGAACACCCAGTAGTCTGGCCCCGGTCAGTTAGCCTGGCCACAGACCTCCAAGGGAATGGTTGTAAACTAGGATTTGGGGACTCGGGAGAGGTACCCAGCACCCTGAGTGCGCATATCCTTCCTTCTATACCAGATGCCCCGCCCAGTGCTCCCAGCGCCCCTCCCAGCACACCGACCCCCAGTGCCGGGAAGAGGTCCCTGCTCATCAGCAGGCGGACAGGCCTGGGGCTGACCAGCCTGCCAGGCCCCATGAAGAGCTACTCCCACGCCAAGCAGCTGCCCGTGGCACACCGCCCAAGTGTCTTCCAGTCCCCCGATGAGGACGAGGAGGAGGACTATGAGCAGTGGCTGGAGATCAAAGGTAAGTTGTGGGAGCTGCTGCTCCCCCACCACCAGTGCCCATGCTCTAGCAGGTGGGATCTGTGGTGGGCAGGGCAAGTGCTGCCAGGGGCGTGGGTGCTTTGGGCTGAGTTGCAGCCGCCAGGTCTCCGAGCTGAGCCTTGGGCCCTCTGGGGTGAGGAGAGCAAAGGAGGGTGAGGGGGCAGGGCTGGGGTGTTGCTGGGCATCAGCGCGTGGGCTTCATCTTGGGAGCAGCGGGATCCATCTTCCACTCACACAGCGGCTCACCCAGCCAGGGCAGGGGCGCACGCCCTTCTCGCATTTGCTCCAAAAGGGCATCCTCATATCCCTTCTTGGAGGAGCTTCTAAGGCTCTTCAGCTGAGCCCTGGAGGCCCCGAAGCACTGCCCCAACCGTGGGTTACTGTCCCCTGCGTTTAGGCCAGAGGTATGAGCCGCAGGTTGGAGGGTGTTCTCTCCTATTCCTAGGAAAGGACGGTCACTGGTCATGGGTGAGCTTGTCCAGATCCCCCACCGTAGGAGGGCAAAGGGGGTGGCTGTGGTGACAGCATTGCTAGCAAGTCTAGCCCTGTCCACATTCAGAATGAGGCCCCGTGACACCTGAACCGCGTGGAGGGCTGGCTGGTGAGG
Organism: Theropithecus gelada; assembly: GCF_003255815.1. Lineage (NCBI taxonomy): Eukaryota > Metazoa > Chordata > Mammalia > Primates > Cercopithecidae > Theropithecus > Theropithecus gelada. The sequence continues at coordinate 18,924,806 of NC_037687.1, read as the reverse complement.
TCACGTCACCCTGACAGCACAGACTGAAGCGACCGTGGAGTTGTGCCATGACAGCTTTGAGACCCCTTGCTTCTGGCTGTGTGTCCGAGCAGATCAGAGGCCAGCCTGGCCCCTGGGCCATTAGTCAGAATGGAGCTGGTGTGTGTCCTTTCCTTAGAGAGGTTCCCCTGCAGCTCCAAGGGTACCCTGTTGGGAACTGCTGCATTACAAGGGGTATCAAGTGTCTCGAGGCCCTTGAATTGAAGCTCATTATGGCCCACTGTCTGCGTGGCCTCAGAAACCCACCTGTTCCTGTAAACAGCGACCAGGTCAGGATTGTTGCTGGGCCTGTGGCAGGAGGGCGACCTAGGGTGAAAGATGGTCATGGAATGCCCTTGGGACCTCACAGCGGCGCTTGCTGGGCCACACACTCCCCACCTCTCCCCGATTCCCAGTAGCCCAAGCAACAAGGGGAATAAGATTAGCCACAGGTCTGGCATGTTGCCCAGTTGCCAGGTACTTGCTGGCAGTGAGAAATTTCTCCTGTGCGTCTCCTACAAGGGCTGCGATCTGTGTAGTAGCTGACAAACTCAGCCTCAGAAACAGGCCAGGGAAAAAATGCAAAAGCACGTTCCACATGGCTCAGTGGGGAGGCTAATCCATATATAAAAATATATCTTTATAGCTCTGTTCACTGAAAAGGCCCCGAGATAATGATTAAGCCCGTGGCATTGAGCATCCCTAGCGCCCAGATGCTGGTCTGGAGACGCAGTTTCTCATGGAAACCGACTTCTTGGAGAAGTGGCTGGCTCTGGGTCTGGGCAGGAAGTGTATGAGATGATCTTGGAGCGCCCTGTCCCGGCAGATGGCAAGGAGGCCATCAGAGACTCCTGGGGCCATGTCCAGAGCCCTCAGGAGCCAGCTTGAAGAGGCTCCACCGGCTGCAGAGCTTCTATGACACTAATTGCCATGGATCGAAACCCACCCAGTGTGTTTAAATCAGAGCTCATAATGGTATTTTTAAAAAAAGAATGTGTCATCTTTGAAGGATGAAAGGGAACCGATGTGTTATGCTGAAAACTGGTAAAGAAAGAAAAGAATTAAGCGTTTCCCCCCCACAACCAGGGGAAGCTGGATATATTTTCTGCTAGCTTCCAGCCTGGAGCTCACCACAGCCTCACACACTTCTCTCCCACCCAGTGTGTCTCACCAAGACAGTGAGACCAACTCCCCCCTCATCATGGTGTTTTGTGCCTGGACTCGGGACGCCCGACAGCCTCCTGCATCTCACACTCTTCTCCCCCCACCCCCTCTGTCGTTGTGGTCCGTAGAGAGAGTGTGCCTATTGACTGTGGGGTGTGTGAGTTGAACCCCAGTACTGACAGCCTCCTTAAAGTTTCACCCCCAGAGGGAGCCGAGACTCGGAAAGTGATAGAGAAATTGGCCCGCTTTGTGGCAGAAGGAGGCCCCGAGTTAGAAAAAGTAGCTATGGAGGACTACAAGGATAACCCAGCATTTGCGTGAGTATCTCCGGGGAAGGGAAGGCCGTGCTATTGAATGAATTTGCTGCACAGTCGCACGTGCGGGGCTGGTTGCTTGCTAGCGTGGGCCGGATGCTGTTCCGAGCGTTTTCTGATTCTCACTAGAAGTGACGAGTGGCTCCCATGTGGCACGGAGACTTGCTTTTGGGTCCCTGCTCGCCAGCCTGCCTTTTTTTGTGCGATAGAAGCTACAGGGATACGCCTATCACAGATACTCATTTTTCCCTCTCTTCTGCAAACTTCCTCCTCTCCAGATTTTTGCACGATAAGAATAGCAGGGAATTCCTCTACTACAGGAAGAAGGTGGCTGAGATAAGAAAGGAAGCACAGAAGTCACAGGCAGCCTCTCAGAAAGGTAGGTGGACAGAGTGGGCGGGAGGTTCTGGGGAGGCCTGTGGACATACCGTGCCCCAGTGTGGAATTGGGGTTCCTGGAGGCGCTGGAGTGGCACTGTGTGGCACTGGTGGTTGAGGTCAGTATTCTCCCAGGCATCTGGGGTCACTCTGGGAATGGGTCTGACACCACCTTCCCCCTCAGTGCTCCAAGGACCTGGTGAAGCCTGAGTGTCAAGCCACATGTGTGGGGTACACGGGTGCTCTTGGCGATCAAGGTCACTCCTGGGAGATCAGTTCAGGGCAGTACCCTGGGTAGAGGGGGCTTTTGCTTGTTGGTTCTTTGTTACGTTAACAAGTGTTAATGAGCCCCAGCTTCCTCCTGGGCACTGAGGACAGGGCAAGGCAAGTGTAGTGTACGGCTGAGGACCTGGGGGACAGACACTGTTAGCTGGTGCAATTCGGATGGGATGAATTTCAGGGGAAGGGGAAATACGAGCTGGTCTTCGACTGCGATGACATAAAATCCCAGCCAAGTGTTGGTGGGTGGGCGGGATTGATGTTCAGGCCAAGCGCGGGCTGCAGAGGTTTGTTCCTTGTGTTCCCTGTGGCCCTGTGCCCTGAGCCTCTCCCAAGGAAAGGAGGCCCAACAGCACCCCCCAGCCATGTGACCTGGGGTGCTCCCATCTCCCCTCCTACCCCACCCAGACCTGCTGTCACGTTTGGATCGTTTGTCCCGGCTCGTGTCCCAGGCCCTCTTGACCTCCCTTGTTGGACAGGGTGGGGGGGCAGGGGGCGGGGGCTGGAGGTGTGTTATGAACTCTGGCGTCTGGTCCCAGTGCAGTAATCTGATTCCCATTTGCCTGTTTCTCTTTGCATCATTCCTAAAACAAACCCCACTTGTTGCCCTTGGGGTTCTTAGCAGAAATTGGGCTGTTGGGTGTGGTGAGTTGAGCCCAGTACTGACAGCCTGCTTAAAGTTTCACCCCCAGAGGACGAAGAGGTCAAGAACCTTGCAGAAAAGTTGGCCAGGTTCATAGCGGACGGGGGTCCCGAGGTGGAAACCATTGCTCTCCAGAACAACCGTGAGAACCAGGCATTCAGGTAAGGGGGGCCCTGCCAGGGAGGTGACCGTCACCTTGGCCACAGCCCCCCTGCAGGGGAGGACACTGGATCGGCAGAGTCCAGCCACTTGCTGGGGTCCCACTGTGAGACGCTGGCAGGTCTAAGAGTCTCTGACCCCAGAGCCCGGCTCTGCCTCCCTGCAGGCATGTCCCACACGCACACCAGCACCCTGGGTGGTGTCTGAGGCAGGTGCACGGGGCCTTTGGGGCCTTTGTGTCTTTTAGGTGCCTCATGGAGAAAGTCTCTAGCACTTGCCCAGTTGTCTTTGGGACACATGGCAGCCCTTGACCGGGGGCAGGTCAGGCTCTCAAGTGGAAATTCACAGTAGTGTTTAGTTTATGTTGTGTACGTTCTCAGGGTCTCCCCTTTATGACGAGGGAAGTGGCAGAGAATGGAGAACTTTAGGATCTATGGAGGGGGAACACCCAGCCTGTATGTGAGTTCCACAGAAGGGTGGGTGCATGACAAGCAGCCTAGCCTCCCTGCCATCCCCCACCATGCGGTCGCACCCTAGCCCCAGTGGCTGGGTCTGTGTTCACTGACTCATCAATTCATTGGGTGGGTTTGGCACTTACTCTGTGCCCGGGGAGGCGAGTGGGTGCCTGGGGGATGTGGGGGTAACGTGCCCATGAGGTTACACAAGCCCCGACTCAGTCATTGAGGAGGTGTGACAGCACATGACAAAGTCCTGGAGCAGCAGCTCTCTGGGCTGGTTGATTCAGCAGACTTCATCGCACATGGGGCAACTGTGCTTTTTGTGGTCACTGACCAAGGTCGTGGAGGGTGGGCAGACATGGCCAGGCCAGGTCCAGGCAGACGAGGGCAGTGGGCCACCCTTGGGAGGTGGGACTGAGGGAACGTGGGGGCTGGGAACAGGGAGGGTCAAGGCTCAGCTGACCTAGTGGATGGGGACAGGGAGAGGGGCTGGTACCTCTGTGTACCCAGTCTCGTACCTCTGTGTCCTGGAGCCTGTGTTGGGGTCATGGATTGTTTGGGCCTGGAATTCAGGAGAGGGATCTGCCTGGGACTGGAGCGCCCCCCAGGTGTCCTGAATCTGGGACTTGCCCTGGGGACCATTGAGTTGTTGGCCACACCTCAGGGTTAGGTCACTAGTCTCCTCCAAGTCATTGTGTCTTTCCTTCATTTGCCTGATTAAGGCTATATAAATAGGAAACCTAGTTTGCTGTCGTTGTAGGTAGACACTGACTGTGAAACCTTTTCAAAGGAGAAGCAGGCAAGGATTTGGAATTCTGTCCAAGGCCCAGAGCCTGGTGGCTCTGCCCGGTCAGAGGGGTCCAGGGACCAGTCGCTGCAGCCTAGCCTCTCCCCAGATGTCAGAACTGAGAGATACTATTGGTGCAGGTGGCCCCGGCCATCCTGTGTGTCCTTTCTGTTCCGGGGTATTGCTGACAGGTGCCCAGCTTGTCAGGTGTGGCTGTGGGGGAGGCCAGGCTGGTTGAGGTCGCCTGGGGTGGGTACCCTGGGCAGCCAAAGGAGTTGAGGCTGAAGGGAACTCATCCCCACACTCACTGCAGAACTATAGCCAGACCAGGAAAGAACTGGATGGGTCAGGGGAGATGACCAGGTATTCAGGCCCCTGCGGGGCATGCAGATTTGCGCCTGTGTTTAATCTCCATGCAGGGTCAGATATGAGGCAGCCCCAAAGCACAGAAATGCTGGTTGGACCCACGTGGTTGGCAGACCTCCCCTCACCCCCAAATCTAACAGTCACCTCATGTGGCCACTCCTGGCCCTTCCCTGTCACGCCTGTGGGCCAGGCACACCCCAGCCACTTTGGGAAACAATTCTTAACCAACTGCATGGCTATAAAGAAGCTGGAGGCCTGGTGTGGTGGCTCACGCCTATAATCCCAGCACTTTGGGAGGCCGAGGCAGGTGGATCACCTGATGTCAGGAGTTTGAGAACAACCTGGCCAACATGGCGAAACCCCGTCTCTACTAAAAATATAAAAATGTATTGGGCATGGTGGCGTGCGCCTATAATCCCAGCTACTTGGGAGGCTGAGGCAGGAAAATCGCTTGAACCCAGGAGGCAGAGGCAGCCGAGATCGTGCCATAGCTCTCCAGCCTGGGTGACAGAGCAAGACCCATCTCAAAAAATAAAAAATGAGGCCGGGCGTGGTGGTTCACACATGTAATCCCAGCACGTTGGGAGGCTGAGGCAGGTGGATCATCTGAGGTCGAGAGTTCAAGACCAGCCTCACCAACGTGGAAAAACCCCATCTCTACTAAAAATACAAGATTAGCCAGGTGTGGTGGCACATGCCTGTAATCCCAGCTACTCAGGAGGCTGAGGCAGGAGAATGGCTTGAACCCGGGAGGTGGAGGTTGCGGTGAGCCAAGATCGTGCCACAACACTCCAGCCTGGGCAACAAGAGCAAGACTCCGTCTTGAAAAACAGACAAACAAATAAAAATGAAAAGCTGGAAACGCCCATCCCTTGGAGTAGTCATTCTCCCATTTCTGAGATACATCCTGGAAATCATGTCAATAGAGCATCAGCTATAGTAAAGTCAGTAGGCTGGGCGTGGTGGCTCACGCCTGTAATCCCAGCACTTTGGGAGGCTGAGGCAGGCAGATCATGAGGTCAGGAGATCAAGACCATTCTGGCTAACATATGGTGAAACCCCGTCTCTACTAAAAAATACAAAAAAAAAAAAAAAAAAAAAAAGCCGGGCGTGGGTGGTGGGCACCTGTAGTCCCAGCTAGTCGGGAGGTTGAGGCAGGAGAATGGTCTGAATCCGGGAGGCAGAGCTTGCAATGAGCCAAGATCACGCCACTACACACCAGCCTGGGCAACAGCGAGACTCCATCTCAAAAAAAAAAAAAAAAAAAAGAAAGAAAAGTCAGTGACAGTGTCCAGCCTCTGTGGGCTAAATCATCAGCGCATCTCCCCAGTGGAGTATGCTGCCTTCAGAAGGCACCCATGTGAGCCGGCAGCCCAGCGTGAGGAAACTGAGGCAAGGCTAGTCAGTGAACATGCTTCCACCGTTCTAACAGGAAAGGCTTATGTCATCAGCTTCAGGCAGAAATTTTTTTTAAAACTGGGATATGTAAAATAGGATCACGGCTCTATTAAGGTAAATCTTTGTTGAAACTGACAAGAAACACCTTAACAGTGGTTATCACGGCTCAGGGTGGGATTAGTTCCACCAGAGGGGAGCCTTGGTGGTGCACTCAGCCCTGTTCTAGATGGGGTTGTGGGGGCTCCACTTTCTCCCCCTCATGGGGGTCCACCATTGGGTGCCATTGTAACCTCCTCCCCAAGATGGGCAGACCCTCCAGGGGACTGTGATGCATCCTTGGGCCATCCTGGAGGACATTCAGGGTGAAGCACCAGCTGAGGCCAGGAAGATGCCCCCACATCCCCATGCCCGCTTAGCCTTGGCAAGTGAGCCTCCCCAGCTTGGCCTCAAATCTGTGTCTGAACTCACCTGGCTGTCAAGTGTCTTTTCCAAATCTGACCAACTGTTCCCTTCCCTCCTGAACAGTTGTGGCTTTTACCTCTTAATTTGTACAAATGGGCCGGGCGCGGTGGCTCACGCCTGTAATCCCAGCACTTTGGGAGGCCGAGGCGGGCGGATCACAAGGTCAGGAGATCGAGACCACGGTGAAACCCCGTCTCTATTAAAAATACAAAAAATTAGCCGGGCGTGGTGGCGGGCGCCTGTAGTCCCAGCTACTCGGGAGGCTGAGGCAGGAGAATGGCGTGAACCCGGGAGGCGGAGCTTGCAGTGAGCCGAGATTGCGCCACTGCACTCCAGCCTGGGGCACAGAGCCAGACTCTGTCTCAAAAAAAAAAAAAAAATTTGTACAAATGTCCCTCACTGAGTCACACTTGTACCATGACCCAGGATCACAGAGAAGATGCTGCCGTCTCCTGTCCTTCTGTCCCACCCTCCTGAGGTACCGGATGTTAGCAGGGCCGTAGACACACAGGCTCATGTAGAAATTGTCTAAGGGGTCTCTTGCTGCTCGTTTACTATTTATTTATTTATCTTATTTTTTTGAGATGGAGTCTCACTCTGTTGTCCAGGCTGGAGTGCAGTGACCCAATCTTGGCTCACTGCAACCTCCGCCTCCCAGGTTCGAGCAATTCTCCTGCCTCAGCCTCCCGAGCAGTTGGGACTACAGGCGCGTGCCACCAGGCCCAGCTGATTTTTGTATTTGTAGTACAGATGGGGTTTCACCATGTTGGCCAGGCTGGTCACGAACTCCTGACCTCAGGTGATCTGCCCATCTCGGCTTCCCAAAGAGTTGGGATTACAGGCGTGAGCCACTGCACCTGGTCTCTGTCTTACACAAAAGGACTTCACAGCATGCTTGACCCTTTAGTTCACGTTAGTAGCATGCCTTGGTGCAATGACCATCCCTCCAGATTCACAAGTGCAGGTCCAGCCCCATGTTGTTCAGCACTGTAACATGCATTCAAGGCTGTACACGTGTTCGGTTCTCTCCCAGTGTTCTGCCATGTGGAGCTTGGCCACGACTCTTCCTTTTAGCATAGACCTCAAAGACAGTCCTGTGGCTGGGCGCGGTGGCTCACGCCTGTAATCCCAGCACTTTGGGAGGCCAAGGCGGACAGATCACAAGGTCAGGAGATCGAGACCATCCTGGCTAACACGGTGAAATCCCGTCTCTACTAAAAATACAAAAAATTAGCTGGACATGGTGGCAGGCGCCTGTAGTCCCAGCTACTCGGGAGGCTGAGGCAGGAGAATGGTGTGAACCCAGGAGGCAGAGCTTGCAGTGAGCCGAGATCACGCCACTGCACTCCAGCCTGGGCGACAGAGCAACACTCTGTCTCAAAAAAGAAAAAAAAAAAGACAGTCCTGTGGACTGGGGATGTGTACAGTCTGAGAGGCGCCAGTAGGTGTGGAACCCAGCTGTGAACCAGCGCCACCTGCTCTGTTCCTCAGGCTGGGTAGGGACTGAGAAGACCTGTGCTCCTGGCCTTACTGGAAGCCACATTGCCCTGAGGCTGCCTGCCCCCATAGGAAGTGGAAATCAGCTACTTGTTCTGTTCTGATGTTCAGTGTCTCAGAGATGCATTTGAGAAGCCATTGGGATCAAGACAAGTCCCTCTGCCCTGTCTCATGTCTGGTGTCTCCCCACAATCTGAGATTTCTTGGTGTGAATGTCTCGCCTTTCCCAGGCCCTGGGGAAGGGTGTGAGGGTCCCTGCCCTTTCCCTTTGTAGCAGGGTAAACAATGACAGTGTGATGGGTGCCTGATAAATACAGGGTGAGGATTGGAGTGACCCACAGTTCAAAGGAAGGGCATCAGGCCACCAGAACCAGCAGCCACTGCCAGGAGGCCTGGCAGGGCAGGAGGTTGTGTTGGAGACCGTGATCATGACATGACCCTGGCCAATGTGGGCACACAAGGCCAGAACTGCTCCTGCCCAGAATCAGGGACAGGGCCTCGGGCCCAGCTGACAATGCACCCCCCAACTCTCCTTTGCAGCTTTCTGTACGAGCCCAACAGCCAAGGGTACAAGTACTACCGACAGAAGCTGGAGGAGTTCCGGAAAGCCAAGGCCAGCTCCACAGGCAGCCTCACAGCACCCGACCCCAGCCTGAAGCGCAAGTCCCCGCCTGAAGCCCTGTCAGGGTCCTTACCCCCAGCCACCACCTGCCCCGCCTCATCCACGCCTGTGCCCACCGTCATCCCTGCTCCAGCTGCCCCTGGGAAGCCAGCCTCCGCAGCTACCGTGAAGAGGAAGCGGAAGAGCCGGTGGGGGCCTGAAGAGGATAAAGTAGAGCTCCCACCTGCTGAGCTGGTGCAGAGGGACGTGGATGCCTCTCCCTCACCTCTGTCAGGTGGGCAGACCCCCTCCCCCTCCCTCTGTTGGAAGGCTCTGGTTTCTTCACTGAGCATAATGTCTTCAAGGTTCATCCACGTTGTAGATTATGTCAGAATTTCATTCCTTCTTTGGCCACTTCTTCCACTGTGTGTACATACCACATTTGGCTCATCCACTCATCTGTGAATGAACTCTTAGGTTGTTCACACTGCTTGGCTATTGTGAATAATACTGCTGTGAATCCATTTTCAGTTCTCTTATCGGTATACCTAGGTGTGGAATTGCTGGGCCTATTGCACTTCTGCCTTTTTTTTTTCTTTTTTCTTTTCTTTTTTTTTTTTTTTTGAGATGGAGTCTTGCTCTGTTGCCCAGGCTGGAGTGCAGTGGCACAATCTCGCCTCACTGCAAGCTCCACCTCTGGGGTTCACGCCATTCTCCTGCCTCAGCCTCCCGAGTAGCTGGGACTACAGGTGCCTGCCACCACGCCCACCTAATTTTTGTATTTTTTAGTAGAGATGGGGTTTCACCATGTTAGCCAGGATGGTCTTGATCTCCTGACCTTGTGATCCGCCTGCCTCGGCCTCCCAAAGTGCTGGGATTACAGGTGTGAGCCACTGCTCCCGGCCCACCTTCCGGATTCAAGCAATTCTCCTACTTCAGCCCCCAGAGTAGCTGGGACTACAGGCGCACACCGTTATGCTCAGCTAATTTTTGTATCTTTTCTTTAGTAGAGGCAGGATTTCACCATGTCGACCAGGCTGGTCTTGAACTCCTGACCTGAAGTGAGCCACCAGGCCCGGCTTTGCCAAGTTATTATAGAAACAAGATCTCAGTATGTTACCCAGGCTGGTCTTGAACTCTTGGACTCAAGCCATCTTCCTGCCTCAGCCTCTCAGAGTCCTGAGTTTCCAGGCGTGAGCCACTGCACCCAGCTTCCTTTGCCCATTTTAAAGTTGGGTTGTTTGTGTTGTTGAGTTGTACGAGTTCTTTTATAGATTCTGGATATTAACCCCCTCATTGGCTATGTGATTTACAAATACTTTCTCTCATTTTATGGGTTGTCTTTTCACTTTAGTAATTAGTGTCTTTTGATGCATACAATTTAAAACTTTTCTTTCTTTTTTTTAATGTGGCCAGAAAGATCATTGTTTTTTTTTGTTTGTTTGTTTGTTTTTTGAACTGAAGGCAGACCTTCCGGGGGCAGCAGTGCCAGGGAGGGGGCAAGTGGTTGTGTAGTTTCCCAGTGCCTACTGTAATCCAGCTCTCCCTAGAAATGGAATTTTAATGAAGTCAAATTTATCTACTTTTTCTTATGTAGTTTATGCTTTTGGTATCATTTTTAAGGAACCATTGCCAAATCCGTGCGTGAAAATTTGCCCCTGTGTTTCCTACCGAGAGTTTCGTACCTTTAGCTCTTAAATTTAGGTCTTTAGCCTATTGGGGTTTTTTTTGTTTTTTGTTTTGTTTTGTTTGAGACAGGGTCTCACTCTGTCACCCAGGCTGGAGTTTAATGGCTACTCACTGCAGCCTCGACCTCCCCAAGCTCAAGTGATCTTCCCATCTCAGCCTCCCAAGTAGGTGGGACTATAAATGCATACCAGCACACCTGGCTAATTTTTGTAGTTTTTGTACAGATGGAATTTCACCATGTTGCCCAGGCTGGTCTTGAACTCGTGAGTTCAAGCAGTCCTCCTGCCTTGGCCTCCCAAAGTGTTGGAATTATAGGCATGAGCCACTGCACCCAGGGTCTTTGGTCCATTTTGAGTTAATTTTTCCAATTTTATTCTTTTCTTTTGAGACAGGGTCTCTGTCACACAGGCTGGAGTGCAGTGGCATGATCACAGCTTACTGCAGCCTTGACCTCCTGGGCTCAATGGATTCTCCTGCCACAGTCTCCCAAGTAGCTGGGACTACAGACGTGCTCTTCCATGCCTGGCTAATTTTTGCATTTTTTGTGTCGATACAGGGTTCCACTAAGTTGCCCAGGCTGGTCTCAAACTCCTTGCCTCAAACAATCTTGCCAGCTTGGCCTCCCAAAGTGCTGGGATTACAGGCATGAGCTACTGCACACGGTCTGTTTGGATTCTTTAGGGTTTTCTATATTTAAGTTTGTGTTATCTGCAAACAGAAATAGTCTTACAGGTTCTTTTCCAACTTGGATACTTCTTATTTCTTTTTCTGTCTAATTTCTCTGGCTAGGACTTCTAGTACTGTATTGAATGGAAATGGTCGAAGTGTGCATCCTTGTCTTGTTCCTGATCTTAGGGGGAAAGCTTTCAGCCTTTTACCAGTCTGTGAAATGTATGATGTGTGGGTGTATGATGTTAGCTGTGTGTTTTTTATATATGGACTTTATTGTGTTGAGGAACTTCACTTCTTTTTGGTCTTTTTTTTTTTTTTTTTTTGAAACAGAGTCTTTCTGTGATGCCCAGGCTGGAGTGATGTGATCTCAGCTCACTGCAACCTCTGCCTCCTGTGTTCAAGCAATTCTCCTGCCTCAGCCTCCCTAGTACCTGGGACTACAGGCGCCCACCACCACGACTAGCCAATTTTTGTGTTTTTGGTACAGACAGGGTTTCACTATATTGGCCAGGCTGATCTCGAACTCCTGACCTCAGGTGATCTGCCTGCCTTGGCCTCCCAAAGTGCTGGGATTATGGTGTGAGCCACCAGACCTGGCTGGAAGTTCACTTCTGTTCCTAGTTTATTGAGTGTTTTTATCATGAAAATGTTTTAGTTTTTGTCAGATGCTTTTTCTACGTCAATTAAAATAGGCCGGTCACGGTGGCTCACGCCTGTGACCCCAGCACTTTGGGAGACTGAGGTGGGCAGATCACTTGAGACCAGGAGTTCAAGACCAGCCTGGCCAACACGGTGAGAAACCCCATCTCTCACAAAAGAAAAAAAAAAAAAATTGGCCGGGTGTGGTGGCACACGCCTGTAATCCCAGTTACTTGGGAGGCTGAGGCAGGAGAATCTCTTGAACCTGGGAGGCAGAGGTTGCAGTGAGCCAAGATTGTGCAACTGCACTCCAGCCTGGGTGACAGAGTGAGACTGAATCTCCAAAAAAAAGTAAATAAATACATAAAATCATCATATGGTTACTTTCCTTCATTCTGTTAATTTGGCGTATTACATGGATTGATTTTCAAATGTTGAGCCATCCTTGCATTATGGGGATAAATCCCACTTGGTCATGGTGTATAATCCTTTCATATGCTGCTGAATTTGGTTTCCTAGTATTTTATTGAGGATTTCTGAATCTATTTTCATGGGAATATTCAATTGTATTTTTTCTTTCTTTTTTGAGATGGAATTTTGCTCTTTGTTGCCCAGGCTGGAGTGCAGTAGCGAGATCTCAGCTCACTGCAGCCTCCACCTCCTGGGTTCAAGCGATTCTCCTGTCTCAGCCTCTTGAGTAGCTGGAATTACAGGCGCCCACCACCACACCCGGCTAATTTTTGTAATTTTTGTAGAGACAGGGTTTCACCATGCTGACCAGGCTGGTCTCAAACTCCACGCTGGCCTCCCAAAGTGCTGGGATTACAGGCGTGAGCCACCACGCCTGGTCTATTTTTCTTTCTTTGTAGTATCTTTGTCTGCCTCGGGTATCAGGCTAATCTAGCCCCATAGAGTAAGTTTGGAAATGTTCTCTCTTTTGTTTTTTTGGAAGAGTTTGAGGAGAATTGGTATTATTTCTTTTTTTTTTTTTGAAACAGGAGTCTTACTCTGTCACCCTGGCTGGAGTGCAGTGGTGCAATGTCAGCTCCCTGCAGCCTCCATCTCCCAGGTTCAATCAGTTCTCCTGCCTCAGCCTCCCGAGTAGCTGGGATTACAGGCACCTGCCAATATGCCAGGCTAATTTTTGTATTATTAGTAGAGATGGGGTTTTGCCATGTTGGTCAGGCTGGTCTTGAACGCTTGACCTCAAGTGATCCGCCCACCTCAGCCTCCCAAAGTGCTGGGATTACAGGCATGAACCACTGTACCCGGCTTATTTCTTCTTTTAAATGTTTGCTTTACTAGTGAAGCTATCTGATTCTTGGCCTTTTTTTGTCGGAAGGTTTTTTCAAATCCTGATTTGATCTCCTTGTCTATTCAGATTTTCTATTTCTTCTTGTGTTTGATGGTTTGTGTTTCTAGAAATTTGTTCACTTCATCTAAGTTATCTAATTTGTTGGGGCACAATTTATTGTATTTTCTTATGGTCCTTTTAACTTATGTCTTATTTTTAGTCATTAGTTACAGCCCCTCCTTCATTTCTGGTTTTAGTAATTGAGTCTTCTCTCATTTTTTTCGTAGTTTAACTAAAAGGTTTGTCACTTTTGTTGATCATCTTCTTTTTTTTTTTTTTGAGACGGAGTCCTGCTTTGTCGCCCAGGCTGAAGTGCAGTGGTGGTGCGATCTCGGCTTACTGCAAACTCCGCCTCCCGGGTTCACGCCATTCTCCTGCCTCAGCTTCCTGAGTAGCTGGGACTACAGGCGCCTGCCGCTGCACCCGGCTATTTTTTTGTATTTTTAGTAGAGACAGGGTTATCACTGTGTTAGTCAGGATGGTCTCGATCTGACCTCGTGATCCGCCAGTCTCAGCCTCCCAAAGTGCTGGGATTACAGGCGTGAGCCACCACGCCCGGCCCTTGTTGATCTTTTCAAAGAACCAACTTTTGGTTTTGTAGATTTTTTTCCATTGTATTTTTAGTCCTCATTTTCTTATCTCCACTCTAAACTTTACTATTTTCTTCTTTCTGTTAGCTTTGGATTTAGTTTGATCTTTTTCTAGCTCACTAAGCTGTACACTTAGGTTATTGGTTTTAGATCTTCTTGGCTCACTGCAACCTCCACTTCATGGGTTCAAGCGATTGTCTTGCCCCAGCCTCCTGAGTAGCTGGGATTACAGGTGGGCGCCCCCACGCCCGGCTAATTTTTGTATTTTTAGTAGAGACAGGGTTTCACCATGTTGGTCAGGGTAGTCTTGAGCTCCTGACCTTGTGATCTGCCCGCCTCAGCCTCCTAAAGTGCTGGGATTACAGGCATGAGCCACTAGGCCCGGCCTTTTTCTTTCTTTAAAAAAAAAATAAATGATTGTGATATATATTAACTGATAGATTAACTTTGTCAGTAACCTATAATAAACTTCTCTTCAAATACTACTTTCATAAATACAGTTTCCTTAAAAATAAAAATAACAAAACTATGTATAGCAAAGAGTTTTTTTGTTTTTTGTTTTTTGCCTTTGAGACAGAGTCTTGCTATTTTGTCCAGGCTGGAGTGCAGTGGCACAATCTGGGCTTACTACAACCTCTGCCTTCAAGCGATTTTCCTGCCTCAGCCTCCAGGTAGCTAGGATTATAGGTGTCCACCACCATGCCCGGCTAATTTTTATATATATATATATATTTTTTTTTTTTTTTTTTTTTTGAGACGGAGTCTTGCTCTGTGCCCCAGGCTGGAGTGCAGTGGCGCGATCTCGGCTCACTGCAAGCTCCGCCCCCCCGGGTTCACGCCATTCTCCTGCCTCAGCCTCCCAAGTAGCTGGGACTACAGGCGCCCACCACCTCGCCCGGCTAATTTTCTTGTATTTTTAGTAGAGACGGGGTTTCACCGTGTTAGCCAGGATGGTCTCGATCTCCTGACCTCGTGATCCGCCCGTCTCGGCCTCCCAAAGTGCTGGGATTACAGGCTTGAGCCACCGCGCCCGGCCTAATTTTTATATTTTTAGTGGAGATGGGGTTTCGCCATGTTGGCCAGGCTGGTCTTGCACTCCTGACCTCAAATGATCCTCTTGCTTCTGCCTCCCAAAGTGCTGGGATTACAGGTATGAGCCACCATGCTCAACTTAGCAAGAATGTACATTGATTATCTAAACATTAAAAATAATAACGCAAGCACATCCAGTTCTCCTTGTATAGATTTATGTACCATAACCAGTTTCTGCTCCTTCCCTCTCTCCTTGCCCACAAGAACTTTTAGGCCTTCTCCATCACTTAGGAGTCACAGGAAACTGAAGGGTAATTTCCTAGGGGTCTCCAACAAATCTCAGTGCGCTACCATCTCTTCCATTCTTCTCGTGTGATGGCAGGTCACATCTGCCAGTCTACCACCTTCTTAAAATTCTAGAAGAGAAGCAGAGCAGAAGTTAAGCAGAGCAGAAGTTCATGCTACTCTTAGATCTCCAGACATAAAGTTCCTATCACCCACACCCACCGAGAGCAGGGGTTGGGGGTCGAGTACATGGCCCTTATATTTTTCCTAACTCCTCTCAGTTCCTTGTATTCTTCTTGACTTGAAGGATTTTTTCATATGAAGAGTTGAATAGGGTGAGGTATGGGGGAAGGGGCGCGGAGCTTCCATGCCCTCCCTGGGCATGCCCGCTCCAGGAACCTCCATGAGTTCCACTGTCTAGAACCTCCTTTTTTTTTTTTTTTTTTTTGAGGCAGAGTCTCCCTCTGTTTCCCAGGCTGGAGTACTGTGGCACTATTTCGGCTCATTGCAACCTCCACCTCCCGGATTCAAGCGATTCTCCTGCCTCAGTCTCCCGAGTAGCTGGGACTATAGGCGCCCACCACCACGCCCAGCTAATTTTTGTAGTTTTAGTGGAAAACGAGGTTTCACCAAGTTGGTCAGGCTGTTCTTGAACTCCTGACCTCAGATGATCCGCCTGCCTCAGCCTCCCAAAGTGCTAGGATTATAGGCATGAGCCACCATGCCCAGCCCACGCCCAGATAATTTTTGTATTTTTAGTGGAGACGGGATTTCACAATGCTAGCTAGGCTGGTCTCAAAGTCCTGACCTCAAGTAATCTTCCTGCCTCGGCCTCCCAAAGTGCTGGGATTACAGGTGTGAGCCACCACACCCGGCCCTGTATGACAACATTTTGGTCAGTGCTGGACTGCGTTTATGACAGTGGTCATTTTAAAAATTGTTATAATCATAAGATTATAGTACAGTATTTTTACTGTACCTTTTTTATATTTAGATACATAAATACTGTGTTACTTTACAGGTTTGTAGCTTGGGAGCAACGGGCTATACAGTTGTCCCTTGAACAACATGGGGGTTGGGACGCCAAGCCCTGTGCAGTTGAAAATCTGAATATAGTCCGGGTACGGTGGCTCATGCCTGTAATCCCAGCACTTTGGGAGGCCGAGCCAGGTGGATCAAAAGGTCAGGAGTCCAGTACCAGCCTTACCAACATGGCGAAACCCTGTCTTTACTAAAAATACAAAAATTAGGCTGGGCGCGGTGGCTCACGCTTGTAATCCCAGCGCTTTGGGAGGCCGAGGCAGGCAGATCATGAGGTCAGGAGGTGGAGACCATCCTGGCTAACACGGTGAAACTCCGTCACTACTAAAAATACAAAAAGAAATTAGCCGGGCTTGGTGGTGGGCGCCTGTAGTCCCAGCTACTCAGGAGGCTGAGGCAGGAGAATGGTATGAACCCGGGAGGCGGAGCTTGCAGTGAGCCGAGATCACACCACTGCACTCCAGCCTGGGTGACAGAGCGAGACTCTGTCTCAAAAAAAAAAAAAAAACAACCAAACCAAAACAAAATAGCCGGGCTTGGTGGCACACGCCTGTAATCCCAGCTACTCAGGAGGCTGAGGCAGGAGAATCACTTGAACCCGGGAGGTGGAGGTTGCAGTGAGCCGAGATCGCACCTTTGCACTCCAGCCTAGGTAACAGAGCGAGACTCCATCTCAAAAAAAAAAAAAAAAAGAAAATCTGAATATAAACTTGTTAATTTTGAGGCAGAGTCTCACTCTGTTTCCCAGGCTGGAGTGCAGTGGTATAATCACAGCTCACTGCAGCCTCAACCTCTTGAGCTCAAGCTTATTCTTTCACTTTAGCCTCCCAAGTAGCTGAGACTATAGCCCCGTACCAGCATGCCTGGCTAATTCTTTAATTTTTTATAGAGACAGGGTTTCACCACATTGCCCAGGTTTGTTTCAAAACTCCTGAGCTCAAGTGATCTGCCCACCTCAGCCTCTGCATGTAACTTTTGACTCCTCAAAAACTTAACTACTAATAGCCTACTGTTGACCAGAATCCTTGTTGGTAACATAAACAGTTGATTAACATGCTTTTTATATGTTATATGTATTATGTACTGTATTCTTATAATAAAGTAAGCTAGAAGAAATAAAATATTACTAAGAAAATCATAGGAAAAATTAGCCAGGCTGGGTCGTGTGCACCTATAGCTCTAGATAGGAGGCTGAGGCAGGAGGAACACTTGAGTCCAGGAATTTAAATCTGCATTGAGTTATGATAGTGCCATTGCACTCCAGCCTGGATGACAGAGGGTCCAAACAGAGCATCCAGACAGACCCTGCCTCTTTATTTATTTGTTTATTTATTTTTGAGACAGAGTTTCACTCTATTGCCCAGGCTGTAGTGCAATGGCATGATCTCGGCTCACTGTAACCTCCGCTTCCCGAGACCCTGACTCTTTTAAAAAAAGAAAAGAAGTAAGGAAGAGAAAATATATTGACTATTTATGAAATGGACATGGATAACCACAAAAGTCATCTTCGTCAACGTCACGTTGAACAGCTAAGCAGGAGGAAGAGTAGGGGTTGGTCTTGCTGCCTCAGAGGTGGAAGAGGTAAAAGGAGAGACAGGCAGTCTGCGTGACTTTATGGGAATATCTCATGATTTCTGCCTGACTTTTTCATTTCCCTAAAAATGTTTATATACAGTATTGTTCCTTCTTCTACCATTTACACTTAGTTTCAGTGCCCATGTCTTGGGTCTGTGTCATCAAAGAAGTCAAAAACAGTCTCGAATAATGAGAATCCTCCTACCAGATTGTCATTCTGGTACTGCTGCTGCTTCTCTGGCTTCTTCCTCATCATCTGGCACTCGTTCAGAAGCACTCCTTTCCATCAGCTGTCTTCTGTTAATTTCTTCAGTGTGGTATATGTTAGCTTTTCTATTTTTAATTAATTAATTATTTTTTGATTTGGAGTCTTGCTCTGTTGCCCAGGCTGGAGTGCAGTGGCGTGATCTCAGCTCACTGCAGCCTCTGCCCCTCTGTTTCAAACGATTCTCATGCCTCAGCCTCCTGAGTAGCTGGGATTACGGGCGTGCACCACCATGCCTGGTTAATTTGTTGCGTTTTTTGTAAAGATGGGGTTTCACCATGTTGCCCAGGCTGATCTCGAACTCCTGACTTCAAGTGATCCACCCACCTCAGCTTCCCAACGTGCTAGGATTACAGGTGTGAGCCACCTCGCCTCGCCTATGTTTTGAGACCGGTATCACTCTGTCACCCTGGCTGGAGTGAAGTGGGACGATCTCGGCTCACTGCAGCCTCTGCGCTCCCATCTCAGTCTCCCAAGCAGCTTGGATTACAAGTGTGTGCCATCATACAGGGTTTCACTGTGTTTCCCAGGCTGGTCTCTTACTCCTGACCTCAAATGATCCACCTGCCTCAGCCTTCCAAAGTGCTGAGATTACAGGTGTGAGCCACTTCGCCCGGCCTATTTTTGGTTTTTTTGTTTTTGGCTTTTTTTTTTTTTTTTTGGAGATGGAGTCTCGCACTGTTGCCCAGGCATGTGCCACCACAGCCAGCTAGTTTTGTATTTTTAGTGGACATGCGGTTTCGCCATGTTAGCCAGGCTGCTCTCGAACTCCTGACCTCAGGTGATCCACCTGCCTTGGGCTTCCGAAGTGCTGGGATTATAGGCGTGACCCACCGTGTCCGGCCAGACCTACTTTTTAAAATTTTTATTTTTAATTTTTCATAGAGACAGTCTTGCTATGTTGCCCAGGCTGGACTCAAACTCCTGAGTTCAAGTGATCTCCCCGCCTCAGCCTCCCAAGCATTTGGGACCACAGACATGAGCCACCCACTTCCAGATTGTTAGTTCTTAAATTTCTCCAAGATCTATCTCTTGAAATCCCTCACCCCCTAGGCCGGGCGCGGTGGCTCAAGCCTGTAATCCTAGCACTTTGGGAGGCCGAGACGGGCGGATCACGAGGTCAGAAGATCGAGACCATCCTGGCTAACACGGTGAAACCCCGTCTCTACTAAAAAATACAAAAAACTAGCCGGGCGAGGTGGCGGGCGCCTGTAGTCCCAGCTACTCGGGAGCCTGAGGCAGGAGAATGACGTAAACCCGGGAGGCGGAGCTTGCAGTGAGCTGAGATCTGGCCACTGCACTCCAGCCCAGGCGACAGAGCCACACTCCGTCTCAAAAAAAAAAAAAAAAAAAAAAAAAAGCCCTCACCCTCTACCCTTTTTTGCTGTCTCTACAATCTCTTTCGTGATTTCCTTCATGGGCTCTATTATAAATCCCATGAAGTCATGCACATCTGAAGACCGTTTTCTCCAGCAGGAATTTATTGTTTCAGGCTTGATGGCCTCTTCAGTGGTGTAACCCTTCCAGACTTTCATAATGTTCGCTCTGCTGAAGTTCTCTTCTGTAGCTTTGATAATCCTTTTCCATAGAGTACGTGTGTAATGAGCCTTGAGGGTTTTTACGACCCCCCAATCTAGAGGCTGAAGTAGAGACCTTGTTTGGAGGCAGTAGACCACTTTGATGCCTTCAGTGTTAAACTCATGAAGTTCTGGGTGGCCAGGGGCATTGTCCAATATCAAAATAACTTTAACAAGCAGTCACTTGTGGCCGGGCGCAGTGGCTCAAGCCTGTAATCCCAGCATTTTGGGAGGCCGAGACCGGCGGATCATGAGGTCAGGAGATCGAGACCATCCTGGTGAACACGATGAAACCCCGTCTCTACTAAAAAATACAAAAAACGAGCCGGGCGAGGTGGCGGGCGCCTGTAGTCCCAGCTACTCGGGAGGCTGAGGCAGGAGAATGGCGTAAACCCGGGAGGCGGAGTTTGCAGTGAGCTGAGATCCAGCCACTGCACTCCAGCCTGGGCGACAGAGCGAGACTCCGTCTCAAAACAAAAACAAAAACAAAAAATACAAAAAAAAAAAACAAGCAGTCACTAGCAAGGTACTTCCTGATTTCAGGGGCAAACCAATCTAGAAAAATAATTTTTGTTGTCCAGGCCTTTTTACCTCCTGCCTTGGCCTCTCAAAAGTGTTGGATTATAGGTGTGAGCCACCATGGCTGTCCTGCCCTGGCTTTCTTGTGTAACCAGAAGACTGGCAGCTGGTGTTTATCTTTTCCCTTCAAGGCTCAGGGGTTAGCAGCTTCATAGGTAAGGGCAGCCCTGGTCATAAACCCAACTGCAATTGCACAAAACAGTAGCATTATCCTGCCTTAAGTTCTGGTGCTTGGCCAGGCATGGTGGTTCATGCCTGTAATCCCAGCACTTTGGGAGGCTGAGGCGGGCGGATCGCTTGAGGCCGGAATTGAGATCAGCCTGGGCAACATGAGAAAACCCCATCTCTACAGGAAAACACAAAAATTAGCTAGGTGTGTGGCAGTGTGCACTTGTAGTCACAACTATTTGGAAGGCTGAGGTGAGAGGTTTGCTTGAGCCTGGAAGATTGAAGCTACAGTGAGCCATGTTCACGCCATTGCACTCCAACCTGGACAACAAATTCCGATGTTTGCTCCTCTTCCTTACTAATAAATGTCTTTTTTGGCTCCCCCACTCCCCCACCCCAAATAGGGCACTTATGTCTGCATTAAAGAACGTGTTTGAGGCTGGGCACAGTGGCTCATGCCTGTGATCCTAGCACTTTGGGAGGCCAATGTAGGTAGATAACTTGAGGTCAGGAGTTTGAAACCAGCCTGGCCAACATGGTGAAACTTCATCTCTACTAAAAATACAAAAAATTAGCTGTGCGTAGTGGCAGGCTCCTGTAATCCCAGATACTCGGGAGGCTGAGGCAGGAGAATCGCTTGAACCCAGAAGGCAGAGGTTGCAGTGAGCCAGGATCACTCCACTGCACTCCAGCCTGGGTGAGACTACATCTCAAAGAAAAACCTGTTTGAGCATATACATATCTTTCCTTCTCAATGATTTTCTTAATGGCATCTGGGAACTCATCTGCCACCTCTAGGTGGGCAGAAGCTGTTGCTCATGTTATCTTGACATCTTTTTAAAGCCAAACCTCTTTCTAAACTTATCAAACCATCCTTTGCTGTCATTACATTCTCCAGCTTTCAATCCTTCGCCTTCCTTTTGTTCTGAATTGTCACATAGTGACTTTACTTTTTTCTTAAATCGTATGACACACCCTGTAGGTGTGTCATTCTGTAGGTGTGTCATTCTGATATCAGTCCTATACATATAAAAACTGCATTTTCAAAATGAGATAAAAAGTTACTTCACAGAAAGTACAAAGTTGACATAGCTACAACAACAGCTTCACCAATTTCCTTTTCTTTTTTTTTGTTTTGTTTTGTTTTTTACAATGGTCTTTATGCTGGATTCATTTATCTTGAAATGGGCAACTGCAGTTGTAGACCTCAATCTATGGCACATATCAAATAATTCAACTGTTTCTGGTAATGTTTTGAGTTTTCTCTGCTTCTTGGGAGCACTTCCGCCATCACTAGTGGCACTTTTTTGGAGATGGAGTCTTGCTCTGTCACCCAGGCTGGAGTGCAATGGCATACTCTAGGCTCACTGCAACCTCCTCCCGGGTTCAAGCAATTCTCCCTCAGCCTCCCGAGAAGCTGGGACTACAGGTGCTTGACTAGTGGCACTTTTTATGGGACCCATGATGTTATTCAAGGTTTACTATATTGCACTAAACCCAAAAAATACTTGAGAACCCTGAGAGATGTCTCTACTGCAATATGCAATTTACTAAAAGGACAAACAGCTCACGCAGAGATGATTAGCATCACGTGGTGTTTTAAGCAGATATTCTCAACACTTGAGCTCATTACAATAGCAACAGGAGATTACAAAATGATTACAGTAGTACAGTGTGCACTACAGCTAATGTTACGCAATTAAGATTTAATCTGCTGGGTGCGGTGGCTCACGCCTGTAATCCCAGCACTTTGGGAGGCCGAGGCGGGCAGATCATAAGGTTGGAGTTCGAGACCAGCCTGGCCAATATGGTGAAACCCCACCTCTACTAAAAATACAAAAGTTGGCTGGGCATGGTGGCTCACGCCTGTAATCCCAGTACTTTGGGAGGCTGAGGCAGGGGGATCACGAGGTCAGGAGTTCGAGACCAGCCTGGCCAGTATCGTGAAAACCTGTCTCTACTAAAAATACAAAAATCAGCTGGGTGTGGTGGCGTGCGCCTGTAGTCCCAGCTACTTGACAGGCTGAGGCAGGAGAATCTCTTGAACCCAGGAGGTGGAGGTTGCAGTGAGCCGAGATCGTACCACTGCACTCCAGCTTGGATGACAGAGTGAGACTCCGTCTCAAAAAAAAAAAAAAAACTAGCTGGGCATGGTGGCAGGCGCCTGTAGTCCCAGCTACTTGGTAGGCTGAGGCAGGAGAATTGCTTGAACCTGGGAGGTGGAGGTTGCAGTGAGCTGAGATTGTGCCACTACACTCCAGCCTGGGCGACAAAGCAAGACTTCGTCTCAGAAAAAAAAAAAAAAAAAGATTTAAACTGCTACTTTACGTTTGTTTACATTTCTCTGGACTGCAAAACACACTACGTACAGTCTGTGTGCATAAGTTTTGATAAAGTTTAACTTTCTGCAATGTGTATATGTTTTATGGTACTAAGTGATAAAACAGACTAGCGTCTACATATATCTTACACATTCATGATACACCTAACTTTTTCTTGATTTTTTTTCAGTATTTCTAGGCTATGTGGTTCATCTGACTTTTTTCGAATTGTTGCAAATCTCCAAAAATTTCTTCAATATATTCATTGAAAAAAATCAGCATATTAAGTGGACCTGTGTAGTTCAAACCCATATAATTCAAGGTCAACTGTAATATCTAGTGTAGGTGTGCAGTAGGCGGTAGCATTTAGGTTTGTGGAGGTACAATCTATGATGCTCACACATTGGCAACAGCGCCTAATGATGCATTTCCAGAATGGTCCCCTTCATGAAGTGATTCCTGACTGAATTTGTGTTTTTGGGTCTGAAGTGAGCTTTTTTTTTTTTTTTTTTTTTAAGAAATAGAGATGGTCTTGCTATGTTGCCTAGGCTGGTCTCAAACTCCTGGGTTCAAGCCATCCTCCCACCTCAGTCTCCAAAAGTGCTGGGATTACAGGCATGAGTCACCACTCCCAGCTAGTACTTGGATTCTTTCTTGTCATAGAAAGTTCAGGAGGCCAGATATAGTGGCTCACGCCTGTAATCCCAGGACTTTGGGAGGCCGAAGCGGGCGGATCACCTGAGGTCAGGAATTCGAGACTAGCCTGACTAATATTGTGAAACTCCATCTCTACTAAAAATACAAAAATTAGCCGGGTATGGTGCCACATGCCTGTAGTCCCAGCTACTCGGGAGGCTGAGGCAGGAGAATTGCTTGATCCTGGGAGGCGGAGGTTGCAGTGAACCAAGATCACGCCACTGCACTCTAGCCTGGGCAACAGAGCAAGACTCCATCTGGGGGGGAAAAAGAAAAGTTCAAGAGATGGATAATGGTAAGCACAATAATTTCCACAGTTTTGCACAATCACCTTTTCACCTCTCCCTTCTTAGCAGCAATTTCGTAATTTCAGGGAGGGCCAGCGTATGGCCTGGTCTCTCATTTTCTTACCAAACCTACAAGGATTGGGGGGTGGTCTCTTGTCATTGCATTTTGCAGATGACAGTGACTGACAGCCACTATCTCATGTCGTATGGCGCCCCACTGTGCAGCTGTGCAGCCTGCACTGTGAGCAGAAACACCCCCTCACTCCAGCTTCACCAGCGCTCAACACACAGGTACATGGAGGAGTCTGACGTGCTCTGTTGTGTGGCACCATCACCTGTGTTTGCAAGATGAGGACAGGACCCCAAGAGGGAAGGCAGCCTTCCCAGGTCAGGTGGCCAGCCTCTTGGACCTGCTTGTCCAACTCAGGGATGGTTGCTTGCTCAGTGCCTCCCTGGCCCCAAGGGCCTCAGAGATTCTAGGTCAAGGAGAAAAGCTACTGAATGAAGATTCTTATGCTTACCAGGGCTATAGCCAGCAACTCCAGCCAGGGTGGAGGGTACCTAGGATTGGTTTGTCACTCAAGTGCCAAACCCTAGTGCTTAGATCCAGGTGCTTCAATGCGCACACACCCCAGCTCTGAGACACCCAGCGGCTGAAGAAGCTGCCCTGTGGCCTAGCTAGACAGAACAGGCTCCAAAGTCTGAGGCCCAGGTTCAAGTCCCACTGATCCATGTCCTCAGGGAGTGTGGTAGACCTCACCCACCCACTCGTGGTGGAGTGGACCTGGGGGAAAGGGACTTTGGGCCTGCTCTAAGGCACTCAACCAGATGCTCAGACTTCAGCTCCTGCATTTCCCCCACAGGGCTCCCCCACATCCCTCAGTGCCTCGTAAACCGAGGAAGGACTAAGAGTGCAAATGTGGGCTATTCTTAGTGACAAAGCCCGAGTGTTGATGAGCTGTAAGGACCCAAGTCTTTTCCCTTCCCAGAGGACCTGCTACACCCCTCTGTTCACCTTCTCCCCCCGGAAGCACCGTACCGCCCGAGGGATGGTGGTTTCTGTCGCCCGGATGGGGCCGTTGCAGCATCTTTCTATGTGTCAGTGTTACTGGCGCCTGCCAGGTTCCACAGCTAATGCCAAATTAAATGTCAGCTGCTCTGAGGATGGTTGGCTGCCTCCCCTGAAGGAGCTAAGGGAGTCGCACAGCTGAGTCTTACGCCAGACTCTGAATCTGTGCGCGCTTACACCTGGTGTCTGTTAGCAACAGGGCTGCCTTCTGAGAGCTGGCTTGTGAGTGCGTCCATGCATGCTGCCCACACTCCATCTCAGCTCTCTTGTCTCCAGCTCTGCAGATTCCTGCCCTGTCACTCATTAGCTGTGTGAGTCCCCGAACCTCTGATTCCTGGTGTCCACATCTGTAATGCGGTGATGCGTAGAGCCTGGCTGGAGAGGTCACAAGGACGTAAAATGCAGGGGTGCACATAGCAGCGCACAGCACGGCCCCAAGGCTCTTACATACCGTGTGGCACTGACAGTCGTGATGTGAGGGCCCTGTGTGCCTGGAGTGTCCTGAAGGCGTGAGACTCACAGCACATTCCAGTGTGAGAGCGAGATCGGGGTACACCTGTCAGACACTGACTGCCCTGTGTCTTTGGTTTCCAGTTCAGGACCTCAAGGGGCTTGGCTATGAGAAGGGGAAGCCTGTGGGTCTAGTGGGTGTCACAGAGCTGTCGGATGCCCAGAAGAAGCAGCTGAAGGAGCAGCAGGAGGTAAGACTGACTGTGGGGACAAGGGGACAGGCATGGTCGGTCCCCAAAGAGTGTCATCCTCTACCCTCAGGTGCAGTGGTCACAGGGGTTCATGTGCTTGCCAAGCTCCTGCGTTTAGGTGGAACCCATAGCCAGTGGGGAGGCTGCCAGGCAGGCACTGCATTTGAATGGCCTCTCAGGCTGCCTGGGAGACTGTTGACCCTTGGGGCAGCCCCAGTGGTCTGTGATCCCTGGCCTCAGCTTTGTGACTGCTTCTTGCTGCGCTCCAGGGCTGGTCCCTATGGGATAGTCTCCATTGATGTTCTCTGTCCACAGTCTTCTTGTGTCTAGCGCAAGACTGTCCTGGTCAGCACAGGGCACCCTGAGGGACTTGAGGCCGCCCGGTTGGCATTGGGCAGTGTCGATGTTGGCTCTCCTGAGGAGCTGCAGGCACCTGCCTGTCAGTGCCTGGGGTCAGCTCACTCTGACCCCTTCTCCAGGCCCACAGCCCCGTCACATCACCCTTGACTCTTCCAGGGGTCAGGGCCCTGGGTCACCCTCATTCAGTGGCCAAGAGGTCCTCCGTGCTCCACACCGGGATTTAGAGAACCCAGGGCGGTACTCAGTACTTGCCTGAATCCTTGCTCCAGCCCTGCCCAGGGGGTCCAGATGAGCCAGGTTCCAGTGGGGGCACGGCCTGCACTGGAGGTGGGGAGCAGGGGCGGGGCTCCGGCAGGCCACTGCACAGTGCCCTGGCTCACTGGTGAGTGTGCCCTGCAGATGCAGCAGATGTACGACATGATCATGCAGCACAAGCGGGCCATGCAGGACATGCAGCTGCTGTGGGAAAAGGCAGTGCAGCAGCACCAGCACGGCTACGACAGCGATGAGGAGGTGGACAGCGAGCTGGGCACCTGGGAGCACCAACTGCGGCGCATGGAGATGGACAAGACCAGGGGTGCGTGGTGCAGCGGGGCGGGCTGGGCTGGATGTGGCCCCCCTCACCTGCCCTGGAAGGTTACCTGGAGGTGTCCCACGTGGTCTTGAGCTGCCATCCTGGTTCAGCCCCCAGCCTGCCCCCTGTGGCTGTGAGGCCTGGAGTGAGAGGCTCAGTCTTTCTGGGTCCTAGTTTTCTCCGTGGTGAAAGGAGCGATCCTGTCATCGTTAGGGTGGAGAGCCGCACAGGATTCACTGAATGCTGGGCTGCCTGGCCGAGGCTCGGGCTGGGGTCATGGCCCAGCCGCCTCCTTCCCCGGCTCCCACTGAGTCTCATACCTTTGCCTGGGAGCCACCAGGCCCACTCCCCTCCTTCTTGCTTCTCCCTCTTCTCACCTTTCTGCTTCTCTGAGCAGAATGGGCCGAGCAACTGACAAAGATGGGCCGGGGCAAGCACTTCATCGGAGACTTCCTGCCTCCAGACGAGCTGGAGAAGTTTATGGAGACCTTCAAGGCCCTGAAGGTGAGCCAGGAGGGGCCCCCGGCTCCAGCCTCTGCTACGTGCCAGTCCCTCCTATAGCCGCTTCACCCTGCAGGCGCCCAAAGTAGCCTAGCTACCCTCGATCACAGCAGGAGCCAGGCTCTCTCGCTGCGGGAGGCATCTGTTAATGACAGGCGCTGTCTGTGTAGGGAATTAGCAAACAGCAGCTCAGCTGCTGCCTCAGAAACATTTCCTGGGGCTGTGGGGTAAATTCTGCTTCCAGTGGAGCCAATTAAGTGCAGTTTACAGGCAAAGTGTTTCTCCGGCAAAAGTCCCCACGGACTGGCCTCTTCAGAACCAGAGCTTAACATTCTGCCTCTGCTGCTGTTGGGCTCCTGATGGGAGAGGGCTGACACGGCACATCCCCCATTATCTTTTTGAGGTTTTTTATAAAACTGTTCAGGGCCTGATAGCCTCATCAGCGAGGTGGTAACCTCACTGTCCATCTTTTATTAGGACCTTGTACAACAAATTGCTCTCAGGACATGAACACAGGGCTTCTCTTTGCCAGTGAACCATTGCTTTATCTTAGGTGGATAAGGCCTGTGTAAATCTTTCTCTTGCCCTTTTGACTTGGCCACCAGGGAGCTTGGTGCACAGTGTGGCACTAAGGCCCAGGGGACCCTGAGAAGCAGGAGGAGCTTGGTCTGTTATCAACAAGTCTGATCTGGTGAGAGGGAGGCAGATGGGCCACTGGTCCCAGCACTGATTGAAACCAAAGGCAGAAGGTTGGATTTGGGGGCCACCACAGCCCCAGCCCTGTTAGGTGACAGCTGCCTCTTCACCTTGTAGGAGGGCCGCGAGCCTGACTACTCGGAGTACAAGGAGTTCAAGCTGACTGTGGAGAACATTGGCTACCAGATGCTGATGAAGATGGGCTGGAAAGAGGGCGAGGGGCTGGGTTCGGAAGGCCAGGGCATCAAGAACCCGGTGAACAAGTGAGTGTGGCCCTGTTGGAGGGCGTGGCCATGAACTCGGGGTCTGTGGCTCCCCCACCACCTCCCCATTCCCACCCCTTTATGTCATCACTTTTCCCTTGTGGCAAAATGATCACAGCACCCCACTGCACACCCCTTGTCAGGCACAAACCTGCAGTGCAGTAGGCTGTATGGGCCGGGTCTTCCCCAGTCCCAGGGCCTCCTTCTGTCCCCTCTTGAGTATCTCCAGGCCAGGTGGGGTGGGTGTGAGTACAGATGGGTCAGGCCCTGTCTGCCTTGTGAAGGGCCTTGTTTGAATTCCCCATGAGTGCGAAACCAGTCCCAGAGATGGGCAGGAGCTCTCCCAGGTGTGACCCTGGCCCCGAGTGCCCCCTTCGAGGCTGTTCTTGAGTAACCATCCTAATATCCCAAGAGCTACGACAGCCTCCACTGTGGGCTCCTCCTTCCTGTGTTGGACCCTGGGGCCTGGGCCCCCCGCCGGGTCTCCCCCTCCTTCACCATTCAGGTTCAGGCTTCTCTCTGTGCAGATACGTCCCAGCCCAGCCCTGTGCCCCAGGAGGCTGCCGAGAGCCCAGCTGTGCTCGGCCCCCCTGCCCAGAGTTCCGGCCCCAGGCCCCTTCTAACTGACACTGGCCCAGCCCCCTGCTCACATCATCTCCTCCCTGTAGGGGCACCACCACAGTGGACGGTGCTGGCTTTGGCATTGACCGCCCGGCCGAGCTCTCCAAGGAGGACGATGAGTACGAGGCCTTCCGCAAGAGGATGATGCTGGCCTACCGCTTCCGGCCCAACCCACTGGTGCGCATGCCTGGCTGGGCTGCCTTTGCTCAGTTGACAGGAGAGGGTGGTGGTAGGAACAGAAGGTTCCCTTCCCTCCCCAGTCCAGCCAGGCCGGGTCTCACCAGCAAGCCCCCTACCAACCCCTGCATTCAAGCCCCCACCTATCCCCCAAGCCTGCCCTGCCACCTCAAGGGTGCGAGCTCAGCTGCCCCCGGAAGGTTCCAGACAGGAGGAACCGCTGTCTTTAGCGCTAATTCCCTCCTCCTGTTTTGCCTTCTGCAGAACAACCCTAGACGGCCTTACTACTGAGTGTTCTGGAAATACATACTTTCTGAATGACCAACCGTCCCTGGACTGTGGAATGTTCCGGCCTGCATTTCTGCCCACCCCTCCCGTTGTCACGAGTGCCGTGCCGTGTAATAAAGTCCCAGTGCTCATCCACTGCAGATGCCTGGTCCTGTTGCAGGAAGCACCTCCTGTTAGCAGCGGGACAAGGCTGGGCACAGAGTACAAGATGCTGTCTCGGGGCTTTCCTTCTTGGCCTGTGGAGTCTCCATCCCTGCTCAGCTTGGGTTGCACTGGAGGGGAGGAAGGAAGAAAGCTGTTCTCAGCATAATGAAGTTGGAAGGCCAGGTGCGGTGTCACACGCCTGTAATCCCAGCACTTTGGGAGGCCAAGGCGGGCGGATCACCGGAGGTCAGGAGTTCGAGACCCGCCTGGTCAACATGGTGAAACCCTGTCTCTACTAAAAATACAAAATTAGCTGGGCATGGTGGTGCACACCTGTAGTCTCAGCTACTCGGGAAGCTGAGGCAGGAGAATTACTTGAACCTGGGAGGCAGTTGCAGTGAGCCGAGATTGCACCACTGCACTCCAGCCTGGGCGAGAGAGCAAGACTGTCTCTAATAATAATAATAATAATAATAATAATAAAGCTGGAGACCTGGCCACTCCTGGGCTAAAGGAATGTCAGGAACTTCCCAGCCTAGCACTGTGCTGCAAGGGGAGGTTGGGGAGGGGTCTCCAGGCAGGGCCCCCCCTTCCCTCAGACCTGCAGGGGCAGGTGGCTTCTGGGCACATCTGTGTGCTCTCCTGGCAGATGGTGCTGGCAGGGCCCAGCACACAGGTGATGGCTGTGGCCCTTCAGGTCCCACCAGTGTTGTAGGCACACGAGTCCCTGGGGCTTGTGTCATTAGAGGACAGCCGTGTGGATGGATGTGCCATGCCAACATGTCGGACAGCTCCTGAAAGGAAGGGCCTCAGAGCCAGAGTTTTGGAGGCAGGAGGGTAGCCCCCTGGGCCACAGTGTGTGCCAAGACCCCCACATCTGACCCAGGGCCAGAGCCCCACATTTGTGCCTGAGTCACCCTGGGATCTTGTTAAGCTGCAGCTGCTGAGTCAGCTGGTTGGGCAGGGCCCTGAGAATCTGCATTTCCATCTGCCTCCCTCCCATCCCCCCCCCACACACCCAGTGGGTGCTGCCCAGCCCCTGCAGGCACCAGGGGCTCCCTGTTCACATGCTTGGTGTGGAGTCGGGCTCCTGGGCCAGCCTGTGTTCACACAGCCATTCAGCAAACACTGGGTTTTTGCTGTGTTTGTGTGGGGACCAGGTGGACAAGATCTGCCCCAGTCAGCCAGGCTGCTGGGGACGAGGTCTGAGGCTGCTACTGAGAGGAACCAGGGAGCTGTGGTGGGGCCGCCTGCAGAGTGTCTCAGTGGGGTCTGAGACCAGGGAGGTGCCAGAGGCAGTGGCAGAACCAAGGCTGGGGTGACATGCCACCCTTTGTCCCCTCCTGACGCTGTGGCTGAGGCAGAGCAAGGAGTAACATTGGTGGGCTTGGCCTGGGTGCCCATACATGGGGGCTGCCCAGAAGGCAGTGGGCCAGGACCCTGAGCACAGCAGGGTAGCTCTCTGCAGCCAGTGGTTCAGGAGACGGGGAATCCTGGGGCTTGGTCCCAGGCATTCAGCTGTCCAAGTCACTTCTCAGTTCTCAGCGACATGGAGGCTCACCAGGCTCAGGACATGGACTTTACCCCCTGGCAGGGGATGAGGCCTCCAAATGCTATGTGCGTGTGCAGGTGCATCCTGTACATGGGACAAGGCCAGGCCCCTAGGCTGAGCCAGGCACAGACACCCTGGCCCTGTGTGGAGAAGATGGGGTGGGGGTGGCAGGCAGGGCTGCCTGGAGGAGGGGATGCTGGGACACGCTTACAAGAAGGCTCGTTTTGCAGACAGAAAGCAGGCCTCGGGGGTGTTGACTGTGCTAAAGTTGGGGAAAGTCCAGGGGAACCTGAACTTCACCCATGGGCAGTGGGCACCTGGGGAAGGAGGCTGAGTCAGACTTGTGGCCAGAAGACTCTCTTGTAGCCCAGTTGAGAAAGACCTGTGACCCAGTTGGCATCACGCTAAGGGGCTGCATGCAGAAGGAGCCTGAGGTAGGGGTAGGGGTTAGAATTTGTGCCAGCTGCAGACTGGGCTCCCGTGGGGCAGGTGTCAGGTGGGCATGGTTCACCTTGCTGTCTGCAGCATCCACAAGTACTCCACATGGGCCAGAGGGTGGTTGGAGGGGTGACAAAGACAGATGGTCTCCTCCTTATTCTCCCCGACAACACTGCGGCCCCCTCCCAGCTGTTCAAAACCTCCCACAGCCTCTCACAGCTGTCTCGCTTCTCATTCACACCCCAGCAGAACCGACCTTCTTTCCGCTGCTCATTTCCAAGCCTAAGCCATTTTCCTCCCTGCCAGGAACACCCTTCCCAAACTCTTCACCAAACTAGCTCCATCCCGATACTCTAACTTCAGCCCCCACCCCCTAGAACCCCTTCCTTCTACCCTCTCCCCCACATGAAGAACCTTCAACCCGGGACTAGCCTGCAAAGGGACAGCCCCTGAGTCAAAGCCTCACACTAAAAGACCCCTCGCGGTGGCTCACGCCTATAATCGCAGCTCTTTGGGAGGCTGAGGTGGGATGATCCCTTGAGCACAGGAGTTTGAAACCAGCCTAGGCAACAAAGCGAGACCCCTGTTTTTACAAAAAATAATTAGCTGCACGTGGTGGTGCATACCTGTAGTCCTAGCTACTTGGGAAGCTGAGGTGGGGGGATCACTTGAGGCTGGGAGTTCAAGGCGGGCCACTGCACTCCAGTCTGGGCGACAGAGTGAGACCTCCCTCTCAAAAAAAAAAAAAAAAAAAACTTCACACCTGCCTGGAAACACGTTTACATTTGTGGTGGCTACTGTGTGAAAACTCAAATCTAAGCCCACTGAAAGGCATTTTGCGCCCAAGAGCTGGAGGTTGCTCTATCAGCGCGCACAGGCAATGCCCACTTGATCTTTGGGTGGGGAATGCAGGGGTTTAGAAGGGCAGAGTCGAGGAAAACGAATTTCTTTAGAACGAAGTTGTGGGGCAGGGGAAAGAGCGGGCATGCCAGGACCTTCAGGGCGTACCCCTTGGCCTAAGAGCAGAAACATCCCGAGGTGTTGTGTCCCAGCCTTTGACAGAGAGGGAAACTGAGGCTGAGCAGCTGGACAGGTGTCGATGGTGAGGGGCGAAGGGGGGGCAGCTGCCAGGGGGAGGATCGGGGAGGGGCCTTGGAGGCTCCCTGGGAACACGCAGGGCGGGTCACGGCCGCCTGCCCAGGGCGCAGCGAGGGGCGACCTTTGTGCGGGGCGGGTCCCTGGCAGCCCCGGCCGGGACGCGCCGCCAACGAGGAGCCGAGTGCCCTGGAGAACACCCGGGGCTGAGCCGGGGTCCAGCCGCCGCCGCTATGGACATCCCGCCGCTGGCCGGCAAGATCGCGGCGCTGTCGCTGAGCGCCCTCCCGGTGTCCTACGCGCTCAACCATGTCTCGGCGCTCTCGCAGTGCGTGCGGGGAGGGGCTGGGGCGGCCTTCGGGGACAGTGGGGGCGAGCGGGGGCTGGGAGGACCGGAGGTGGGCTGGAGGGAGGATGCGCGGTCCGCGGACCTGGCCCCTGCGAGCCTTGCGCCCCAGCTCAGCTCCGACCCGGCAGGATTGGGCCTGGGCCAGAAGAACGCCCCCGTCTAACCGGAAGTCCCCTTTCCGCCGTGCTGGAGGCTGGGGTGTGGCCGCTCCTGGGATGTTTGGGGCCTGGGGA
Source organism: Theropithecus gelada (assembly GCF_003255815.1). Lineage (NCBI taxonomy): Eukaryota > Metazoa > Chordata > Mammalia > Primates > Cercopithecidae > Theropithecus > Theropithecus gelada. The sequence continues at coordinate 18,892,452 of NC_037687.1, read as the reverse complement.
GAAGGAATGATGAGGAGAGTCCCCACAAGCCAGAGCTTTGGAGGGTTTCTGGGGTTTTCCCAGGGATGCGCCCTGCGCAGGCTCCAAAGTCGCCAAGGGTAAAAGTATTGTCCAGATAAGGCCCGGGTACCTGGCTCCTGCTGACACACACACACACACACACACACACACACACACACACCCTGCTCCGTTGCCTGTCTCAGGCCTGTGACTTTCCTCTTGTTCAAGACTGGCTAACCCTGTGCCTAGACTCAGTTTCCCCTACTGGTTCCTGTTCCTGGTCCCTGTCTCCTAACCCTAGATCCTAGCCCTGTGGGTCCAGCCACCGGATAACGGGCATCTGCAAGGCCCTCGCACTTCTAAACCCAGCTCAACCCAAGCCATAGGGTGGAGAGAGTCTTAACCATGGGCCTGCTCCCTGGGTGGGAATACCCATCTCCATCTCCTGGGATCCTGGGTAAGCCTCAGTTCCCTGATTAGTGTCATGGGCACAATCCTAGATCTCATCTCATAGTTACAGTTAAGGATTACAAACTGTGTACAAAGATTTGTCCTGGTCTCATCTGAGTACTATAATGTCATCGTTATAGTACTACATGGGGTCAGGATGGAGATCTTGGGTTCTGAGGGGATCGTGAGAAAACAGGGGCCTGGAGAGTGATGGACAGAGTCTTGCTGTGTGACCCTGGACAACTGGACAGTAATCCCATCCTCTCTAGGCCTGGATTTGCCCACCTGGGTTGAGCACTGCCCAGAGACCTGGCTTCTGTTATCTATGCAACTGGTCGACCTGTCTTATCAGGTTGGGGGCGCAGATCAGGGCAGGGGTAAGGTGGAGTTAATAGAGGCATTTGGACTTTAGCTGGGAGGAGCTGGGAGTGTCAGACAGTGAAGTCTACAGAACTGAGCACTCAAGACCCTGTGGCTTGGGAGCTGGGCCTGGCCACAGAGGGACTTGACGTTGCCGAATGACTGAACAGACTGAGTTAAACACATAACAAATGATGGGATAAATGGTAAAGTCAGAAGTGGCAGACCAGGCATGGTGGCTCATGCCTGTAATCCTAGCATTTTGGGAGGCCGAGATGGGCAAATCACCTGAGGTCAGGAGTTCGAGACCAGCCTGGCCAACATGGTAAAACTCTGTCTCTACTAAAAATATAAAAATTAACAGGGCGTGGTAGTGGACACCAGTAATCCCAGCTACTTGGGAGGCTGAGGCAGGAGAATCGCTTGAACCCAGGAGGCAGAGGTTGCAGTGAGCTGAGATCACACCACTTCACTCCAGCCTGCGTGTCAGAGCTCCATCTCAAAAAAAAAAAAAAAAAAAAAGAAAGAAAAGAAGGGGCTGATGAATGTCCCCTCTGTAGCTGGCTCAAGTTAAACAGTGATCCTTTCTGGGGAGTCAGGGAGGGCTTCATGGAGGAAGAACAATGTGGATGGGCCGTGAAGGATGAGTAGGAGTTTGCCAAGTGGAAAAGGCTTCTGGAAGCAGTTTCCAGAAGGAAGAAACAGCCTGGGCAAGGGCCTGGCACAGGATGAGAGCAGTTTCAGGGAACAGCATTGATGGATGAACAGACACTTTAGCCTCTTCCCCTGGGGCTTCCAGGAGTCTGCCCCTTCCCCTACCAGGGAGAGTGGGGCAATGCCTCAGCACTGGGCCTGGCGTCCCTGACTTGGTCTCCCTCTCCACAGCCCCCTGTGGGTGGCATTGATGAGCGCCCTAATCCTGGGTCTGCTCTTCGTGGCAGTCTACAGCTTGTCCCATGGCGAAATCTCCTATGACCCACTCTATGCTGGTGAGTCAGTGGGAAGCTGTGGGGAAGAAGACTGTCCAGGCAAGGGCCTCCACCCTCAGACTTAGGGGCCATCGAAGGTCCTCCTCCATCAGACTGGGGGCCCTTTAAGAGCTCCCATCAGACTGGAGACCTCAAAGAGATCTGAACACTCCCATTAAACTGGGGAACTTCAAAGAGCCTCCCCCTTGAGACCTGGGGCTCCTGAGAATAGGGACTGCGTCTCCCCCATCAGATTGGAAGCTCCTGAAAAAGAGTGTACTGCCTCATCACTTTGAGATCTCCTGAGGGCGGGGACTCCCAAAGGCAGGCACTGGGCCTCCCAATCAAACCAGGGACTTCTGAGGGCCAGGCTGGGTCTCCTCCATCAGACATGCAGAATGAGGCAGGACAGTGGTCATGCAACCTTTGGGGTTGGGACAGGGACTGGGCCTGGAGTCCTTGCCTGAAGTAATCTCATCCCTGACCTTAACTTCAAGCCCTGCCCACACTGAGCCCTAGCCCCACCCATGTGTGTCCCCTCCCACACCTGACCCGGCCGCCTACTCACTGCAGTCTTCGCCGTCTTCGCCTTCACCTCGGTTGTGGACCTCATCATCGCTCTTCAGGAAGACGGCTATGTGGTGGGCTTCATGGATTTCTACACCAAGGAGGTACTTGGGGGACGGCCAGGGATCCCCCTGCCCCACTGCCCGTCTGAGCCTCCCTCCTGCCCCCACAGGGAGAGCCATACCTGCGCACAGCACACGGAGTCTTCATTTGCTACTGGGATGGCACCGTTCACTACCTCCTCTACCTGGCCATGGCCGGCGCCATCTGCAGAAGGTGCAGGAGCCAGGGAAAGGGTGGCCCCTGACCCTGGGAGAGAAGTTTCATCCTCAGATGGGGCCCCAGGGCAGGGTGGAGCCAGAAGTGTCTGTAGGAGAAATCAGGATGCTCCTCTAGGACTCCAGCCAGGGGTGGCTGGGAGAAGGTTCCAGGAAACGTTTCAGGTGTAGATGGTGGCGTGGCATTGCTTATATCCACCCTGTGTCTGGGCAGTCACTTCTTTTCTTGGACAGAGGGTCTTACTGTTCATTCCCCTGTTCAACTCCCTGTTGTCCCTTCCATCCTGGGCAAAACTGAAAGGCACCCAGAGCTGGGAAGCCCACGGTGGTCTCTGGGCCCTGGCTGGGGCTCTGAGATTATGGAGTGACTACCTGCTGGTCACCCCTCCATCCCCTGCCCAGGAAGAGATACCGGAACTTTGGACTGTACTGGCTGGGTTCCTTCGCCATGAGCATCCTGGTGTTCCTTACAGGAAACATTCTTGGTAAGGACAAGGCTTCGGGAAATCTGGTCTCTCTTGGGCTAGGTCGCTGCCCTGCATCTAGAAGCAACCCCATTGGATCCTCCACCCCTTCCCTGATGTCTGCAGAGGCCCCACCTCCCTCTTTGCGTGTCCACAGCCTCAGTCAGCAGCCCACCCCTTTCTGGTCCCCATTTCCTCTTGAAAGGTGAGGGAACCCAAACTCTGCTTCCTCCCCAGGCAATGGTTCCCAGCACCAGGGGTTTGACCCAGAATGCTCTTGACACAGGAAGGGAATTTTAGGATGAATCCTGGGGACACGGTGAAAGCTTCAGGAGTAGGGCTTGGGAGGTAGAGCAGTGAAGGCAATCCGGGAGGCTGGCATGGCAAAACCTCAGCAGAGGGAACACCCAAGGTGTATTCATAGAAAGCAAAGAACCCACTGGAAGGTAGGATCCATGTTCAGAAGGTAAATTGAGGCAGGCTAGGCTGAGGAGCACGGACATCATCCTGTGGGCACTAGGGAGCCATGGAGGGTGGTGGAGCTTGAATGAGGATGGTATTTCTTTTTTTTCTTTTTCTTTTTTTTTTTTTTGAGACGGAGTCTTGCTCAGTCACCCAGGCTGGAGTGCAGTGGCGCGATCTCGGCTCACTGCAAGCTCCGCCTCCCGGGTTCACGCCATTCTCCTCGCCCGGCTAATTTTTGTTTTGCATTTTTAGTAGAGACGGGGTTTCACTGTGTTAGCCAGGATAGTCTCGATCTCCTGACCTCGTGATCCGCCCGCCTCAGCCTCCCAAAGTGCTGGGATTACAGGCATGAGCCACCGCGCCCAGCCGAGATGGTATTTCTGAATTGAGATGTCCAGCCAGAGAGACCGGGTGCGCCGGCTCACACCTGTAATCCTTATGTTGCTCAGACTGGTCTCAAACTCCTTGGCTCAAGCGATCCACCTGCCTCATTAATCACTTAAGCCAAGGAGATCAAGACCAGCCTGGGCAGCATGGTGAAACCCTGCCTATACTAAAAATACAAAAATTAGCCAGGCATAATGGTGTATGCCTGTAATCCCAGCTACTTAGGAGGCTGAGACAGGAGAATTGCTTGAACCTGAGAGGAGGAGGTTGCAATGAGCCAAGATTGCGCCACTGCACTCCAGCCTGGGTGACAGAGCAAGACTCTGTCTCAGAACAAACAAACAAACAGACATCCAGCAGGGTTCTGGCATGGCTGACACCCTCTCTCCTGCACCATGGCAGGCAAATACAGCTCCGAGATCAGGCCTGCCTTCTTCCTCACCATCCCCTACCTGCTGGTGCCATGCTGGGCTGGCGTGAGGGTCTTCAGCCAGCCCCGGGCACCAACCTGCTGCACCGCCAACACGGTGAGTGCCTTGCCCCTCTTAGGCTTTGTCCCAGCGTGCCTGAACTTTCCCTGTGTGAGTTGCTTTTGGTCAAAGACTTAGTTTCCGTGGAAGGATCTCCTTTGTCATAAGGAAGAAGCAAGGGCTGGGTGAGATGGCTCATGCCTGTAATCCCAACATTTTGGGAGGCCAAGGCTTGAGGATCACTTGAGCCCAGGAGTTGGAGACCAGCCTGGGCAACACAGCCAGACCCTGACTCTACAAAAAGTTAAAAAATTAGCCAGATGTGGTGGTGCATGCCTGTGGTCCTAGCTACTTGGGAGGCTGAGGTAGGAGGATCACTTGAGCCTGGGAGATTGAGGCTGCAGTGAGCTGAGATTGTGCCACTTCACTCAAGCCTGGGCAACAGAAAGAGACCCTGTCTCAGAAAAAAAAAAAAAAAAAGGAAGGAAGGAAGGAAAGAAAGAAAGAAAAGAAAAGAAAGAAAGGAAGAAAAGAAAGAGAGGAGCCTTAGGAGCCTTTATATACCTTTTGAATACCTACTGAATACCTCTCATTCACTACCTCTCATGCTGTCTGTGTTTCTCTCCCCTGGGGCAGGTGCAGGAGGAACAAAGAAAGGGACTCCTGCAGCGTCCAGCTGACCTGGCCCTTGTCATATACCTCATCCTTGCTGGCTTCTTCACTCTGTTCCGGGGCCTGGTGAGTCCGCACTAGTTAGTCTCTCCATCCCCTGCCTCCGGTCTCCCTTCCCTGACCCACCTCTCCCACGCTGCCCTTCTTCCTGTTTGATCATCCAAGGAAGTTCTTCATCAAGTCTAACCTGAGTGTTCCATGACAAAGCCCCATTTCTCCCAGCCCAATTTGAGCTGGGCTGGGAGAGGCCAGAGCAAGGGGTGTGGACCTGGAAGGGCGGGGGAAGTTTCCTGTGGGAGGGATGTCTGAGGGTTCTTGGTATGTCTGTCTGCTCCAGGTGGTGCTTGACTGCCCCACAGATTCCTGCTTTGTCTATATCTACCAGTATGAGCCATACCTGCGGGACCCTGTGGCCTATCCTAAGGTGCAGGTGAGAGGGGAGTGGGGAGAAGACCATACCCCTGCCTTGGGTAGGGGTCCTCTGGGCCTCTTCAAAGCAGGTGCCAGAAGCACAACTCAAACAGGCAGAAGGCCATATGGAATTTACTGTCCTACCAAAAAAAGGACAGATGTGGTCTTCAGGTATGACTGGATCCAGGTGCTCAAGGTGCAGATTCTGGGCTCTTCTTTTCTTTTCTTTTCTTTTTGTTTTTTTGGTTTTGTTTTGTTTGTGTTGTTTTGTTTTGTTTTGTTTTTGAGACAGAGTTTTGCTCTTGTCACCTAGGCTGGATTGCAATGGCGTGATCTCAGATCACTGCAACCTCCACCTCCTGGGCTCAAGTGATTCTCCTGCCTCAGCCTCCTAAGTAGCTGGGATTACAAGCGTGCGCCACCACACTCGGCTAATTTTGTATTTTTAGTAGATACGGGGTTTCACCATGTTGGTCAGGCTGGTCTCGAACTCCTGACCTCAAGTGATCCACCCACCTCGGCCTCCCAAAGTGCTGGGATTACAGGCGTGAGTCACCATGCCCGGCCTCTGGGCTCTGCTTTCTTTGCATGGCTCTGCTCTCAGGCAGTCCCTTTATGGGGTAGCAGAGACAGCCTGTGGCAGCTCCAGGCTTCCATGCACCCCACTCAGCCACCCCAGAGCATTGTGAGCCCTTATTACCCCTGAGCTTAAGCACAAGTCTTAGACAGGCTCAGATTGACCCAGCCTGAATCACTTGCCCATCCCTTACTGAGCATCATGGACAGGGGGCTGGAATGCTCCGACTGGCTAGGCCAGAGTCGCATGCCACTTCCAGAGAAAGGTTGGTAGGTTTGGTGTATGTGTTCGGCGGGTGGGGGCAAGGATCTGCAAGGGAAATAGGGGAGCACTTTGCAGAAAGCCTGGGTGGGGTCTGAGGCCATCCAGATCCTTCCTCAGGGCCTCCACCTTGGGGGTCTCAGGAGACCCACCTGGGATAGCTGCTCATCTCACAGGCTGGCGCCCCTCTCCTCCCTCCCCTGCAGATGCTGATGTACATGTTTTATGTCCTGCCTTTCTGCGGCCTGGCTGCCTATGCTCTCACCTTCCCTGGTTGTTCCTGGCTGCCAGACTGGGCCTTGGTGTTTGCTGGAGCCATCGGCCAGGTGAGGTGGCGGGTGGGTGGTTGAGCAGACATGTGGGAGGGAATTTCTGTCTACTCATCAACGACTTTGGTGTCCTCCCTGGGCACTGTAATGATGGGCCCCCAAGAGACCCCAGCCCCAGGCCCGGTATCCCAGGATTCCCTAGTCTAGGGGAGACAAAGCCAGATACAGACACTCCAAGCCCCATGAAAAGAGGGACAGGGGCTGTGAAGGATTCCAGAAGGGAAAGGTTATCTAGAAGCAAGGGTCATAGGAGCTGGGCTTTGATGTACGGGGATGAGTTCTCCAGGCAGGGAAGGGCATTCCAGGAATGGGAACAGCATAAGGAGAAGCACAGAGGGAGAGAGTGATTTAGCAGGGCCATAACATGGGTAAAGGCAGAGATAAGAGAAATTGGCAGCTAGATGCTGAAGGCTTTGAAAACTCTAGGACTGGGGGCTTGTACTGAGGGTGATGGGGAGTTTGAGGAGGTGTTTGAGCAGTGGGGACCCAGTCAGAGCTAGGAGCCTTTTTCTGGGTTCCTGATGAAAAGTGCTAAAGCCTGGGCCCCGGCCAGGGAAGTAGGGACCAGGAAAACATCTAGAATCCACAGGATTTGTGCCAAGACCTCTGGGATGGGGAAGACTGGGAGGAGGATCTGGAACCAGGTCAGAGAGAGATGGGGTGCAGGGCCCAGGAGATGGGGTTAGGCAAGTGGGGAGGGACTCACAGACAAGTGGACGAGCATGGGGGAGGGGGGGACAGAGAGGACACATAAGGATAGGAATCTTTACAGACAGAAGGCCGGGCGAGGTGGCTCACACGTGTAATCCCAGCACTTTGGGAGGCCAAGGTGGGAGGGCTACTTGAGCCCAGGAGTCTGAGACCAGCCTAGGCAACATGGCAAAACCTGTCTTTACAAAAAGTACAAAAATTAGCTGGGCATGGTAGCACGTGCCTGCTGTCTTAGCTACTCGGGAGGCTGGGATGGGAGGATTGCTTGAGCCCAGGAGGTTGAGGCTGCAGTGAGTCATGGTCGTGCCACTGCACTCCAGCCTGGCCAACAGAGCAAGACCCTATCTCTAAATAGATAGATAGATAGATAGATAGATAGATAGATAGATAGATAGATAATTAGATAGAAATTTTAAAAATAAGCCAGGCATGGTGGCTCACGCCTGTAATCCTAGCTGGCACTTTGGGAGGCCAAGGTGGATGGATTGCCTGACCTCAGGAGTTTGAGACCAGCCTGGGCAACATGGCGAAACCCCATCTCTATTAAAAAATACAAAAAATTAACTGGGCATAGAGGTGCGCGCCTGTAGTACCAGCTACTCAGAGGAGGTTGAAGCATGAGAATCGCTTGAACCCAGGAGGCAGCAGAGGTTGCAGTAAATGGAGATTGCACCAGTGCACTCCAGCATGGGCAAAAGAGTGAGACTGTGTCTCCAAAAAAAAAAAAAAAATAGAGAGAGACAGATAGATGGACTGGAGATGGGAAACAAGTAGATGAGCAGAGCCCAAGAGGTGAGGATGGGCATCCCCTGGGTTCTGCCTGACCTACCTGGTGGGCCGTCGGTGATGCTGGGATTTCAGTTCCTTCCTGGCCCCTGACATCCATCTTTCCTGTTTGGCTACCAGGCACAGTTCTCGCACATGGGGGCTTCCATGCACCTGCGCACACCCTTCACCTACCGTGTGCCTGAGGACACCTGGGGCTGCTTCTTCGTGTGCAATCTGCTGTATGCACTGGGCCCCCACCTGCTGGCCTACCGTTGCCTTCAGTGGCCTGCATTCTTCCACCAGCCACCACCCTCCGGCCCCATAGCCCTCCACAAGAAGCAGCATTGAGAGGGCTACGGACTTAGGACCCAGGACTCTGTTTACGCGCCCAGCCAGCCCTACCTGGGGAAGCAGGGGTCAGGTGTTTTAGAGACAGGAGGGACATCTCCAGGTGTCGTTAGTCCTGGCTATGGTGGTTTCAGTCCAGTGGGTGGGATGGAGACCAACAACCAAGTGTCCCTGCAAGGAGCGCCTCTCACAACTGTCACCATGCTTCAACCCCCACACGACGCTTCCACCCCTTCCAGAATTTACCCATCATCCCCCCATAGATCCTTTTAGTAAAAACCCTTTCAATTTCCAAAATATCACTGCCTAAGTGTTTCAGGGTGCAGGGACGAGGGACCCTCTTCTTGGCCCCCATGAGGGCCCATCCATCACTGCCATCGTGGTTGCCAGGAGCAAGAGGTGCTGGGATGGCAGAAGGCGGCCTCTGGTTGGTATGCATGGCTCCATCTTCCAGATGGGAAAACCGAGGCTCAGTATGGACAAGAGACCTGCCCAAGGTCACAGCCAGAGAGAAAAGTTCCAGCTCTACGAATAAATCATAACCAACAGCATGATATGTTTATTAAGCACCTACTGTATACCTTGACTGCTCCATGCTGGATCTCACTCCTTATTCCAGATGGGGAAACCAAGGCTGCAGGTGAAGGTCCTGGTCTGAGATCATTCCCCTCCTCAGTCCCCAAGGCATGGTTGAGTTGAGACGGAGCCCCAGCGTGTTGGACCACAGAAACCTCAACCCTGCCTCTGCTATCTGGTCGAGTTGGGCTCATTTTAGGGGAAACTGGGTCCTGGAAGGAAGCCAAGGTGTTGGGAGAAAGACTCAATGTTTCCTAGTGTTTGATTTTTGAAGTTGGGTGAAAGGCCATGTTTAGGGGTGACTTGGGCCTGGAGTAAATCAGGGACTTGACCAGATGTCCCATTTTCTTTTCTTCTTTTTTTTTTTTTTGAGTTGGAGTTTTCACTCTTGTTACCCAGGCTGATATGCAATGGCACGATCTTGGCTCACTGCAACCTCCACCTCCCGGGTTCAAGCAATTCTCCTGCCTCAGCCCCCTGAGTAGCTGGGATTACAGGCATGTGTCACCACGCCTGGCTAATTTTATATTTTTAGTAGAGACATAGTTTCTACATGTTGGTCAGGTTGGCCTTGAACTTCTGACCTCAGGTGATCCTCCTGCCTTGACCTCCCAAAGTGCTGGGATTACAGGCATGAGCCACCATGCCCGGCCTAGATGTCCCTTTTCTTGCCCCTCCCAACCCCTACCGGAGATCTATGGTATGTCTGGCTATTGGATCTTCACCAAAGAGTCGGCAACAGGCTCAGAGAAGCCAACTGTCTCCATCAAAGTCCCACAGCCAATGAGGGGCAGACTTGGATTGGGGCCTGTGGCTCCAGGTCACAGCAGAGTGTGATTATCGTGAGGCCCCCACCCTGCACAGTGAGCACCTTTGGGGTACTGGAGACCAGGACTCCACTATGACTACCCAATGGACAGATGGGTAAACTGAGGGCTGCAGGTCAAGTGATCTCTCACCAGATACCCCAGGTCCCCTGCCAAAGCACAGTAACCATGATAGAAGACTCAGCCCCCTCCTCCATTTCAAAGACGGTTAAACTGAGGCTCAGAGAGATTCTTCCCTGGCCTAAGTTCAGCTAGCAGGGCGAGGGAACTAGCTCTGCACTCCAAGCCCAGAGCGATTCTTTCTCCGCCCGCGCTCCAGCCACCACGCTCTCCAGGGGAGCGTGGGCTGCCGCGGCCCCTTTAACACACCCCGCCTTGCTCGCCTTCCTCCTCCCCTTGCAGGCAGACGCCGGGATTGCGCCGCCTGCAGGGACCTGCCCAGTCCTAACCGGGTGTGCTGTGAGCGCAGTCCGGGTGCGTAGGGGCCGCTCGGCGAGGGCCGCGCGGGCAAGATGGTAAGTGCGGCTGTGGGCGCGGATGGTGCGTGCCCCGTCTCCCCAGTCTGGGATTCTGTATGTCTCTGTCTCTGAATCTATATCCCTCCGAGTTTCTTCTGTCTCCTCCTTTTCTCTGTCTCTCACCCTCTTTGATCTCTCTTTTTGGCACTCTCGGTTCTCTCCGTCTCCATCTCTCCCTGCTTCTCTCCATCTCTGTCACCCTCTCTGCCTTTTTCCTCTTCTCTCCGTTTCTCTCTTTACCTGCCCCTATCTCTTCCTCCTCTTCTCTAATTCTCTCGGCCTCTGGCACTCTCCTGTCTCTCCCTCTCCCTCTGCCTCTCTGTCTTTCCCTCTCCCTGTCTCTCCCTCTGCCTCTCTGTCTCTCCCTCTGCCTCTCTGTCTCTCCCTCTGTCTCTCTGTCTCTCCCTCTCCCTTTCTGTCTCTCCCTCTCCATCTCTGTCTCTCCCTCTCCCGTCTCTTCCTCTGCCTCTCTCCCTCTGCTTCTCTGTCTCTTCCTCTCTGTCTCTCCCTTTCCATCTCTGTCTCTTCCTCTGTCTCTCCCTTTCCATCTCTGTCTTGCCCTCTCCATCTCTGTCTCTTCCCCTGCCCCTCTGTCTCTCCCTCTGCCTCTCTGTCTCTCCCTCTCCATCTCTGTCTCTCCCTCTCCATCTGTCTCTCCCTCTCCATCTCTGCCTCTCCGTCTTCCCTTACCCTTTTTCTGTGTCGCGCACTCTCTTCTCTGCCTCTCCCTGCCTTTCTCTCTGTCCCTGTTCTCTCCCCGCGTCTCTCCCTGTGTCTCTCCAGCTCTCCCCCCTCCCTGCCCGCCCCGGCCCGGTTTGCTGCAGTCTCCTGGCGCACGGATAACCTTGCTGCCGCCGCTCCTCCAGCTCTTCCCCACCCCCCCATCCCGGGCCCGGGCCAGGGCCAGAAGGGGGCGGGGGCAGCGAGCCTCGGGTTTTGGGGCAGGGGTGATGAGGCGGGATCTGGGGATCTGGGGCCAAGGGAGGGGGGAGTCTAGGGGCGTGGGTTCTTGCAGGAGGGAGGATGTGAGGTCCCAGGAGGAGGAGGGGGAGTTATGCGGGACCCCGGAAAGGGTGGGGGCATGGGCGTGTGCGAGGTCCTCGCTGTGGGGAAGGCAGGCCCGGGAGGGAGCCAGGCCTCCGAAAGGCCAAGGCTGGGAGGCTGGACTGAGCCCTGTGCCCGTCCCCCAGGTGTGCGCTCGGGCGGCCCTCGGTCCCGGAGCGCTCTGGGCAGTGGCCTGGGGCGTCCTGCTGCTCACAGCCCCCGCGGGGGCGCAGCGTGGCCGGAAGAAGGTCGTGCACGTGCTGGGTGAGTCCGGGCCGCTAAAAGTGGTCTTCTCCGCGAAAAGCAGAAGAGGCCAAGTGCGGAGAGGTGTAGGGGGTAGGGCGTTCCTGACGTCCACGGTTCCCCCAACCACTCCCCATCTAAGCCCCTCGCCCTCTCCCTGAGCCCCTGGACCCTTCTGATTCCCCGACCCCCGCCCGAGTCTTCCCACCTTCCCCTCCCCAGAGACCCCTTCCCCAGGGCCCCCCTTCTGCCCCTAGGCCCCTTCTCTGAACCCTGCTTGGTTGTCCGCAGAGGGTGAGTCGGGCTCGGTAGTGGTACAGACAGCGCCTGGGCAGGTGGTAAGCCACCGGGGTGGCACCATCGTCTTGCCCTGCCGGTACCACTATGAGGCAGCCGCCCACGGTCACGACGGCGTCCGGCTCAAGTGGACAAAGGTGGTGGACCCGCTGGCCTTCACCGACGTCTTCGTGGCACTAGGCCCCCAGCACCGGGCATTTGGCAGCTACCGTGGGCGGGCTGAGCTGCAGGGTGATGGGCCTGGGGATGCCTCCCTGGTCCTCCGCAATGTCACGCTGCAAGACTACGGGCGCTATGAGTGCGAAGTCACCAATGAGTTGGAAGACGACGCTGGCATGGTCAAGCTGGACCTGGAAGGTGATCAGCCGGTGGGGAGGATAAACCTTGCTTCTGAGGAAGGAGGGGGACAGGGATGGCAAGGGACATAAATCAAATCAAGTTGGCCTGCAGGCATTTAGAGGGTTGGTGGGGTAGAGCCCCCATATCTAATTCTGGGTGATTTTCCTCTCCATGGACATTGGCGATGTCTGGAGATAGGTTAGGTTGCCACATCTGGAGAAGTCAGTTGCTACTGGCCTCTAGTGGGTAGAGGCCAGGGATGCAGTTAAACATCCTACCAGGCACAGGATAGTCCCCCACAAAGAGTGATCCAGGCTGGGCATGGTGACTCACGACTGTAATCCCAGCACTTTGGGAGGTTGAGGCAGGCGGATCACCTGAGGTCAGGAGTTCAAGACCAGCCTGACCAACATGCTGAAACCCCATCTCTAGTAAAAATACAAAAATTAGCCAGGCATGATGGTGCATGCCTGTAATTCCAGCTACTTGGGAGGCTGAGGCAGGAAAATCTCTTGAACCCTGGAGGCGGAGGTTGCAGTGAGCTGAGATCGTGCCACTGCACTCTAGCCTGGGGGACAGAGCCAGACTCCATCTCAAAAAAAAAAAAAAAAAAAAAAAAAAAAAAAAAAAAAGTGATCCAGTCCAAAATGTCCACAATGAGGACACTGAGAAGTCCTGGGATAGGATTCAGGCACAGTGAGATCCAGGCACTCACACCATGTCAGGAACCATCCTTCTGCTCTGCTTCCCAGGTAGGCTTTCTTCCGACAGGTTTCTCTTTCTGGAACCAGACCACAGTGCCTAGGCTTAGCGACTGATTTCCTAGGAGCAGCAGCTAGAGTCCCAGAGTTGTCCCTCACTGGCTCAGCTTGAGTCATGTGCCCAACTGTGAGCCAATCACTGTAGCTGGAAGGTGGGATGCTCTGATTGGCTGACCCTGGAGCCGGGAGGTGGGGTTTCTATTTGAAGAATTCCCTCCCATTTGGTTGGCCTTTTTCAGTTCACTTTAGAAGATTCTAGGTGAGATTTCAGGGCCCTTGCTTGCTGACCTCCCTAACAATAGCAAATAACAGTAAGAGCAGCAGCTCTCCTTTACTGGACATTTTCTATGTGACAGGTGCTTAGCTGAAGAGTTCTCAGGAGTCTCTAATTTAATTTCCTAAAAACCCCAAGGGAGACGGCTATTACCAGCAGACCGACAACAGGCTCAGAGAGGTTACAGCCTTGCCCAGGACAGTACTAGTTGGTGGCAGAGCCAGGATTCAATCCCCAGTCTGTCAGCTCCAGGTCTTCTCCCTGGCCCCTGTCTGCCTCTTTCCTGGGTGCCCCACTCACCCCCAACTCCCATCCCTCAAACACAGACGCATAAAATACTTGAGCTGAACGGACTGTGAGTCCAATGAGGGACAAGTTCCAAAGTCATCAGACCTGAAGGTAGAAGGGAACCCAGTGGGTCCTGCCTTGGACAATGCTGGGGGAATCAAAGGGGTCTTCACCTAGGGCCAATCTTCCAGGGGATCCTAGTCTAGGAAAGTCAGCACTGAACGCAGGCTCCGTGGGCTCAGGGCTGGACCACAGGGAGGGACCCAGTACTGGGCGAATGTCAGAGGCACACAGGACTGAATGGAAGAGGGTTTGGGAGTTGGGTTTTGAAGGATAAATGGGAGTCCAACAGGTAGAATAAGGTGGAAAGAGCATGAGCAAAGGCCTCCAGCGGTAGAAGGGGATGGACACAATAGTATGTTAAGGGGGAGGGTCAAGTGAATCCCAAGCTTAAAGCGAAGAGAGCCAGTTATGTGGGGTGTGAGCTGGGGAGGGTCATGGTCAGGTCTGAGGCCAGAGTGAGGAGGAGTAGACTGGAAGGTCCCGGTTGAAGAGTCATATAGCACCCCAGACGTCAGGTGCATGAGGGTGGGCTGAGGTGAACCGGCTGATCCCGTGCGCCCCCTGCCAGGCGTGGTCTTTCCCTACCACCCCCGTGGAGGCCGATACAAGCTGACCTTCGCGGAGGCGCAGCGCGCATGCGCCGAGCAGGACGGTATCCTGGCATCTGCAGAACAGCTGCACGCGGCCTGGCGCGACGGCCTGGACTGGTGCAATGCAGGCTGGTTGCGCGACGGCTCTGTGCAATACCCCGTGAACCGACCCCGGGAGCCCTGCGGCGGCCTAGGAGGGACCGGGAGCGCAGGGGACGGCGGTGATGCCAACGGGGGCGTGCGCAACTACGGGTATCGCCATAACGCCGAGGAACGCTACGACGCCTTCTGCTTCACGTCCAACCTGCCAGGTGCGTAGGCCTCATCCCCAGACGGGCCTCTGCCACAACACTACCCCAACCCTGGGGCCTTCTTCCCCACCCAGCTCTTAGCGATCAGAAACAGGAGACCCCTCTCCCAAGAGTGCTTAGGTGAAGCACACACCGCCTGGCACCAACACTGGTTGGGCCGAGGCTGGGGTCCCAGGCCGCAAAGGAGGAACTGTTCCTGGATCCCGGAGCCGGGGGCCAGAGTCCTGGGCTGCATGCGGGGGGCAGTCCTGAATCCCGAGGCTGGGTCCCAGGAGCCGCACTAATAACCCAACCCCCCCCACCCCATCCCCTCAGGGCGGGTGTTCTTCCTGAAGCCGCTGCGGCCTGTACCCTTCTCTGGAGCTGCGCGCGCGTGTGCTGCGCGTGGCGCGGCCGTGGCCAAGGTGGGGCAGCTGTTCGCCGCGTGGAAGCTGCAGCTGCTGGACCGCTGCACCGCGGGTTGGCTGGCGGATGGCAGCGCGCGCTACCCCATCGTGAATCCGCGCATGCGCTGCGGAGGCCGCCGGCCTGGTGTGCGCAGCCTCGGCTTCCCGGACGCCACCCGACGGCTCTTCGGTGTCTACTGCTACCGCGCTCCGGGAGCACCGGACCCGGCACCCGGCGGCTGGGGCTGGGGCTGGGCGGGCGGCGGCGGCTGGGCAGGGGGCGCGCGCGATCCTGCTGCCTGGACCCCGCTGCGCGTCTAGGCTGGCAGCAGGCGGACAGCCAGGGCGCATGACCACTGGTCTAGAACCCTGCGGTCCCCTGGAGGCTGGCCACGCCTCTGAAGCCCTGGACACTGGCCACATTCCCTGTGGTCCCTTACAAACTAACTGTGCCCCTGGGGTCCCTGAAGATTTGGCTAGTCCTGGCAGAACAGTACTTTGGAGTTCCCTGGAGCCTGGCCAGCCCTCACCTCTTCTGGACAGAGGATTCCCCCAACTCCCCAACTTTCTCCATGAGGGCCACGCCCCCTGAGGACCTCAGGAGGCCAGCAGACCCAGCAGGCTCCTGAAGACTGGCCACGCCTCCTGAGACCACTTGGAAACAGACCAACCGTCACCGTGGTCGCCTGGTGGCTGGACCCCCGGGATTGACTAGAGACTGGCCGTACATCTTCTGCATCTCACTGGAGACTCAACACTAGTCCCTTGCGGTCCCGTGGACACTGGGCCTCCTCCTCCTCCTCCTCCTCCTCCTCACCTGGAGAGACTACAGGAACTTCAGGGTCACTCCCCGTGGTCACATGGAGGTTGTGGGCCGAGGAGCTTGTTTTCCCTTATGGTGACCTGAGCACTGGAGACCCCCATTCTCCCCCTCTCCCTGAGAGTCCCCTGAAGTTTCTGGGTAACAGGGCCCACCCCTCTAGTTTCACAGGCAAGCACCTCTATCTGCCACCTCAGACTGACACACAGCCTGCTGGCTCACTTACTGGGGGCCACGTCCCACCCCTCAGATATTTCTTTGAAGGCAGAGCAAACCCACCCTGTCCTCTGACATCCTTTTCCCAACTGTCACCAAAGAGACCATCTTCCCAGGCCTGGGGACCCATAAGATCCATGCCACTCATTATGGAGAGCAGTTACCCTGGGTCCCACTGTCACCAAGGCAACCAGTCCTGCTGCTACCTGTCACCTAGAGTCACACACCCCTTCCCTCATCAGGCGCACCCATGAAGAGGGTGCCTCCCTCCTCCAGCTGTAACCACGGATACCACACATTTCTCATCTCACTGGCCCCCCACCCCAGAGACCTCCACCTCAACTTCTGACTGTCGCTACCCTGACCCACCGCCATGGAGATCACCCTCCCCAAAGCTGTCCCCAGGGTGACACAACATCCAGTTCTCTGGCTCTCACCATGGAAACAAACTGTCCCTGTCCCCAGGCCCACTCCAGTTCCAGGCCACCCTCCAAGCTCCACCCCCAGGCGGTTTGGACCCCACCACTGTTGCCATGGTGATCAAACTCTGGTGTCCAAGGTAACAGAACACCTGTCCCCCTAGGCTTTTCCTTGTGGACAACGGGGCCCTGTTCACCAAGCTGTCACCATAGAGACTGTCAATGTCCTCATGGCAACCAAACTTCCAGCTCTCAGGAACTTCTCACTGCGGGCCAGAAGTCCTGAGTGCCTCCTACTGGGGCTACCCTACTGCACTCCATCAGGGGCCTGATGGCTGCCCCTTCCCCAGACAGGGCTGGACTTCTGGAGCTGCTAAGCCACCCTCTGTTTGCACGTTAACTCTATGCCGGATAGCAGCTGTGCACGAGACAATCTTGCAACACCCGGGCATGTTTGTCGTCGTCCTACAAATGAGGAAACCGAGGCTATGGCATGCCCTGGCCTTTTTAGATATGCGAGCACTGAGCTCCTCTTTTGTCCTCTGAGACCCCATCTCCATTCTCACTGAGTTGCCCTCTCCTTCCCTGACCTCCACCCACATTTCCCTCCTTAGAGATACAGGAGGGATGGAACGTTTTTAAACTTAAACACCCACCAGACTCTAAGTGGTCCAGCCAGAGTCCTCGGCGTTGACAGGCAGCTGGGGGGACACGATCCATGGACAAGGCCATCCCGGCCATGGGAGACCCCAGTCCCGAGGTCTTGCCTGCAGGAGTACTGGGGTCCCCCCTGGAGCCCTCTTTACTGTCACATCATCTCTAGGAAACCTATCTCTGAGTTTTGGGACCAGGTCGGTTTGGGTTTGAATCCTGCCTCTTCTTGCTCACTGTGTGACCAAATGACAAAATCCTTCTGAACCTGTGTTCTCCCACTGTACCAGGGCTGTTTGGTCCCCGTGAGTGCCAAGCATACAGGAGGGGCTCAATAAATCCTTGTTTCTTTTGATGAATGAGAAAATGAGGCAGCCAGTGGGTAATTCCTTTATAAATGCACTTTGGTAGATAAGATGTTACATGCTTGGGGGGCTTGGGGTTTTTTTTCCGTTTTGTTTTTTTGAGATGGAGTCCCGCTCTGTCGCCCAGGCTGGAGTGCAGTGGTGCAATCTTGACTCACTGCAACCTCCACCTCCCGGGTTCAAGTGATTCTCCTGCATCAGCCTCCCGAGTAGCTGGGATTACAGGTGCCTGCCACCACACCCAGCTAATTTTTGTATTTTTAGTAGAGAGAGGGTTTCACCATGTTGGCCAGGCTGGTCTTGAACTCCTGACCTCAGGTGATCCACCCACCTCAGCCTCCCAAAGTGTTGGGATTACAGGCGCCTGGCCGGGCTTGGTTTTTATTCCCTTGAAAAGTGGTGTCCTTCATTCCTCCCCCACCTCCCCAATCTCTCACTCCTCTTTCTTCCTCCATCCTGTGTCCACTCTCTCCCTTGAGCCACCTACCATGGGTCTGCTCCTTGTCCACTCTGTCCTGACTGGGCCATTGACAAGATCCAGGGCATGAAATTCGGGAAACTGGATGGGGAGTTCCTGTATCAGGATGGGAGGGAGAGATGTTGCATACTTTCCCTGACATAAATATGTGGGCTCAGGGCGGGGACTGAGGAAGCACTGGAAGTTTCTAGGATACAAACAAAGCATGAAGAGAAAAAATAGCGTAAGGTCCTGACCGTGCACGGGGGCTCATGCCTATAATCCCAGCACTTTAAAAGACTGAGGTGGGAGGGGCCGGGCGCGGTGGCTCAAGCCTGTAATCCCAGCACTTTGGGAGGCCGAGACGGGCGGATCACGAGGTCAGGAGATCGAGACCATCCTGGCTAACACGGTGAAACCCCGTCTCTACTAAAAAATACAAAAAAACTAGCCGGGCGAGGTGGCGGGCGCCTGTAGTCCCAGCTACTCGGGAGGCTGAGGCAGGAGAATGGCGTAAACCCGGGAGGCGGAGCTTGCAGTGAGCTGAGATCCGGCCACTGCACTCCAGCCTGGGTGACAGAGCCAGACTCCGTCTCAAAAAAAAAAAAAAAAAAAAAAGACTGAGGTGGGAGGATTGCTTGAGCCCAGGAGGTCGAAGCTGCAGTGAGCCATGATTGCACCACTGCACTCCAGCTTGGGCAACAGAGTGAGACCCTGTCTCAAGAAATAAAAAGCAAATCTCCCCTTCCCCATTCTTTTGATAGTCTGAAGAGGATCGATGGTTTGGATTGAATGCACCATAATTTTGTAGTCAGGTTCCTAATGGTGGACATTTATATTGTTTTCAACATTTTTCTGTTTGAAGTTAAGTATCCACATCATCACTCACAAGTTCAAGTATAACTGGAGGGTGATATCAGAAGTTGTTTGTTCAAAGGTTCAAAACTCCCCATTTACTTTCTTTTTTTTTTAATAGAGTTTCGCTCTTGTTGCCCAGGCTGGAGTGCAATGGCACAATCTTGGCTCACCTCAACCTCTGCTTCCCAGGTTCAAGCGATTCTCCTTCCTCAGCCTCCGAAGTAGCTGGGATTACAGGCACCTGCCACTACGCCCAACTAATCTTTGTATTTTTAGTAGAGATGGGGTTTTACCATGTTGGTCAGGTTGGTCTCGAACTCCTGACCTCAGGTGATCCACCTGCCTCGGCCTCCTACAGTGCTGGTAACAGGCATGAGCCACTGCACCCAGCCTAAAACTTGCCATTTTCATAGTGATTTCCACGTTTTCTTAGAGATGGGGCAATTTATACTTCACAAGTAATAGATATACTCACCTGGCTGGGCATGGTGGCTCACGGCTGTAGTCCCAACACTTTGGGAGTCCGAGACGGGTGGATCACCTGAGGTCAGGAGTTCAAGACTAGCCTGGCCAACATGGTAAAACCCCATCTCTACCAAAAATACAAAAATTAGCCCAGCATGGTGGCAGGCACCTGTAATCCCGACTACTCAGGAGATTGAGGCAGGAGAATCACTTGAACCAAGGAGGCGGAGGTTACAGTGAGCTGAGATCACGCCACTGTACTCCAGCCTGGGCGATAGAGTGAGACTCCTTCTCAAAAAAAAAAAAAAAAAGTACTCACGTGTTCCACACATCCTCATCAGCCTCAGGTCTTGTCACTTTTTATTTTTTTGTCAATCTGATAGGTGAAAAATGGTATCTCACTGTGATTGTTGCTTGCGATTCTATTTGTGAGGTTGAACATCTCCAACCATCACCACCAACTTTGACCTTAGGTGCAGGTGGTCGAGTAAATTGTAAATCATTCATAGTTCAAGCACATTATCATCTTTGATGTATGCAGGGATATCTCTCTCTCTCTCTCTCTCTTTTTTTTTTTTTGAGACGGAGATCACTCCATCACCCAGGTTGGAGTGCAATGGCATGACCTTGGCTCACTGCAACCTCCACCTCCTGGGTTCAAGTGATTCTCCTGCATCAGCCTCCTGAATAGCTGGGATTACAGGTGTGCATCACCACGCATGGCTAATCTTTGTATGTTTAGTAGAGACAGGGTTTCACCATGTTGGCCAGGCTGGTCTTGAACTCCTGGCCCCATGTGATCTGCTCAACTTAGCCTCCCAAATTGCTGGGATTACAGGCGTGAGCCACCAGGCCCAGCCATCTTTTGTTACATTTGTTTATTCTCTTATATTTTTATGCCCTTTCTTGTGAATCTAGATGTTCTTGCAAAATGTGTATTATTTTATTGAGTCTATGTTGTAGTTTTAGAGCTGCTATTTCCTTTTTTGTAAACATTTTCTTTATATCTTTTGCCTGCTTGGCTACTGGATTTGTCTTTTTCCTATTGATTTGTGTGAGCCCTTCCTTTTTTTCTTTTTCTTTTTTCTTTTTTTTTTTTTGAGACAAAGTCTCTCTCTGTTGCCAGGCTAAAGTACAGTGGCACGATCTCAGCTCACTGCAACTTCCGCCTCCTTGGTTCAAGTGATTCTCCTGCTTCAGCCTCCTGAGTAGCTGGGGCTACAGGCGCATGCCACCATGGCCAGCTAATTTTTGTTTTTTTTTTTTTTTGTTTTTTGTTTTTTTTTGAGACGGAGTTTTGCTCTGTCACCCAGGCTGGAGTGCAGCGGCACGATCTCAGCTCACTGCAAGCTCCGCCTCCCGGGCTCACGCCATTCTCCTGCCTCAGCCTCCCGAGTTGCTGGGACCACAGGTGCCCACCACTACGCCCAGCTAATTTTTTGTATTTTTAGCAGAGATGGGGTTTCACCATGTTAGCCAGGATGGTCTTGATCTCCTGACCTCGTGATCCGCCCGCCTCGGCCTCCCAAAGTGCTGGGATTACAGGCATGAGCCACCGCGCCTGGCCTAATTTTTGTATTTTTAATAGAGACGGGGTTTCACCATGTTGGCCAAGATGGTCTCGATCTCTTGACCCTGTGATCCGCCCAGCTTGGCCTCCCAAGGTGCTGGGCGCGTGAGCCACCGCGCCCGCTCCCTTCTGCAAGAGGACTTTTGCTTTTGCTCTTTCCTCTGAGTGGAATGCCTTTCCTTTCTTTCTCTCCTCATCTAGTTAATGCAACTTCTCCTTTAGATTCTATTCCCCTCCCCTGGGAAGGCTTCTCTGACCACCCACTAAAGACCAAATCTTCTCTGTTCACCACTATCTCCCCAGCACCCAGTACTAGATCACCCTGGATCACAATAGCTGCTCAGTAAATACTTGCTGAATGAATGAATGAATGAATGAATGAATGAAGGCATCAGGTGGTGACAGGCAGGTTGAACTGTTAAAAAATTTATTAAAATGTCCAAGAAGTACATTAATATCCACAGTGTCAGATACCACAGACTCACAGAACACTGCAGCTCACAGCAAAACCAGCAGGACTCAAAGCCGTTCACACGCACACACACTCATGCGTGCCACGCACATGGCACACGCAGACACACACGCACATCCCAAAGGGAAAGATCAAAAGACAAACCACCCACTTTAGAAAAGACCAGAGCCCCCTCCCACCGTGGAGCCGAGGTGGGGGCAGGGCAAATGGCTGAGGGGGCGCAAGGGCAGGCAGCATAAACCAAGACCCCCCAAAAAACATTGCATCCCCAGACCCCTGCATCCCCAGCCCCCCACAAACAAAGGAAAATTTTTGTGTGACATGGATGACCAAAGATGTGTTATTATTATTATTTTAAACTAAGAAGAGTTATCAAAGTAAGAAGACAAACCTGTATCCCTGGGTTTTCTGAATAATAACCATAATAAGATAGATGTCTACAGGGAGGAAGATTGAAGACAAAGATCGGGGTTCAGTTTACACTTCTTAACCATCTCCTAAATGTGTATGAGGGTGCAATTATGTTTCAGTCTCCTCTCCAGAGTCCAGAGCAGGATTTGGGTCAGAGCCAAGATAGGAGTTGGCTCTGACTCCTGGATTTGGAGTAAGGATCTGGTGATGAAGATCAAGTATAAGGAGAGCCACAGTTCCTTACTCCAAATCCTTACTCCTGTCGTGGTTGTGACTTCAAGCCAGTACCTTTCCTTTATATCTGAGCCTCAGTTTCACTGTGTGTAAAATGGGAAAGTAACAGTTTCTAAGTCAATGGGCTATTGAGAAAATTCAAGGAGATTGTATGTAAATCCTTAGCATGGTGTCTACTTCTTAGTTGTCAATGGTCATTATTACTTCCCAGAAGGGATTCAGGCTCAATTAACACATTTCTTTCTTCACTGAACCCCTAGGAGGTCCATGCATTTTCTTATTTTTCTTTCCTGAAGAGGGCCATTTTCCACAGTGTTTTTAACCCTAATCCACAGATTTTACCCAGACTGCTGAAAGTGGGTAACAGACATGGAGGAAAAGCTGTGGATCTTTCCTGCCAGAGATGAGGGAACTGGATCCTGGCCTCTGGTGTGGAGAGACCTTCCACAGGTTGCACATTTGGGGGAGGAAGATAAGGTGAGTTCTTTCCCACTTAAAAAATTAAAATCTACAAGAGAAAAATGTGTGTGTGTGTGTGTGTGTGTGTGTTTCAGTTTTAACACTGAGCATCTCTCTACAATATGACCGCAGGTAGGTGTCACTACTTCAAGTTTTAAGTGTTTCTAGACCACCAGGCAATGGCCAGGGAAAAGGGTGGGGTGGGGCAGGGGTGGGACCCAGGGCAGGGGCACTACCAATGTCTGCTTGAGGACTGGGTACGGGCACTGGGCTAGAAAACTTGGCAGCACCTCCTTGGTCCAGGAAGGAGGTTCTTTGTCTCCCTGAGAGATGGAGGGGGAAGAAATCTGGGCTCATCTAGCCCTAAATATCCTCTCGTCTATTTGTGTGAAAGAGATTAATCACACATGCAGAACCACCAAATCTCAGCACTGGACTAGACCTGGAAGGGTTAGCAATACACTCTCCCTCCATCACCTACATATTGCTTTGATTATTCTCACTCCTAACTCTGATGGCATGGAGGGAGGTTGTCCTAAAAACATCCCTAAAATGCAGTACATCGGATTTCCACACTGTATGTGTTTATCCACCAAGACCAAAGACGGAACTTGGGCTGAAGCCCAGGGTAAAGGGAGAGCTGTTGTCAGGTTCAAAAACAGTGTGCTTCTGTGTAGCCTTCTATTCCCAAAGCTAATGACCCTACGTCCAGGCTTCTTCCTGGATTTAAGAATTCAGCCAACATTGACTAAGTCTGAATTTCTGGTGTGAAAAGCAATTCCTTCATGTGAATGCAAACATACACTCATGCACCCTCATCAAGGCCTGCTTCAATCAGCCTGGCAAACAAGAGACCAGACCAATGAGCTTTGCTACTTGTGCTTCCCTCAGCTGGGAGACGCTCCCAGAGTTCAGCCAGACGAGAATGGACTTTTCAGACACCTGGCTCCACCTGCCAAGAGGATCTTGCGTATGTAAAAAAAGGGAAGAGGAGCTTTGTACAAAGGATTATGTGTGGGGGGAATGTGGTTTGGGGTTCGGGGACTTCTGGACTCTCTTGTTTCTCTGGGTTCTGTCTCCCCAGGGGAAGGCTCCAGAGGAGGCGTGGGAAAGGTGTTGTGTGCTTTCTTTTTTTCTGGTTCTTCAGCAGAAATTTCCTTCATCCTTCTCCCAGTCCTCCGTTGGGTGTTTCTTGTGTTTTCTGCGCTCCTTGTGGGATTTGTGGTGGTGATGCTGGTGGTGGTGTTGGTGGTGGTGGTGGTGTCGCCGCATCCGATGTGAACGTCTGGCTGCAGGGAAGTGAGGGAGGACAGGGAAGGGACAAAAGGTGGTGAGAAGCAGGTGGCCTGATGCAGTGGGTCTCCTCAGGAGAGAAAGTAGAGGAAAGCGGCCAGACATGAGGGCTCATCCCTGTCATCCCAGCACTTTGGGAGGCCAAAGTGGGAGGATCTCTTGAAGCCAGGAGTTTGAGACCAGCCTGGGCAACACAGCAAGACCCTGTCTCTACAAAAATCAAAAAATTAGCCAGGCATGGTGGCACATGCCTGTAGTCCCAGCTATTTGGGAGGCTGAGTTGGGAGGATCCCTTGAGCCTGGGAAGATGAGGCTACAGTGAGCTGTGATTGAGCCTCGCACTCCAGCCTGGGCAACAGAGTGAGACTCTGTTCCAAAAAAAAAAAACCAGGCCGGGTGTGATGGCTCACGCCTGTAATCCCAGCACTTTGGGAGGCTGAGGTGGGCAGATCACCTGAAGTTAGGAGTTCAAGACCAGCCTGGCCAACATAGCGAAACCCTGTCTCTACTAAAAATACAAAAATTAGATGGGCATGGCGGTGAACACCTGTGATCCCAGCTACTCAGGAGGCTGAAACACAAGGATCGCTTGAACCCAAGAGGTTTCAGTGAGCTGAGATTGTGCCACTGCACTCCAGCCTGGGCAACAGAGCAAGACTCCATCTCAAACACACACACACACACACACACACACACACACACACACACACACATGAAGGAAACATCAGACAGGCTGGTAAGTTCTTACTTATCTGCAAGGCTGTATTATCAGGCAGACATTAAGCCAGATCAATGCGTGGAGTAATAGGATGTCTTAATTGGAAACTAGAAATACCAAAAACCTATGTTGAAGTCTCTGGGAGAAGCTACTTACGTTTGGTGCAGACAATTTGGGGCCTGTCCCACTTGCCATTGCTCCGGCATCGAATGGTGGCCACATGGTGCTGGGCAAATCCTTCATTGCACTGGTACCTTACAGTGGCATGGACATTGTACTTGGCCTTGCGGGTACCGATGAGTGAGGCATTCTCCACTGCTGGAGGGGGACCACAGAGCACTGGGACAGAGGAATCTCCGGTGAGAGAGGTGCTCACATCTGGGCTAAACTAGTTGTTGTTGTATGAGACAGAGTTTTGCTCTGTCACCTAGGCTGGAGTGCAGTGACGCACTCTTGCCTCACTGCAACCTCCGCCTCTCTGGTTCAAGCGATTCTCCTGCCTCAGCCTTCCAAGTAGCTGGGATTATGGGCACCAGCCTGTAATCCACACCTGGCTAATTTTTGTATATATTTTTTCTTGTTTTCAGACAGGGTCTCACTCTGTCTCCCAGACTGGAGTGCAGTGGCGTGATCTTGGCTCACTGCAACCCCTGCCTCCCATACTCAAGTGATTCTCCTGCCTCAACCTCCCGAGGAGCTGGGATTACAGACATGCACCACCATGCCTGGTTAATTTTTGTATTTTTAGTAGAGACCTGGTTTCGTCATGTTGGCCAGGCTGGTCTTGAACTCCTGACCTCAGATGATCTGCCCAGCTTGGCCTCCCAAAGTGCTGGGATAACAGGTGTGAGCCACTGTGCCTGGTTCTTGTTGTTTTTAAAAGAGGGTCTTCCTCTGTCGCCCAGGCTGGAGTGCAGTGGCACAATCACAGCTCACTGCAGCCTCAACCTCCCAGGCTCAAGGGACCCTCCCAACTCAGCCTCTCAAGTAGTTGAGACTACAGGTGCACACCACCAAGCCTAGTTAATTTTTTGATTTTTTGTAACGATGGGGTCCCACTATGTTGCCGGGGCTGATTTTGAACCCATGGGCTCAAGCGATCCTCCCTCCTCGGCCTCCCAAAGTGCTGGGATGACAGGCATGAGCCACCATGCCTGGTGGCCGTAAGCTTGTTTTGAGTTTTATTGGAAATGATACCTGCCTCAGCACGTCAACAGGTCTTTGCCCAGTTCTGATCTCACAGGGCTGGAAGTGACTGTGTCTGTCTGTCTCTTCTACCCAAATCAGCAGCTCCTTAGGGACAGCAACCTCCTGGCACACCTCACTATCTAATTCTTAGGTAGTGCACAATGGGAGTGAAGGAGACAGAAGGCAAGAATAATTATCTAAGCAAATAAAAGGCTGGGTGCGGCAGCTCACACCTGTAATGCCAGCACTTTGGGAGGCTGAGACGGAAGGATTGCTTCAGTCCGGGAGTTTGAGACCAGCCTGGGCAACACAGCAAAACTCCTGTCTCTACAAAAAAAATTAAAAATAAGGTCTGGGTGTGGTGGCTCATGTCTGTAATCCCAGCACTTTGGGAGGCCGAGGTGGGCAGATCACAAGGTCAGGAGATCGAGACCATCCTGGCTAATACGGTGAAACCCCAAAATACAAAAAATTAGTCAGGTGTGGTGGTGGGCGCCTGTAGTCCCAACTGCTGGGAGGCTAAGGCAGAAGAATGGCGTGAACCTGGGAGGCAGAGCTTGCAGTGAGCCAAGATCGCACCACTGCACTCCAGCCTGGGCGACAGAGCAAGACTCCATCTAATAAATAAATAAATAAATAAATAAATAAATAAATAAATAAGCCAGGCATGGTGGTGTGCACCCATAGTCCCAGCTACTGGTAAGACTGAGGTAGGAGGGTTACTTGAGCCCTGGAGTTCAAGTGATCTGCAGTGAGCCGTGATAATGCCACTGTACTCCAGCCTGGGCAACATCGCAAGACCCTGTTACAAAACTAAATACATGAATAAATGGGGAGGGGGGAGGATGTGAAAATTGACAAAGAAATGGAAGCAAACACGAACAAAAGTATAAGAGAAAGGTGGACATACAAATGTATACAAATGATTTCTTTCATATATAAAGATCTCTTAAAAATCAGCAAGATCGGCCGGGCGCGGTGGCTGAAGCCTGTAATCCCAGCACTTTGGGAGGCCGAGGCGGGCGGATCACGAGGTCAGGAGATCGAGACCATCCTGGCTAACATGGTGAAACCCCGTCTCTACTAAAAATACAAAAAAAAAACTAGCCGGGCGTGGTGGCGGGCGCCTGTAGTCCCAGCTACTCGGAGGCTGAGGCAGGAGAATGGCCTGAACCTGGGAGGCGGAGCTTGCAGTGAGCCGAGATCGCGCCACTGCACTCCAGCCTGGGTGACACAGCGCGAGACTCCGTCTCAAAAAAAAAAAAAAAAAAAAAAAAATCAGCAAGATCAAGTCAGTTCATAGGGAAAGACATACATGCCAACAGCCTGTCAACATATAAACAGTTGGTTAGGCCAGGCATGGTGGCTCACACCTGTAACCCCAGAACTTTGGGAGGCTGAGGCGGGCAGACTACTTAAGGTCAGAAGTTTGAGACCAGCCTGGTCAACATGGTGAAACCCCATCTCCACTAAAAATAAAAAAAAAAAAATTAACCAGGTATGGTGTGTGCCCATAATCCCAGCTACTCGGGAGGCTGAGGCAGGAGAATCGCTTGAACCTGGGAGGCGGAGGTTGCAGTGAGCTGAGACTGTAACACTGCACTCCAGCTTGGATGACAGAGTGAGACTCCATCTCAAACAAACAAACAAAAAACAATTGGTTATTCTCATCCTTAAAGGCATGCAAACTAAGATAACAATGAGATACTATCTTCCTCACTTAGATGAACAAAGAACAAAAGTTTGAGAATGTGCAGAGTTGGCAAGGGTGGGAGGAAACAAGCACTCTCACACGCTGATGGAAAGTGAGAACTGGCTGGGCTGACATTTACCAACTTAAAAAGATGAAAGCCGGGTATGGTGGCTCACGCTTGTAATCCCTGCCCTTTGGGAGGCCGAGGTGGGCGGATCACCTGAGGTCAGGAGTTCGAGACCACCCTGCCCAACATGGCAAAACCCCTGTCTCTACTAATAATATAAAAATCAGCTGGGCGTGATGGCATACACCTGTAATACCAGCTTCTCGGGAGGCTGAGGCAGGAGAATCACTTGAACCTGGGAGGTAGAGGTTAAAGTGAGCTGAGATCACGCCACCGCACTCTAGCCTGGGCAACAAGAGTAACACGGTCTCCAAAAACGTAAATAAATAAATAAAAATAAAATAAGAATAAATTTAAAAATATATATATAATGCCACCCACCTCGGCCTCCCAAAGTGTTGGGATTATAGATGTTAGCCACCCCGCATGGCCTATTTCCAGAACTTTTTCATCACGACACACCAAAATTCTGTATCCATTGGGCACTAGTGACTCCCTCTTCTCCCGACCCCTGTCCCCTAGCAAACACTAATCTACTTCCTCTATCTAAATTTGCCTACTCTGAATGCTTCATGAAAAAAAAAAAAATGAATCAAGCCTGGGCACAATGACTTATGCATATGATCTCAGCACTTTGAGAGGCTGAGGCAGGCAGATTACTTGAGCCCAGGAGTTTAAGACCAGCCTGGGCAACATGGCAAAACCCCATCTCTACAAAAAAATACAAAAATTATCTGGGCATGTTGGTGCATGCCTATAGTCCCAGCTACACGGGAGGCTGAAGCAGGAGGATCGCTTGAGCCCAGGAGGTGGAGGCTGTGATGAGCCATGATTATGCCACTGCATTCCAGCCTGGGCAACAGAGAACCAGTGAGCAAAAGTGACAGAGAGGAAAAGGAGCAGGGGGCACCGCATACCTGTGCCCTTCTTGCAGACATAGGGTAGGTTGTAGTTGCAGGGGACATCGTTCCAGCGCCCGCTTTCATGTGCCACCATCACCACACAGTCCTCGCCACCCGCAAAGAAATTGTCCGGCTGGTTCTCTCGCCAGTTCTCGAATTGCTGCAGGAATAGGGGGCGGGGAGTTGTTCAGGGGACCTCTGTTGCAGCCCAGGTTCTGGCACTTCCTGCTGTGGGACTCCCCTGGCCAGACCCCTCAAACTCACAGGGATTCAGTGTTCCCATCTCTACAATGGCCACTGTCCTGCCCATCCTGAGGGGGGCCACCACTGTCATCCAAGCCACCATTCCTGTGGCTCGGAAGCTGCATCATCCCCCTCCCTGGTCCTCCTGCCTCCCTGGGTGCCTGGCCGCACCCAGTTCATTTTCTTTTTTTTTTTTTTTTTTTTTTTTGAGACGGAGTCTGGCTCTGTCGCCCGGGCTGGAGTGCAGTGGCCGGATCTCAGCTCACTGCAAGCTCCGCCTCCCGGGTTTACGTCATTCTCCTGCCTCAGGCTCCCGAGTAGCTGGGACTACAGGCGCCCGCCACCTCGCCCGGCTAGTTTTTTGTATTTTTTTAGTAGAGACGGGGTTTCATCGTGTTAGCCAGGATGGTCTCGATCTTCTGACCTCGTGATCCGCCCGTCTCGGCCTCCCAAAGTGCTGGGATTACAGGCTTGAGCCACCGCGCCCGGCCACCCAGTTCATTTTCAACATGAATAGTGTTAGATAAATGGTGGGACAAGGCCGGGCCTGGTGGCTCATGCCTGTAATCCTAGCACTTTGGGAGGCCACGGTGGGCAGATCACCGGAGGTCGAGAGTTCGAGACCTGCCTGGTCAATATGGTGAAACACCGTCGCCACTAAAAATAAAAAAAAAAAATTAGCCAGGTGTGGTGGTGTGCTCCTGTAATCCCAGCAGGACAATTTCTTGAACCCGAAAGGCAGAGGTTGCAGTGAGCCAAGATTGCGCTATGGCACTCCAGCCTGGGCGACAAGACTGAGACTCCGTCACAAAAAAAAAAAAGATAAATGGTGGGACAAATGGTGATCTCAGCCCGAAGTCCAGGAGGACTTCCCTAAGGAGGCAATGTGAGAGTTAAAGAATCAAAGATGGTAAGGATTCAAGGCCGAGCACGGTGGCTCACGTCTGTAATTCCAGCATGTTGAGAGGCCAAGGGGGGCAGATCACTTGAGGTCAGGAGTTCAGGACCACCTTGGACAACAAGGTGAAACCCTGTATCTAATAAAAATACAAAAATTAGTCGGGCATGATGGTGCGCGCCTGTAGTCCCAAGCTACTCAGGAGGCCGAAGCAGGAGAATCGCTTGAGCCTGGGAGGCAGAGTGAGCTGGGTTGCACCACTGAACTCCAGCCTGGGTGACAGAGTGAGACTCTGTCTCAAAAAAAAAGAAAAAAAGTAGTAAGGGTTCAGACAGGGAACAGCATTCCTAGCAAAGGGAACCACCAGTGTGAAGGCTCAGAGGCAGGACTGAACTTGAACTTGTTCTGCTTGAGGAACAGACAAAGCCTAGTGAGGCTGGAGCTGTGCGATGGGGCTGGAGTATGCTCAGAGAGTGGAGAGGGACCAGATCTTGCATTAGAGGAAAGGAGGTGAATTTTTAGAAACTGTGGCAAAATATATATAGCACAAAATTCCTAATTTTAACCATTTTTGTTTTGTTTTGTTTTGAGACAGAGCCCAGGCGGGAGTGCAGTGGCGCGATCTTGCTCACTGCTACCTCCACCTCCCGGGTCCTGGTTCAAGCAATTCTCCTGCCCCAGCCTCCCGAGTAGCTGGGATTACAGGCATGCACCACCATGCCCAGCTAATTTTTGTATTTTTAGTAGAGACGGGGTTTCCCCATGTTGGCCAGGCTGGTCTTGAACTCCTGACCTCGTGATCCACCCACCTCGGCCTCCCAAACTGCCGAAATTACAGGCTTGAGCTACCACACCCAGCCAATTTTAACCATTTTTACGTGTGCAGTTTATTTTTATTTTTATTTTTTTGAGACAGAGTCTGTATTACTCAGGCTGGAGTGCAGTGGTGCGACCTTGGCTCACTGCAATTTCTGCCTCCCAGGTTCAAGAGGCGGTGTGCAGTTTAATACATTAATTACATTCACAATGTTGCATAACCATCACCATTATTTCCAGAACTTTTTTTTTGAGATGGAGTCTCTTTCTGTCACCCAGGCTGGAGTGCAGTGGTGTGATCTTGGCTCACTGCAACCTCCAGTTTCCGGGTTCAAGCGATTCTCCTGCCCCAGCCTCTGAGTAGCTGGGATTACACATGCGCTCCACCACGCCCAGCTAATTTTTGTATTTTTAGTAGACACAGGGTTTCACCTGACCAATAAGTCAGGCTGGTCTTTAACTCCTGACCTCGTGATCCACCTGCCTCGGCCTCCCAAAGTGTTGGGATTACAGGCGTGAGCCACCCCGCGTGGCCTATTTCTAGAACTTCTTCATCACGACACACCAAAATTCTGTCCCCATTGAGCACTAGTGACTTCCCCTTCTCCCGACCCCTGTCCCCTGGCAAACACTAATCTACTTCCTGTCTCTAAATTTGCCTACTCTGAATGCTTCATGAAAAAAAAAAATCATACAACAGCTGGCCTTTTATGCTTGGCTCATTCCATGTTTTGTTTATTATTTTATTTTATTTTATTTTGGAGCCCGAGTCTCGCTCTGTCTCAATTTTTGAATTTTTTGTAGAGATGGAGTTTCGCCATGTAGCTCAGGCTGGCCTCGAACTCCCAACTTTAGGTGATCCACTCGCCTTGGCCTCCCAAAGTGCTGGGATTACAGGCATGAGCCACCCACCGCACCCGGCCTGTTTTGTTTTGTTTTGTTTTGTTTTGTTTGAGACAGCATCTTGCTCTGTCACCCAGGCTGGAGTGCAGTGGTGCAATCATAGGTCACTGGAGCCTCAAACTCCTGGGCTGCAGCGATCCTCCTACTTTGGCTTCCCCAAAGTGCTAGGATTACAGGTGTGAGCCACCACACCCAGCCTCTTTTTCTTTCTTAGTATAAAATTTTTTTGTCTTGTTTTGTTTTGTTTTGTTTTTTAGAGATGGAGTCCTGCTCTGTTGCCTAGGCTGGAGTGCAGTGATGTGATCTCGTCTCACTGCAACTTCTGCCTCCCGGGTTCAAGTGATTCTCCTGCCTCAGACTCCCAAGTAGCTGGGATTACGGGTGCGCGCCACCATGCCCAGCTAATTTTTGTGTTTTTAGTAGAGATGGGGTTTCACCACATTGGCCAGGCTGTGCTGGAACTCCTGACCTCAAGTGATCCGCCTGCCTCAGTCTTCCAAAGTGCTGGGATTACAGGCGTGAGCCGCTGTGCCCGGCCTGTTTGTATAAATTTAAAGGGTACAAGTGCAATTTTATTACATGCATATGCATATAATAAAATATATATTGTCTACTGGCAAAGTCTTGGCTTTTAGTGTATCCATGACCCGAATAATGTACATTTTTTTACCAGTTTGAATCTCTGTTTTCAATTCTTCTGAGTATGTATCTAGGAGTAGAATTGCTGGGTCATATGGTAACTCTATGTTTAACTTTTTATTTTTATTTTTATATTTTTAGAGACGGGGGTCTCACTGTGTTGCCCAGGCTGGATTCCAATTCCTAGGCTTAAGTGATCATCCCGCCTCAGCTTCCCGAGTAGCTGAGACTACAGGCGCGTACCACTGTACCCAGCTTCTATGTTTAACTGTATGAGGAACAGCCAGATTTTTACATAGCGGGAGAAGAGGAATTTTTATCTTGAGAACAATGGAGAGTCTGGAAGGGCTTGAAGCAGGGAGGATGCTGACCTAATATGTTTTTAGAGACAGGGTCTCGCTCTGTCACCCAGGCTGGAGTGCAGGTCACCGCAGCCTTGAACTCCTGGACTCAAGTGATCCTCCTCAGTCTCCCAAAGTGCTTGAGATTACAAGCATGGGCCACCAGCCTGGCCTAGAAATTTTATATATATATATATATATATATATATATATATTTTTTTTTTTTTTGAGGCGGAGTCTCGCTCTGTTGCCCCCAGGCTGGAGTGCAGTGGCGCGATCTCGGCTCACTGCAAGCTCCGCCTCCCGGGTTTATGCCATTCTCCTGCCTCAGCCTCCCCAGTAGCTGGGACTACAGGCGCCGCCACTACGCCCGGCTAATTTTTTGTATTTTTAGTAGAGACGGGGTTTCACTGTGTTAGCCAGGATGGTCTCGATCTCCTGACCTCGTGATCCGCCCGTCTCGGCCTCCCAAAGTGCT
>NC_037687.1:18837497-18859730 GCF_003255815.1 Theropithecus gelada | reverse complement strand
CCCGGCCTTTTTTTTTTTTTTTGAGATGGAGTCTTGCTCTGTCGCCCAGGCTGGAGTGCAGTGGCGCGATCTCGGCTCACTGCAAGCTCCGCCTCCTGGGTTCATGCCATTCTCCTGCCTCAGCCTCCTGAGCAGCTGGGACTACAGGCGCCTGCCACCACGCCTGGCTATTTTTTTGTATTTTTTAGTAGAGATGGGGTTTCACCATGTTAACCAGGATAGTCTCAATCTCCTGACCTCGTGATTCGCCCGCCTTGGCCTCCCAAAGTGCTGGGAGTACAGGCATGAGCCATCACACCCGGCCTATATATATATATATTTGTTTTGTTTTGTTTTGTTTTGTTTTGTTTTGAGACAGAATCTCGTTTTATCATCACCTAGGCTGAAGTGCAGTGGCGTTTTTTCGGCTCACTGCAACCTCCACCCCACAAGTTCAAGCGATTCTCGCACCTCAGCCTCCCGAGTAGCTGGGATTAGAGGCATACGCCGCCACGCCCGGCTAATTTTTATATTTTTATTAGAGACGGGGTTTCACCATGTTGGCCAGGCTGGTCTCAAGTGATTTGCCCGCCTTGGCCTCCCAAAGTGCTGGGATTACAGGCGTGAGCCTCCATGCCCAGCCTAGAAATGAGAATATTTGAGAGACTATGGCTGGGGAACCAGGCAGAGTGAGTAGGGGAGGCGTCAGACCCTAGTCTCAGGTTTGTAACCTCTGCAGCTGGGTGGGCGCCGTCTGTTTACCTGGGCTGGGGAAGTCAGGGGAGAAGGCCTTTACTTGAAGCTCCTTTGCCAACTCCAGCATCTTAGAGCCACTAGAGACCTTTGACACCCAATTGCGATAACTTTGCACAAAAGGGTAAACTGAGGCCAGATGGCAGGCCTGATGCAGCTCAGCAGCCTAGGCCTGCAGCCCCCGCCACTCACCAGCCCGGTGTTGTCCGTCCACTGGAAATCCCTCTCCACGATCCTGTCGTTCAGGCCGATCCACGTGTTTTCGTGCCCAAAGCCTGCAGGGTCGGGGGTTGTGGGTCTGGGTGTTCACCCATGCCTTTTCCAGCCCAGGGCGGAGGCGCAGGTGAGATGGGGTAGGGTATGGGAGGAAAGAATTCCTCACCTTCCCCAGCCTGGAGGTGGGCTGGGTGGGGGGAAAGATCTAGAAGGTGGAAATCAAAGGGGAAGAGGCAGGTACAGGGATGGAGGAGGATCCAGAGCCCCTTCCTCAGCCTCTCTATGGGCGGGGGGCCGGGTGAGGTATGTGTGGGAGGGGAAGACCCAGTCCCTTCCTCAGCCTGGAGGTGGGCTGGAGGTTGAGGTAGAGAGCAAAGGAGATAGAAGTGAAGTTTACAGACGTTAAGGAGGACACGGGTGCCCTCCCCCAGCCTCTGTAAGAGCTGGAGAAGGGAAGTGGGGGGAGGGAAAAGGAGAGAGAAGAGAGGGAGGAGGGAGAGGAGAAAGGAGGAGGAGTGAAAGGGAGGAGGGGCAGGAGTAGGAAGAAGGATGGGGAGGAGGGAGGAGGAATGGAAGGGAGGAGGAATGGAAAGGAGGAGGGAGAGGAGAAAGGAGGAGGAGTGAAAGGGAGGAGGGGCAGGAGTAGGAAGAAGGATGGGGAGGAGGGAGGGGGAATGGAAGGGAGGAGGAGGAGCAGGAGGGAGGAGGGGAGGAATGAAAGGAGGAGGGAGAAGAGAAAGGAGGAGAAAGATCAGTGGAAGAGGGAGGGGGAGGAGTGAGAGGAAGGATGGGGAAGAGAAAGGAGGAGGAAGATGAGTGGAAAGAGGAGGC
Source organism: Theropithecus gelada (assembly GCF_003255815.1). Taxonomy (NCBI): domain Eukaryota; kingdom Metazoa; phylum Chordata; class Mammalia; order Primates; family Cercopithecidae; genus Theropithecus; species Theropithecus gelada. The sequence continues at coordinate 18,857,951 of NC_037687.1, read as the reverse complement.
AGAGGAATGGGAGGGAGGAGGGAGAGAAGAGGGAGGAAGAAAGGAAGGAGAAAGGAGGAGAAAGTTGAATGGAAGGAGGAGGGCAAGAGTTGGAGGGAGGAGGGAGAGGAGTGGAAGGGAGGATGGGGAGGAGAAAGGAGGAGGAGTGGAAGGGAAGAGGAAGAACAAAAGGGAAGGGGGAGGAAAGGGAAGGAGGAGGAGTAGAAGGGAGGAGGCCTGGGGAGGAGCATAAGGGAGGAGGAGACGAATGGGAGGAGGAGGAGGCAGGATGAGGAGGAGAAAGAAGGAAGAAGATGAGTGGAAGGAGGAGGGGAGGGAAGGGGGAGGAGAGGAGAGAGGAGGAGGAGGAATGGGAGGAGGAGAGGGAGAAGGGTAGGGAGGATGAAGAGGCGAAAGAAGGTGGAAGATGAGTGGAAGGAGGAGGAGGGGGAGGGAGAAGGGGAGGACTAAGAGGGAGGAGGAGAAAGGATGGGAGGAGGAGGGAGGAAGAGGAGTGGAAGGAGGAGGGGAAGAAGTGGTAGGGAAGATGGGGAGGTAGGAGGGAGAGCAAGGAGGAGGAGGGTCGGGGGGCAGGCATGAACCCCTCTCCCAGCTTCAGTGTAGGCTGCAGGTGCGTCCTCACCCCACCCTCCGAAAGCAAGGACTCTGGCTACCCTCTTTTAGAGGGGTGAGGCATGGGAAGAACCGGAATTAGGCCCAGGCTATGCCAGGGTTTGTGGCCAGGAGAAGCAGGAATAAACCCAGGCACTGTCACATCTTTGCAGAAATGAGAAGTAGGGGACAGGAGACACCAGTGGGCGCTGGATGGGCAGACAGGTGAGAAGGCGCGAGCCAGTCACTCAGGAGGGAGTGGCCCGGTGGGATATGTCAAGGAAAAAGAAACAAGCGAACCAGGGAAGGAAGAAACGAAGGAGTCAACGAGGGATAGGATGGCAGCAAACAGAATAAACAGAAATGGATGGATGAGCAAAAGGCAGAGGGATAATGAATAAATCAATAAGTCCCAGATTACATGAATGCAACACTTGTCTCTCTCCTAGGTCTTTGCAAGGCTCATTCCTTATTTCATCCAACACATCACAGGTACTTCCCCCATCACCCTCCATCTCCTGGCCCTGTTTTGTTATCAGCACACATAGGATCCGTTGAATTACAGTATAGACTTATTCACTTAGATATTTACTTGTTTGTCTATATCCTCCCCAAGAAACGGTCACTCCCTGAGGACAGAGCAAAGTCAGCATTGATCACTGCTATGCTGTGTCAGTGTTCCTGGAATGGTGCCTGGCACACAGCAGGTGCTCAGTAAATATTTGGTGAATGAATGAATGAATGAATGAAGTGAATGTATGAATTAACAAGTGAATTGACAGATTTCATGCATTAAGAAGCAGTCAGCGCTTGCATTAATCAACACAGCTTTGGAAAGGTGACGTCTTGAAAACCAGGGAAGGGATGCCCTGGCAAAAGGGCTACAAGTGCCACCCCTGCCCACCCTCCAGGCAGGTGGCCCCCTCCCCCAGAGCCCCTACTATTAATGAAGCTGTGCTCCTCTGGTGAGTGGACGCTGGTCAGGTGGCCGGAGCGGCGGCGGCAGTCCCTCTCGGCATCTTCCCATGCCCTCCGGTGGGCAAAATAGCGGTAACAGTGGCCCTGGAACTTGTGCCAGCCGCGGTCACAGCCCTCGGTGTCTGGGAGATGGGATAGGAGCGTGAGGGGGGGCTGGCCTTGGCCCAAGGCCTACCAGCGTGAGCACAGCCAGCCCACCAGAGAGAGGGCCCAATCCAAGGTCACTGCGGGGCGAGATCACCCCTCTCCCCATGCCTGGCCCCTCCTCCTGAGGCTCTGCTCTCCCGACCCTTTCACCTCCCATATTGACTTCTTTTTTTTTGGACAGGGTCTCACTCTGTTGCCCAGGCTGGAGTGCAGTGGCACAATCTCGGCTCACTGCTACCTCCGCCTACCACACTCAAGCAGTCCTCCCACCTCAGCCTCCGGAGTAGCTGGGATTACAGGCATGTACCATCGTGCTCAGCTAATTTTTGTACTTTTAATAGAGATGGGGTTTCACCATGTTGGTCAGGTTGATCTCAAACTCCTGGCCTCAAGTGATCTGCCCACCTCAGCCTCCCAAAATGTTGGGATTACAGCCGTGAGCTACCACACTGGCCAAATCTTAACGTCTTGTCTTTGTTTCTGGAAGAGATTTAAGTGGGAGATCAGTCCCTGACACCCCCTCTCATTCCAATGCTGAAGTCTCCTTCTGTGATGTCAGGGCCACATCCTTTGTATGGACATGGGAGCTCAGACATTTCTCCACAGAAGACATACAAATGGCCAACAAGCACATGAAAAGATGCTCATTGTCAATGTCAAAACCACCATGAGATACGTCACACCCACTAGGATGGAGATATATATATATCTATTTTTGAGATGGAGTCTCACTCTGTCGCCCAGGCTGGAGTGCAATGTCTCGATCTTGGCTCACTGCAGCCTCCACCTCCCAGGTTCAAGCAATTCTCCTGCCTCAGCCTCCTGAGTAGCTGGGATTACAGGCGCGTGTCACCATGCCTGGCTAATTTTTGTAATTTTAGTAGAGACAGGGCTTCTCCATGCTGCCCAGGATGGTCTTGATCTCCTGACCTCATGATCCGCCCGCCTTGGCCTCCCAAAGTGCTGGGATTACATATAATTTTTTTTTTAAAGGAAAAGTAGGCTGAGGATGGTGGCTTAGGCCTGTAATCCCAGCATTTTGGGAGGTCGAGGCTGGTGGATCACTTGAGGCCAGGAGTTCAAGACCAGCTTAACCCCATCTCTACTAAAAATTAAAAAAAAAAAAAAAAAATTGAGTCAGGTGTGGTGGTGGGTGCCTATAGTCCCAGATACTGGGGAGGTTGAGGCATGAGAATCACTTGAACCGGGAGGTGGAGGTTGTAGTGAGCCGAGATCACACCACTGCACTCCAGCCTGGGTGACAGAGTGAGACTCTCTCAAAAAATAAAAAGAAAAAGAAATTTAAAAAATAAAAATTAGCCAGGCATGGTGGCACGAACCTGTAGTTCCAGCTACTGGGTAGGCTGAAGCAAGAGGACTGCTTGAGCCTGGGAGTTCAAGATGACAGTGAGCTATGACTGTACCACTGTACTTTCCAGCCTGAACACAGCACGAGAAACTGTTTCAAAAAAAAAAAAAAGACCAAGCACAGTGGCTCATATTTGTAATCCCAACACTTTGGGAGGCTGAGGCAGAAAGATCACATGAACCCAGTAGTTTGAGAGCAGCCTGGGCAACATGGCAAAACCCCATCTTTAAAAAAAAAAAAAAAAAATTAAACCTAGAGTTACCATATGACCCAGCAATTCCACTCATCCATCAAACCATGAATAGATAAACAAAATGTGATATAGCCATACAATGGAATACTACTCAGCCATGAAAAGGAATGAAACACTGATTCATATTACAACACAGATGAACCTTGAAAACATGCCAGGTGAAAGAAGCCAGACACAAAAGACACATATTTTGAGATTCCACTCATATGAAATGTCTAGAACAGGCAAATCCACAGAGACAGAAAGCAGATTAGCGGTTGCCAGGGTCTGGGGAATGGGAATAGGGAGTGACCGCCTAGTGGGCACAGAGTTTCTTTCTGGGGTGCTGAAAAAGTTCTGGAACTAGAGAGAGGTGATGGCTATACAACATTGTGATTGTACAGAATGCCACTGAAATGTACACTTTAAAATGGTTGATTTGGCCAGGCTCAGTGGCTGTAATCCCAGTAGATTGGGAGGCTGATGTGGACAGATTGCTTGAGCTCAGGAGTTCAAGACCAGTCTGGGCAACATGGTGAAACCTTGTCTCTACAAAATATACAAAAATTAGCCAGGCATGGTGGCATGTGCCTGTAGTCCCAGCCTACTGGGGAGGCTGAGGTGGGAGGATCACTTGAGCCTGGGAGGTCAAAACTACAATGAGCCAAGATCGCACCACTGTACTCCAGCCGGGGTGCCAGGGTGAGACCCTGTCTCAAAAAATAAAATAAATTTAGCTAGGTGTGGTGGCCTGTGCCTGTAATCCCAGCTACTCGGGAGGCTGAGGTAGGAGAATCACTTGAACCAGGGAGGCGGAGGTTGCAGTGAGCTGAGATCACGCCACTGCATTCCAGCCTGGTGACAGAGCGAGACTCTATCTCAAAAAAATAAAGTAAAATAAAATAAAATGAAATAAAATAAAATAAAATAAAATAGGGCAGGCACAGGGGCACATGCCTGTAATTCCAGCACTTTGGGAGGCCAAGGTGGGTGGATCACCTGAGGTCGGGAGTTCAAGACCAGACTGGCCAACATGGCAAAACCCCGTCTCTACTAAAAAATACAAAAATTAGCCAGGCATGGTGGCGGGCGTCTGTAATCCCAGCTACTTGGGAGGCTGAGGCAGGGAGAATTGCTTGAATCTGGGAAGTGGGGGTTGCAGTGAGCCAAGACGGCATCATTGCACTCCAGCCTGGGTGACAGAGTGAAATTCCATCTCAAAAAAATAATAAAATAAAATAAAATGGTTAATTCTATGTTACGCACTGTTTGTCTAAAAAAATAATTTATCTTGTGTCAGGCTCACAGCCATGGAACTGGAGGCAGGGACCTGGAGTATATGGGGAAGCCTGTGGCTGGGCACCCAACCCCACTCTTGGAACTGTTTCTGGGGTTGCAACAGAAACTCACCTTTCTCGCAAAGGCTGCCCCCATAGCTGGGGAGGCAAAGGCAGACAAAGCCATTGACCTCATCGATACAGGTGCCTCCATTCTCACAGGGGCTGCAGAGGCAGTCATCAATGTCTGGCAGAGAGGAGAAGAGATTGAGTCAGAGGTCAGCTTCCCCTTGGCTCTGAGCCCCCACTGGAAACTAAGCAGAAGATGGGGTCATAGTCCTACCATCCATCCTGGACCTGAGTGCAGCAGTCGCAGTCTGCACAGATGGCCCAGTGACTCTGCAGGCAAGGGGGTGGAACCTCATACAATTAACATAAATTAGCATTAATGAGAGCAGATGCCATTGGGGCAGCTGAGAGCCAGGGTGTGCAGACTATTCTCCCTGACTCTAGAGAAGTGAAGATTATACTCTCAAAAACAGGCTCATAGAAAGCTGAAGTTGGAGTCTCTTTTACGCATTTGCAAAGACTTGCACAGAGTCACAAAGCTGTTTGTGGGTAAAGCTAGATATTCATTGAGTTCTTCTTCTACCGGTCCATGTGTAGACAGTGCTTGAGGCACGTATGGCACTGGGCAAGTCACTTTCCCTCCTTGAAACTCAGCTTATTTTTTTGAAAATGGTAATAATAATGGGCTCCTACTCAAGGGTGATTGTGTAGGGAAGCAATAGAAGAGCTCAATAAATTATATCATTTATATTTATTGTTATAATTCTGTAATCAGTCTTGTGATTATGAAGGTTGTGAAGTCAAGATGATGCACAGAGCTCAAGAAATTATGTCACTTATACTTGTGGTTGTAATTTCATAATTGGTAGTATTTCTTGTGTTGGGCTTTGAAGCTAGCACCCAACAGTTCTGGTGGCAGTGCTTATACCTCCCACCCACCCAGGAAAGGGCAGGATCCCCAAAGGGCCTTTGCAGGGAGGAGTCTCGGACATATCATTCCTTTGTCTTTCCCTTCCCGCCTCTGACTGGTAGTAATGGGAGACAGCACACCAGAGATGAAAGCTCAGCTGTTTGATTCTGGATCCACTAACTGGGCTGATTTAGCTGGATGTTAGGACTGGGGTTTGGGAATGGAGCATCTGAAACCAGCTTTTTGTGATCTCTGAATTCTGAGGGCATGGCTGCTGGAGTACAACCCAAGGCTCTGGAGTCAAACAAATTCAGATTCAGATCCTGAGTCTGGGGTACTCACCAATCTCACAGTTCTCTCCGGCGAAGCCCTGATCACAGCTACAGCCATACATGGTGCCATTGGCATTACATGTCCCTCCATGAAGACAAGGGTTGTTCTCACAGGGATCTGAGTGCGCTGCAGGATGGATGGGTAGTATGGGGAAGAGTCAAACCACAGATCTTTTGCCTTCCTGGAATCAAGACTCCAGGCCCCCAAACTGCTCTAATCAAACCCTCCCTATGGAGTCCTCTTTATAACTTCCCCAACCAGTGGTCACCAACTCCCTCTCATATGCCCCCTGTTATGAGGAGTTTACTCCTTCCAGAAACTGCCCCAAAGCATCTGTGGACTTCCCTGCCTGCAGCAAAGTCCTTCCTCAGCCTGAACTGGAATGGGGCTCCCAGAGACCAGGGCTGCCTGAAGGACCTCGTAGAATGTTTCTCCCAGAACACAGGCTTCTGTGTCCTCCCTGACTTAAGTGTCCTTCCCCTCCTTTGGGCACACCCTGTTCATCACTGTGCTTCTCACAAACTGGGACACAGGAGTGGACATAGGTTCTAGCCTGGGCGACATAGTGAAAAAAAAAAAAAAAAAATCCTCATCCTGCCCCAGCCAACACAGATCCTTTCAGGGCAGCATCTGACCATTCCACTGCACAGTGGAATTAAATTTTTAAAAAATTAAATTAAAAAACAAAAAAGAGGCCAGGCACCGTGGCTCACGCCTGTAATCCCAGTACTTTGAGAGGCCAAGGCAGGTGGATCACCTGAGGTCAGGAGTTTGAGACCAGCCTGGCCAACATGGTGAAACCCCGTCTCTACCAAAAATACAAAAAATTAGCTGGGCGTGCTGGCAGGAGCCTGTAATCCCAGCTACTCGGGAGGCTGAGGCAGGAGAATCTTTTGAACGCCGAAGGCGGAGGTTGCAGTGAGCTGAGATCGCGCCACTGCACTCCAGCCTGGGTGACGGAGTGAGACTCCATCACAAAAAAAAAAAAAAAAAAAAAAGAATGAAATGCTTCATTTTTTGCACAGGGGCTGTGCTAATCTTCTCTGTATTGTTCTAATTTTAGCATATGTGCTGCTGAAGCGAACACTACTTTACTTTTTTTATTAGAACAATCGTTTCTTGTCTGTATCTCTCCCTAGAGCACTGGTGTTCCATATGGCAGCCACATATAGATATTCACGCTTAAATCAATTAAAGTGAAATAAAAGTAAAAACGTCATCCCTCAGTTGTCCTAGCCACTTTTCAAGTTAGCGTCGATAGATAACATTTCCATCCCTGGGAAAGTTCTAGACTGTTGCTCTAGGACATCAGTTTTCAGAGGACAGGGGATTTGGTTTGAACACAGGGTCCGGGACAGAGCAGGCACTCAGTAATTGCTTGCTAAGGGAATGAAGGTGGCAGCTGGCCCTCCTGAGGTAGCTGAGGCCTGTCCCTGGGGTAACCCCTGGATGGCAAAGGGGCTTGTGGATGGCAGGGCCTGTGGCTGGACGATGGCCCTGCACGTGTGTGCACACGCACAGGGCTGCCAGGCGGCGGGACGCATGAGCCCCGCCAGGTGCCCTGCGCTGCTGACACCTGCCCACGGACTGGCGGTGACTCAGTCACTCACTGGTACTGCATTTATTTTTGGCTTCATTAGCATTTCTTCTGCAAGCGGCGGGTGGGTAGGCGCCTGGGTCTCCCCAGCACTGCCCGCCAATCTCCGTCCTGCTGCCGCTGGCTTCATTGTGGACCCCAGGATCCAGAAAAGTATAAGACAGACCCAGCCTCAGCCCAGGTGCAGCTCCAACCCCCGTTTACTTAGTGTTCCTGTGTGGTCGCCCTCCCACCTCTCTGACTGCCCCTTCTCTATTTATTTGGGCATTGAACTTCTTCCCTTCTGGTCGTCTTTCCAGGGTTGATCCCCACATAGCCCCTCTCTTCTCTCACCACCACCCTAAGATTATTACTATTTTTTTTTTGAGACGGAGTCTTGCTGTGTCCCCCAGGCTGGAGTGCAGTTGCATGATCATAGCTCACTGCAGCCACAACCTCCCAGGGTCAAGCGGTTCTCCCACCTCAGCACCCCTGAGTAGCTGGGACCACAGGTATGCACCATGCTAATTTTAAAATTTGTTTTGTAGAGACGGGGTCTCACTATGTTGCTGAGGCTGGTCTCCAACTCAGAGCCCTGCTGAGGGCTCAAGTGATCCTCCCGCCTCAGCCTCCCAAAGTGCTGGAATTACAGGCATAAGCCATCACGCCCAGCCTCATGTACTTTTTTATGCCAATGAACTAAGCATTTCACAACCTAGTGACTGAGACAGAAGCCCTGTTTTCCAGCCAGGTGCGGTGGCTCTCGCCTGTAATCCCAGCACTTCAGGAGGCTGAGGCGGGCGGATCACTTGAGTCAGGAGCTCAAGACCAATCTGGTCAACATGGTGAAACCCCATCTCTACTAAAAGTACAAAAATTAGCCAGGGGGCCAGGCATGGTTGCTCACGCCTGTAATCCCAGCACTTTGGGAGGCGGAGGTGGGCAGATCACGAGATCAGGAGATCGAGACCACGGTGAAACTCCATCTCTACTAAAAACACCAAAAAAAAAATTAGCCGGGCACGGTGGCGGGCACCTGTAGTCCCAGCTACTCGGGAGGCTGAGGCAGGAGAATGGCGTGAACCCGGGAGGCAGAGCTTGCAGTGAGCCGAGATCTCACCACTGCACTCCAGCCTGGGTGACAGAGCAAGACTCTGTCTCAAATAAATAAATAAATAAATAAAATAACAAAAAATAAAAATACAGAAAATCAGCTGGGCGTGGTGGTGGGCGCCTGTAGTCCCAGCTACTCAGGAAGCTGAGGCAGGAGAATGGCATGAACCGGGGAAGCGGCGCTTGCAGTGAGCCAAGATCGCGCCACTGCACTCCAGCCTGGGTGACACAGCGAGACTCCGTTTCAAAGGAAAAAAAAAAAAAGAAAGAAAAATTAGACAGGCATGGTGATGCATGCCTACAATCCCAGCATCCCAGCTACTCAGGAGGTTGAGGCATGAAAATCACTGGAACCTGGGAGGCGGAGGTTGCAGTGACCTGAGATCACTACTGTACTCTAGCCTGGGAGACAGAGCAGGACACTATCTCAAAAAAAAACAAAAGAAGCCCTGTGTTCAGACAACCTGGATTCAAACCCCAGGCTTGACACTCCCTTAGTTGCATGGCTGCACAAGGTACTTGACCTCTCTGTGTCTGTCTCCCTATCTGCAAAGTGAGGATCACACTGGAGCTTTTCCCATAAGGACATTAAAAGGATTAACCAAGATAACTCCAGTAAAGTGCTTTGAATAAGCCAAGCACACTGGCAGTAACCCATAAATGTCAGCCTTTATGGATACAAGCGGCCCTGCCCCTGGGTCGGCCTGCCTCTGGGACATCTAAGAAAAAAAGATCTGCCAGATGCTATGGCTCACGTCTGTAATCCTAACACTTTGGGAGGCCAAGGTGAGAGGATCGCTTGAGCCCGGGAGTTTGAGACCAGCCTGGATAACATAGGGAGACCCCATCTCTTCACACACAACCACACACACACACACACACACACACACACACACACACACACAGAGCTGGGTGTGGTGGTTGCATGCCTGTAGTCCAAGCTACTGGGGAGGCTGATGTGGGAGGATCACGTGAGCCTGGGTGTAGTGAGCTATGGCTGCCCCACTGCACTCCAGCCTGAGCAACAGACCAAGACCCTGTCTGGAAAAAAGAAAAAGAAAAAAAAGCAAAATAAAATAGATCCCCCCCCAACACAGCCCAGAGGTGACAGGCTGGATGATGAAACCTGCATCAGCTATTTCCATCATCATGACACTTTGCCTTCAAAAAAAGGGGCACCAACTTGGGCAACATGGCAAAACTCTGTCTCTACAAAAAATACAAAAATTAGCCAGGCCTGGTGGTGCACACCTGGTCCCAGCTACTTGGGAGCCTGAGGCAGGAAGATCACCTGAGCCTAGGGAGGTCAAGGCTGCACTGAGCCATGATCCTGCCATTGCACTCAAGCCTAGGTGACAGAGTGAGACCCTTTCAAAAAAAAAGGCGGGGGCAGGGGGTTGCGGTAGTTAAACGCCAATGGTGTTAATAAAAGTGCGCAACTCGACCGGGTGCCATGGCTCACGCTTGTAATCCCAGCACTTTGGGAGGCCGAGGTGGGTGGATCACCTGAGGTCAGGAGTTTGAGACCAGCCTGGCCAACATGGTGAAACCGCCCGTCTCTATTAAAAATACAAAAATTAGCCAGGCATGGTGGTGGGAGCCTGTAATACCATCTAATCAGAAGGCTGAGGCAGGAGAATCACTTGAACCTGGGAGGTGGAGGTTGCAGTGCGCCGAGATCACACCACTGCACTCCAGGCTGGATGACAGAGTGAGACTCAGTCTGAAAAAACAAACAACAACAAAAAAGTGTGCAACTCAGAAAAAAAGACTTATTAATTCACTGCTTGTTTTGTTTTGTTAGTTTGATTTGAGGCAGGGTCTCGTGGTGGAGCTATCATAGCTCACTGCAGCTTGGCTAATTTCTTTTTATTTTTAGTAGAGATGGTGTCTTGCTATGTTGCCCAGCCTGGTCTTAAACTCTTGAGCTCAAGTGATTCTCCCACCTCAGCCTCCCAAAGGGCTAGGATGACAGGCATGAGCCATTGCATGCAGCCACTTTTTCATTTGTTTGTTTTTAAATTTCATTTGGCCAAAAAACTCAGCTTCATCTGGCAGGACCTAAGAAGGACTGGAATTTGCAGACTGAGCTGAGGCCGACCTGGCCCCAGGGAGAACAGGGCAGCTGATTTCTCTGGACGCTGCTGGCCACAGAGTAGTTAAGACTCAGGCTGACTTGGGCTCCAGTTGAGGTTTGACCACTGATTAGCCAAGTGGAGTTGTACCTCCCTGAGCCTTGGTTTGCTATCTGTAGAATGGGGGTGATCCTCGCCCCTTGTGTGCCTTCCCAGCACCCACTTTCCCTGTGGCTTGAGGCCCCCCATGAGTCAAATCACTGAATTCCAGTTCCCATTCACATTTGTCCAGGAAACCGTCTCTGCCACGCCTCCTCCCTCTGGCCTCGCCTGGGAGGCATCTGTGTCCTGCTCTGTCTTCCCCAGACTCGGGGAATCCTGGAAAGCCAGCCCCTGGGCGTCACACCACTGTCCAGCACAAAGCAGATGTAGACATGACTTGTAACTGAACTCATTCCCTAAATCAGACTCTACTCAATGCCTCGCCACTCCCATATTTTGTTTTTGTCTTTATTCTGTTTGAGATGGAGTCTCACTCTGTCACCCAGGCTGGAGTGCAGTGGTGCGATCTGGGCTCACCGCAACCTCCGCCTCCCGGGTTCAAGCGATTCTCATGCCTCAGCTTCCCCAGTAACTGGGGTTACAGGTGTGTGCCAATACACCTGGCTAATTTTTATATTTTTAGTAGAGACAGAGTTTCGCCATGTTGGCCAGGCTGGTCTTGAACTCCTGACCTCAAGTGATCTGCCCATCTCGGCTTCCCAAAGTGCTGGGATTACAGGTGTGAGGCACCGCACCTGGCCACTCACCACTCTCAAATTTTGTTCCTTGGGATGTATGCTCTGTGTCCAAAATTGTTCAAGTGCTACTTCATCTCCTGGCCTTTGCCAGTACTCGTTCCTCTGCCAGGAACGTCATTTCTGAAATTCAACTCCACCCGATAAGCTGCTACCTCCAGCGTCATGCCCCACTAGAAAGCTTCCAGATCCTCAGGGACAACCATTCCTCTCTGCTCTGGGCTCCCCCAGCCCCTGCCCCCCAAGCCCTGACCATTCAGAGTCCTGGGACTCTGTACTCACCCTCCTCCGCACCCTCATTCGTAGGGGTCCCTGACAGGGCTGGCTCCTCTCCACTTGCCACCTCCTCCCAGAAGCTCTCTATGCCTGGACTCCCTGCCAGGACCTCCAGTTTGAAGTCCTCTATGCCCAGGGTGACAGGCAGCAGGGTGCTGGAGGGGTCCCACGGTACCGTAGGCTCCCCTGAGGAAACTAAGGCAGACTCGCCCACGCTGGCTGCAGTCGGTGTCCCAGGAGGAACAGCCGGTTTCCCCAGGGGGCTGCTCTGATGAGGAGGTGCTAAAGTTCCTGATGTTCCCTGGGTCTCCACCTGATCCTCTGGCTCTGGGTGGGGTTGGGAGCTTGAGGAGGCCAGTGTAGACACGGCTGGAACTCCAACCTTGTCCCCCTGCTCGGTCGTGAGGGACGTCACAACGCTTGTATCCAGGGCCACCTGAGGGCTCAAGGTGGTGCTTTCAGCTTCTTCAAACGACTGGGATCCAGGTTCCCAAATTCCACTAGCATCACTGGGGGCTGGCGTGACTGTGGAATCCTTGGGATTCACAGTGGGTCCTTCATCTGTAGCAACCCAAGGCTCCAAACTCGGGGTGACTTTGGGTACCAAGAAGAGTCCAGGGCTTCCCGAGGGGGCAGATGGGGAGCTTGCACCCGGCCCTTTGCTGTACACTGAGGGCCAGGGGTCCTGTACCTCATCTACAGTGGCCTGCAAGCCAGAAGTGGGGCTTTCTGCTGTGTCGAAGACCCCAGACTCAGACCCCGAGATGCCCCTGAGGCCCGTTAGCTCCGTGGCAGTCTCAGTGGGGACAAAACCTACAGCCACATTCCTGTTTACAGAAGGCCATGGGCTGGAGCTGGGGTGTTCAACTTTGTGGACCTGAGCAAGGCTGGTCTCCCCAATTTCTCTGAAGTCTGCCCTGGGGGACTCAGGTGTTGTGGGCATGGCCTCTCCACCCTGTCCTGTCGGGGTTGAAAAGGGAGGCAGGGAATACACCTTGGTCTCTGCAGCAGGGGAAGGTGGAGCCGTGGCCGTGGCCTCACCATGTCCCTCAACTTTACTGGCCTCAGTGGAGGCGGAGGTGGGGTGTGGTAGCATCCACTGTTTGGGACCACGCAGCATGGCCATCATAGGGAGATCTGGGGAGGTGGCCAAGGGGGATGCCTCCCAGGGGGCAGGGCTGGGAGCTGAGACAGTGGCCTCCAAGGGGGACCAAAACAGGTCTGGGGTGGCTGGCCTGGCACTGGGGCCCTCGGCTTTCTCTAACTCCGGGACAGGGGCCCTGCTGTGGCCTGAGATGCTGGGTGGGACCATGGTCGGGGGCCACAGCCAGGGCTCTGGGGAGCTCTTGCCACCAGCAGAACCTGCAACAACATCAAGGCAGTCATTATAATGATCTCTTTATAGCCCTTTTGGTGGGACTCCAGGCCCAATGGAGAGGGGGCTTCTGGGGCCAGAGTACCCAGCTGGGATTCAGAGCTTCCTCCCTCATCCTGAGTGTAGCCATGGCTACTTCTCCACCCTCACCTCCAGATCCCCAGGTAGGTCCCGCCTCCCCCAGAGCAACTCACCAGCTCCAGGCATATCCACCTCATTGGTCAGATCAGCCCAGGGGCTCCGGCTGTGGCCACTGCCCAACATCTCTGTGACTGCCATGGCCAGCGGAGGCTCCACTTGGTTCCCCACGGCCTCTGAGGTTGGGGGCTGGGCGCTGGCCTCCATCCCCTCCTGCAGCCCCGGCTCTGGTTCCTGCTGCTGGAAGTAGCGCCCATTCAACCCTTTGAAGCGCCCCCTCCTCCTAGCCGTAGGGTCAGTTGGGGCCACCTCCGTGTGTGAACTTGCTGTAGTGCCTGCCCCCATGTCACTAGGGCTGGGGGCCACTGTGCTTAGCCACACTTCCCCAGTGGGCCATGAGGCCAGCATGGGGTCCCCAGGGGTAGGGCTGAGTGTCTGTTGAGATTCCTGCTTCTCCGCCAAGATCAGGGGTTCTTCTTCCCCACTGGACACCAGAGGCTCCTGGAAGTCAGGGGTGACCACCTCTTCCTCCTCCAGGGTGGGCTCCAGTTCTCTAACTGGGGGCCCCTCTGCTGACAGAATCTCCCCCTCATCCCCAGAGGATGGGGTCTCTAGGTCTCCATGTTGTGATGTGGGGTGATGAGCTGTGGGAGAAAGCAGAAGAGGTTGTGTTAGGCCCAGGGGTGGCCTGGGAAGTTCTGCTTGAAGTCTACCCACTTTCTGGCATGCTGCAGCACAAGCCTCCTGTGCACCTCTGTCTCTCCTAAGTGGTTTCTGAAATTCCCCCGCCTGAGAGAGGGAAGTGCAAAGTTTTCACCTCCACTCTTGAGGCTGGGGACCACCTGAGCCACTGTCAGGGTCAGAGTCAACTGGCTGCAGTGAGGGCTATAAGAATTTGGGCCAGGCGCGGTGGCTCACGTCCATAATCCCAGCACTTTGGGAGGCCAAGGCGGGTGGATAACTTGAGGTCAGGAGTTCAAGACCAGCCTGGCCAACATGGTGAAACCCCGTCTCTACTAAAAATACAAAAATTAGTTTGGCGTGGTGGCGCATTCCTGTCCCAGCTACTCAGGAGGCGGAGGCAGGAGAATCGCTTGAACACGGGAGGCGGAGGTTGCAGTGAGCCAGAGGTTGCAGTGAGCCGAGATCGCACCACTGCACTCCAGCCTGGGTGACAGAGTGAGCCTCCATCTCAAAAGGAAAAAAAAAAACAACAAAACAATTTGGCTCATGGGCAAAGCTCAGGCAGCGTCCAACTCTCATGAACTTGGGTCGGCCTGTTGAGGGGTTCAACTCAACTTTGATGACGGATCCTCTCCTGGTACAAGTGGCGCCCAGTGGGCATGGTATGCCCGTGCCAAGATTGGGGCAGCTTACTTAGAGGACTTGACTCCTTTGGGGTGATGCTTGCAGCTTCCAAAGCTGTCCCCACTGTCCCCCAACAAGGGCAAGTGTCATCCCTGCTCCCACCCCCGGTGTGGAGCCCAGAGGTGGCCAACTGAGGCATAATCTCTTCCACGGGGGTGTGTATGTGTATGGGCGTGTCTCTAGGTAGAATATGCCCCACCCAAGGGCTTGTCTTTCAGGGTTATGGGGCCTCCGGACCTCAGGAGATACAGCCCACCCAGCAAAGATGATTCCCCACCAGAGTGGCCTCCTCTGGAGCCCTGTTCTTTCCCCACGACCGGGCTCCTAGGGAAAGATTTGTCGTAAGGGGTGTGGCCTTCGCCCGGGGGCGTGGCCCTCACCCAGAGACCTGGCTCTCACCCAGGGACGTGGCTTATCACAAAGTGAGCTTCCACGTGTCTCTGCCTTGGCTTGGCGAGGCTTTCAGGGGCGTGGCTTTCGCCAAAGTGAAAGCCCTGGGGGAGCGGCCACCAGGGGACGCACGCACCTCGGAAGCAGTAGGCGTCGAAGCGCGCGGCGGGCGAAGGAAAGCCAGTCCGGTTAGCGAAGCGGTAGACGGTGCGCACGCCCGGGGCTGGGCCCCCGCAGCGCCGGCGCGGCGTCTGGATCGGGTAGCGCACGCTGCCGTCAGCCAGCCAGCCCGGGTCGCACTGGTCCAGGCCCTCATGCCAGGCCAGGTGCAGCTGTCCCACCGAGGCCAGCGCGGCACCCTGGCGGCGGCACTGTGCACGCGCGCCAGCCAGTGTCAGGCGGCGGGCCGGGCCCACGTAGAAGACCTCTCCTGCGGGAAGGGCAGGTGGAGGTCAGGGGGGCTGGGGAACCCTCCCCTGGAGCCCAGGAAGTGGGTCCAACTCCAAATAGTCCCGACCTGGACGTTAGGGTGGTGTTTAAAAGAGACGGTGACAACCGCAGCTCTGCGTCCAGCTCCGGGACCATCGTTGTCCTTACCTCTCATGCAGAGCTAAGTCTCTTTTTACAAATGGAGTAACTCAGGCACATGGGCAAGTCGGGCTTCAGGACAGGGAGGGGCTCGGTGAAGGGGGCTCACAGAGGAGGAAGCGGGTAGGGACAGGGAGGCAGGCAGGGGACAGGAGATCAGAGAGGGAAAGAGGATCAGAGAGAGGAAGGGGGCAAAGGGAGGGAGGGGGACTCAGGGAAGCATGGAAAGCTCAGAAAATGGGTGGGATCATGTCTTGGTTGCAGGTTTAGAGAGGTATAAGACAGGAGACTTGCATAAGGACCCGGGAGGATGGGAATTGGGGAGAACGATAGAGGCTCAAAGAGAGGCGGAGGGGCCGGGTCCTGCCAGTCCCAGACTTACCCCCTAGCTCCCGGGCAAAGCAATACACATCGTAGAGTTCCTGTGGGTTGCGCCTCCCATAGCTCCGAACCCCTGGAAGGCTGCTACGGTCACCATAGCAACCAGGACGGGACTGGGTGATAGGATACCTGACAACACAAGGGGAGGGTCCCTTTCAGATGTGTACTACTGGAGCCCCCAAGGAACCTCCTTCCCCATGGGCTAGTCTTCATCTGCCTGCCCTGTGTATCCCCCTCACCGAACAGTGCGGTCAGAGAGCCAGCCAGCATCACAGTTGTCAAAGCCATCCTCAAAGGCAGCCTGTAGATGCCGAGGGGCTGCAATGATGGCTGAGCTGAGATGGCAGGCCTCCTGGGCCTCAGCGAAGGTCAGTGCATAGCGGTCCTGGGCTGCCCGGTAGTGGAACACAACACCTGTGGGGGAACATCCAGGATGCGGGGGCAGTCGACTTATGCTGGAATCTTCAAGAACAGACCTACCTCTTGCAGAATGACTCCCCACTCCTGTCTGATAATAATAGACCCACATACAGTGTGGGTCGAGGGTGGGGAGCAAGATCCATATGCCCCCATTTTACAGATGAGGAAACTGATAACAATGGCCATAAAGGGTTACAAGTTAGCAAATATTTACAATGTGAAAAGCATTTACAGCCGGGTGTGGTGGCTCACTTCTGTAATCCCAGCACTTTGGGAGGCCAAGGTGGGCGGATCACTTCAGGTCAGGAGTTCGAGACTAGCCTGGCTAACATGGTGAAACCCTGTCTCTACTGAAAATACAAAAAATAGCTGGGCGTGGTGGCACACGTCTGTAATCCCAGCTACTCAGGAGGCTGAGGCAGGAGAATCGCTTGAACCCAGGAGGCGGACGTTGCAGTGAGCCGGGATTGAGCCACTGCACTCCAGCCTGGGAGACAGAACAAGACTTCATCTCAAATAAATAAATAAATAAAACATTTTTAAAAAGAAAAGCATTTGTAAGCATTATCTTATTGAACTCTTACAACAAACCTGATTGCTTCCAGAGGAGGAAACTAAGGGTCAGAAAGGTTGAGGGACAGGTCCAGGGCCACGCAGCAAATAAGAAGCAGGACCAGAATTCAAATTCAGAGAGATCTGACTCCAAAGATAGCACTCTTCATGCCCAGGGTTAGGCCCTGGAGGTGGCAGGAGGTGTGGAGAAGGCTGACAGAGAGATTCTGCCTTTTAGGAGTTAAGTGCATGCGCTGATAGGGAAGTGTAGGCAGCAATGGAAGATCAAATGTGGTTCTTGCCTGGCCTGGAAATGTGGTCCTGGAAGGCTTCTTGGAGGAGGTGACATGTAAGCCAGGATATGAAGCACCAGTAACAGGCTCACTGTGATTCAAATTCTGATTTAGGGATGAAAGAAATGGCTGAACAAGACAAAGAAATGAAACACCTTGTTCCGTCTTATCCTACTGAGAGCCCGTGTGTCCTCAGCATTGGACCAGTACAGAATAGGTGCTCAATAAATGTTTGGCTGAATGTCCGGGCACAGCAGCTCATGCCTGTAATCCCAGCACTTTGGAAGACCGAGGCTGGCAGATCACTTGAGGCTAGGAGTTGGAGACCAGCCTGGCCAACATGGTGAAACCCTGTCTCTACTAAAAATACAAAAATTAGCCAGGTGTGGTTGTGTGCACCTGTAATCCCAGCTACTCCAGAGGCTGAAGCAGGAGAATCACTTGAACCCACGAGGCAGAGGTTGCAGTGAGCCAAGATCGTATCACTGAACTCCAGCCTGGGTGAAAGAGTGAGAATCTGTCTCAAACAACAACAAAAAGAGTTTGGCTGAATGAATGAAATTGAAGTCACCTAGATGTGGAATTCACTTGCCTCACCCCCAATCAGTTTGTTGTTGTTGTTGTTGTTAGCTTTTATCAATTTTCAGAAATAAGACCTTTGAAAGGGGATGATTTGTTGACCCCATAAACTATATGGTGAGACACTGTGTCCCCAGTTCACAGTTTGGGGGTATGCAGGTTAAGACCCAAGACAGGAATCAGGGACTTGCCCAAGGTCAATGTAAGTTAAGGGAAACAGATTTCCCAGCAGGAGTCCACAGGATGTTTGCTGTGCAACAATCCATTCACTGAGTCATTTATTGAGCATCTACTGTGTGCCAAACCCTGCTCTTTAATATTTTTAGTTTTTGACTATTTATTTATTTATTTGAGTCAGGGTCTCCCTCTGTCACCCAGGCTGAATGAAGTGCAGTGGTGTGATCTTGCTCACTGCAGCCTCCAACCTTCCAGGCTCAAGCGATCCTCCCACCTCAGCCTCCTGATGAGCTGGGACTACAGGTGCACACTAGCATGCCCTGCTAATTTTTTTTTTTTTTTTTTGAGATGGAGTCTCGCTCTGTCGCCCAGGCTGGAGTGCAGTGGCGCAATCTCAGCACGCTGCAAAGTCCGTCTCCCAGGTTCACGCCATTCTCCTGCCTCAGCCCCCTGAGTAGCTGGGACTACAGGCGCCCGCCACCACGCCGGGCTAATTTTTTTATATTTTTTAGTAGAGATGGGGTTTCACTGTGTTAGCCAGGATGGTCTTGATCTCCTGACCTCGTGATCCACCCGCCTCAGCCTCCCAAAGTGCTGGGATTATAGGCGTGATTCAGCCATGCCCTGCTAATTAAAAAAAATTTTTTTTGTGGAGATGGGGTCTCACCATCTTGCTCAGGCTGGTCTTGAACTCCTGGGCTCAAGCAATCCTCCTGCCTTAGTCTTTCAAAATGCTGAGATTAGAGGTATGAGCCACCACATCTGGCTTATTTAGTTGTATTATTATTACTATTATTTTTAAGACGGAGTTTCACTCTTGTTGCCCAGACTGGAGTGCAATGGCACGATCTCGGCTCACTGCAACCTCCACCTCCTGGGTTCAAGCGATTCTCCCGCCTCACCTCCCGAGTAGCTGGGGTTACAGGCATGTGCCACCATGCCTGGCTAATTTTTGTATTTTCAGTAGAGAAGGAGTTTCACCATCTTGGCCAGGCTGGTCTTGAACTCCTGACTTCATGATCCGCCCACCTCGACTTCCCAAAATGCTGGGATTACAGGCTTGAGCCACTGCGCACGGCCATATTATTATTATTTTTGAGACAGGGTCTTGCTCTGTTTCCCAGACTGGAGTGCAGTGGCATGATCAGGGCTCGCTGCAGCCTTGATCTCTCGGGACTAAAGCAATCCTCCCACCTCAGCCTCCTGAGTAGCTAAGACTACAGGCACATACCACCATGCCTGGCTAATGTTTTGGAATTTGGAATTTTGTAGGGACAAGGTCTCACTATGTTGCCCAGGCTGGTCTCGAACTCCTGAGCTTAAGTGATCCTCCTGCCTTGGTCTCCCAAAGTGCTGGGATTACAGGCATGAGCCACTGGGCCCCCATCCCTGTTTTTTTGTTTTGTTTTGTTTTTAATAGAGACAGGGTCTTGCTATGTTGCCCAGGCTGGTCTTGAATTCCTGGGCTCAAGCGAGCCTTCCTCCTCAGCCTCCCAAAGTGCTGAAATTACAGGTGTGCACTACCACACGCAGCTCAACAAGAATTTAATAAAGGAATTGGTTAAATAGGTATTTGAGAACTGTTCTTGCTTAATATTTAATATACATTTTTAATTAACTTACTTTTAAAAAATTGCCTCACTTAGAAAAAAACTTAAGTTTATGGCCGGGCGCGGTGGCTCAAGCCTGTAATCCCAGCACTTTGGGAGGCTGAGACGGGCGGATCACGAGGTCAGGAGTTCGAGACCATCCTGGCTAACACGGTGAAACCCCGTCTCTACTAAAAAATACAAAAAACTAGCCGGGCGAGGTGGTGGGCGTCCCAGCTACTCGGGAGGCTGAGGCAGGAGAATGGCATAAAAACCCGGGAGGCGGAGTTTGCAATGAGCTGAGATCCGACCACTGGACTCCAGCCTGGGCAACAAGAGCAAGACTCCATCTCAAAACGAAACAAAAAAAATCCTGCCTAGATAATGTGGCCCCCGGAAGTCTGAGCTGGAGACTTCTCCCTCATAGCTAAAAAAGACAGGTGTTAAAGACAAGATAGTACCCATACCCATAAAGACTTCATTTTTTTTTTTTTTTCTTTTGAGGCAGTCTCACTGTGTTGCCCAGGCTGGAGTGCAGTGGCTCCATCTCAGCTCACTGCAACCTCCGCCTCCTGGGTTCAAGCAGTTCTCCTGCCTCAGCCTCCCAAGTAGCTGGGATCACAGGCATGCATCACCATGCCTGGCTAATTTTTTTTTTTTTTTTTTAAAGATGGGGTTTCACCATGTTGGCCAGGCAGGTCTCAAACTCATGACCTCAACTGGATCCATGCGCCTCGGCCTCCCAAAGTGCTGGGATTACAGGCACCATAAAGACTTTATGACTTTATCAGAAGAATTGAAGGGGAATCCCTGTTCAGAGGGTGATTTCTTTCTTTCCTTTTTTTTTTTTTTTTTTTTTTT
>NC_037687.1:18819904-18837294 GCF_003255815.1 Theropithecus gelada | reverse complement strand
TTTCTTTTTTTGTTTTGTTTTGTTCTCTTTTTTTTTTTTTTTTTTTTTGAGACAGAGTCTCCCTCTGTCATCCAGGCTAGAGTGGAGTAGCCTCAACCTCCCGGGCTCAAACGATCCTCCCACCTCAGCCTCCCGAGTAGCTGGACTACAGGCATGTGCCACCAATGCCCGGCTAATTTTTGTATTTTCTGTGGAGACAAGGTTTCACCATGTTACCCAGGCTGGTCTCAAACTCCTGTGCTCAAGCGATCCACTCACCTTGGCCTCCCAAAGTGCTGGGATTACAGGTGTGAGACACCACGCCAGGTCTCAGGGAGCGATTTCTAAGGTGACATTTGGTGGGTAGGCACCAGGTTCATCCCTCCCTCTCCCAGCTCCCCAGCCCCTCCTTTGCCCCCAGCTGACCTGTCACCTCCAAGGGCACCAGGTCTTGCTCATCCTCGATGCCCCTCACCACCTGGCAGCGGTAGAGCCCAGAATCACTGGCCCTCAGCGGCCCCAGGAGTAGCGTGGCGTTGACTCGGCGCCGGGGGTAGGCAGGTAGTGACACTCGTCCCTGCCAGCTTTTGGCCACCCTCACGACGTTGTCCTTGGCCACCAGGATGGGCAAATCCTGTCGCTGGCCCGATGCAGTCCGCACCTTGGTCCACTTTATCCGAGGGGCATCTCGGGCTGCGCTTGGCTGTGGCTGCAGGGTAAAGAGACAGGGCAGGGCCACCAGCTCCGCCAGCGCAGCCCGCACGGACCCAGACCCCAGCTTCTGCATGTGGAGCCCCCTTTCGCTGGCATCGGCGATATCCTGTGTGCCTGGGTTGGAGAAGGTGGAGAGAGGGCGTGACTCAGAGGCAAGAACCAAGCAGGAACTGCTATTTCCCTCTTTTAAAAATTTTTTTTAAAAGGGCTGAACCAGAATTCAAACCTAGGGCCACTTGACCTCAGAATCCAAGCAGTGACTGGACGCGATGGCTCATGCCTATAATCCCAGCACTTTGGGAGACCAAGGCGGGCAGATCACCTGAGGTTTGGAGTTTGAAACCAGCCTGACCAACATGGAGAAAACCCTGTCTTTACTAAAAATACAAAATTAGCTGGGTGTGGTGGCGCATGCCTGTAATCCCAGCTACTCGGGAGGCTGAAACAGGAGAATTGCTTGAACCTGGGAGGCAGAGGTTGCAGTGAGCCAAGATCGCGCCATTGCACTCCAGCCTGCGCAACAAGAGCAAAACTCCGTCTCAAAAAAAAAAAAAAAATTATTTTTAGAGATGGAGTCTCTATCGCCCAGGCTGGAATGCAGTGACATGATCACGATTCATTGCAGCTTCAAGCTCCTAGGCTCAAGCAGTCCTCCCATCTCAGCCTCCCAAAAGTGCTGGGATTATAGGTATGAGCCACTGTGCCCAGCCCCTTCTTCTTCTTCTTCTTCTTCTTATTATTATTTTATTTATTTATACTTTTGAGATGGAGTCTCGCTCTGTCTCCCAGGCTGGAGTGCAGTGGCATGATCTCAGCTCACTGCAACCTCTGCCTCCTGAGTTCAATCAACACCTCAGCCTCCCAAGTAGGTGGGATTACAGGTGCGTGCCACAATGCCTGGCTAATTTTTGCATTTTTAGTAGACGAGTTTCACCATGTTGGCCAGGCTGGTCTCCAATTCCTGACTTCAACTGATCCGCCTACCTTGGCCTCCCACAGTTCTGAGATTATAGGCGTGAGCCACCACACCGAGCCTTATTATTATTTTTTTGAGTCTGACTCTGTCACCCAGTCTGGAGTGCAGTGGCATGAGCTTGGCTCACTGTAACCTTCGCCTCCCAGGTTCAAGTGATTCTCATGCCTCAGCCTCCCGAGTAGATGGGATTACAGGCATGTGCCACCACACCTGGCTGATTTTTGTATTTTCTGTAGAGATGGAATTTCACCATGTTGGGCAGGCTAGCCTGGAACTCCTGACCTCAAGTGATCTGCCTGCCTCTGCCTCCCAAAGTGCTAGAATTATAGGCATCAACCACTGTGCCTCGCCCCTCACTTTATTTTTATAAGGACAAGGATTTTACTCCAGTGCCACTGACTCACTGTATGGTCCCGGGAGAGGCATTTTCCTTCCCTGAGTCCCAGTTTTTCCGAAAGGTAAAGCGAGAGACAGCTAATGAAAAGGAAATGGTGTTTGCGGAGTACTGTCTTTATAACAGGCACTTTATAGCAATCAGCTCATTTGATTTTCATAACCATCTGCAGAGTAGCAATGTCTCATTCTCTTTGGGGAAAGTTGAGGAAACTGAAGTTCAGAGAGATCATTATGCTTGCCTAAGGTCACAGACCAAATATGTGAGGGATTTCTAAAATCTGGGCTCTTGACCACCAGCAGAGGCACCCAGACCTTTATTTCCATCGCTCCACCCTTGGCAGACATCACGAATCAATCTCTGCACTATTCTCATTTCTTTCTTTCTTTCTCTCTCTCCAGTTCATCTGAGCAAAACGATGAGAGGCGGGAATCTCCAGCTTCTGCTGACAATGACTAAAAATAACCTCTTAGGTATCTTGTTCGCTTTTGACTGTTCAAAGACCTTTTAAAATCTATTCTCATCTTATTCTCTATCCCATGCCAGGAGACCAGCAGGGGAAGGCTCTGGAACTCAAAAGCTGCCCCATATTGTCCATCCCCCAGACCCCAATCTCTCCCTCCCCACAAACCAACTCACCCTGTTCCCCAGCCACAAAGAGCAGCATCTGCGGCATCAAAAGGCCCAAGGCCCAGACAAACGTGGCCCCCATCCTGGATCTGGAACAAAATGGAAAGGGAGGGAGGAGTGAGCCATAACCCAACCCTCCCAGATATTCAGCATGGCAGGACCAAACTCCCCCACTCTACAGATCAGGAAACCAGGGCTCAGAGAGACCAGTGTGTTATTCTAGGTCACAGAAGGAGCCGGCAAAGGGCTGAGCCAGATTTCGAACCCAGGGCCACTTGACCTCAGACACGGTGGCTCACGCCTATAGTCCCAGCACTTTGGGAGGTTGAGGCAGGAGGATTGCTTGAGGCCAGGAGCTTGAGACCAGCCTAGGCAACATAGTGAGATCTCATCTCTATTAAAAAATTAGCTGGGGCCGGGCGTGGTGGCTCAAGCCTGTAATCCCAGCACTTTGGGAGGCCGAGACGGGCGGATCACGAGGTCAGGAGATCGAGACCATCCTGGCTGACACGGTGAAACCCCGTCTCTACTAAAAAAATACAAAAAACTAGCCGGGCGAGGTGGCGGGCGCCTGTAGTCCCAGCTACTCGGGAGGCTGAGGCAGGAGAATGGCGTGAACCCGGGAGGCGGAGCTTGCAGTGAGCTGAGATCCGGCCACTGCACTCCAGCCTGGGCAACAGAGCGAGACTCCGTCTGANGGTGGCGGGCGCCTGTAGTCCCAGCTACTCGGGAGGCTGAGGCAGGAGAATGGCGTGAACCCGGGAGGCGGAGCTTGCAGTGAGCTGAGATCCGGCCACTGCACTCCAGCCTGGGCGACAGAGCGAGACTCCGTCTGAAAAAAAAAAAAAATAGCTGGGTCTGGTGGTACACACTTTTGGTCCCAGCTACTCAGGAGGCTGAGGTGGGAGGATTGCTTGAGCCCAGGAGTTCAAGGCTGCAGGGAGCTATGATCGCACCACCACACTCCAGCCTGGGTGACAGCACAAGACTGTCTGAAAATAAAACAAAACAACAAAAAACAATGTAAGCAATGAAGTCTGTGGTCAGAAGCCTGGGTACTATCGTGAATCAAATCTGGAATTGACTCACTGTTCCTTGTGTGTGATCTTGGACAAGTTGCTTACCTTCTCTGTGCCTTACTTTCTCTGTGGATCAGATGGGGATAACATCAGGTGGTTGAAAGGAACGGATGAGTCAATATATATAAAATGCTTAGAAC
The DNA here is from genome assembly GCF_003255815.1 of Theropithecus gelada. NCBI lineage: Eukaryota > Metazoa > Chordata > Mammalia > Primates > Cercopithecidae > Theropithecus > Theropithecus gelada. Next base: position 18,833,382 of record NC_037687.1, on the reverse strand, counting down.
TACCTCATGCAGTAAGGGGTACATTTTAGCTGCTGCTATTATTATTACTGACCTTAACACAGCCAAGACTGAAATACCATTTTTCAAGTCAGCCTCCTCCATCTGACTAGTGGCTCCTAGAGGGCAGCAGTCCATCCCAGTCCTCCCAGCATCCCCAGTCCAGGCAGCAGGCTGGCCTCTAAGCCATCCTTTAATCTGGGTTTGCTGGCTGACACGATTCGCAGCTTCAATTCCAGGATTTGGTTGTCACCAAGATTCTATTCTTGGTTTCTGGGATTTTGGAGGAGCCGCCAACTCCTAGCTGGAGGAAGGGGCTCACCCCTGCCCACCCATCCTCCTCCTGACTTCACACAGCCCAACAAAGATGCTTCTTAGGCCCACAGAGAAACTTCAATTGTGGGTCCAGTTCCCTATAGGGGCTAGGACCCATAGGGATAAAGTGGACAATTATTAAGTGCCTACTGCGAGCAAAGCCAGTCGTTGGGACACAGCAGTACATTTCCTGACTTCACATTCTCCCAGAGACTAGGAATCCTGGGGAGGTGGTCCCTCCCCGAAACCTCCCACCCCTGCCAATCCCCCTCACCAGGCTCAGGAGGTGGGCGCAGATGGAAAATTAGAACATCATTTGCAAACCCAACCCTTGCTCCCTGCCCCTATAAGAAATTATCCTTGAGGAAGGGGTGTGAACAGAGTCCAGAAGGGGAGGTTGTAGGGGACAGCTGTCCCCTTCCCCAGTTCTCCTTCCCAACTGCCAGAGTTCTCGGCTGGGAGGCCGGCCTGGGACCTGTCCGTGGTGCTGAACTCTGAGGCGGCAACGCGGCGGCAAAGCCCACCTGGTCCACCCCTGCCTCCCGCCTGCCAACAGGATGCCTCGGGGACCAGAGATGGCTAGAGGTTTGCCTCAGGCTGCACAGCAGGGTAGAGATCAAGGCCAGACCCTGGACCGGTGCTCCCAACTACCAACTTGTAAACCTCAGTAACCTCTGCCTTCATCTCAGGCTGTTCTCATTTCTTCCCCTTGGAACTCCAAGCAAGTGTGCGGTCCCCTCACGGCTGTTCTAGGCCTGGCCAGGTATTAGAGAGAGACAGGACTCCAGGTTGCACCTGCCCCCAGCAGGGCCTTAGAAATGGACAAGGCCAGAGAATTCTCTCTTTCTCTCTATCTCTCTCTGTCACACACATACACGTACACGCGTACACGCGCGCGCACACACACACACACACCCCATTAAGAGGTCAGACTACATCCAGATAGCCCTGCTTCTAATCCAGGACTAGCTGCTTCCATCTCTCTGTGCCTCAGTTTTCCCACCTGTAAAATGGAGATTATCCAGCAAGTACCGCCTACAGCTACTGTGAGGACGAAATGACCTAAGACTTGCAAAGTCCTAGAAATGTTAAATTTAAAAACAGCTCTTTAGACACAAAGCCTCATGTATACACTAAAAATATACTGAGGTTGCCCAACATGGTGACAGACACAGTTTCAGGTGCACACTCCCCACACACACCCTCCCACTCCCTTCCACTCGCACCCTCACACACCCACATCCTTCTCTTAAAATACCTCCTCCCCAGGGCGGCCAGAGATGAGCATTTACACAGCTGTCTGGGGCCCGTGCCCTCATGAATAATGTACGAGCCTCATGCATATGCAAGCAGGGGCCTGCGGGGTGCTGGAGGAGGGGCAGCTCAGATCCATGTGAATGTGTGTGTGTGTGTGAGTGTGTGTGTGAGTGTGTGTATGTGTGTGTCCCCTCCTTCACTTCACCCCCATCCCAAGTCACGGTTAGCACTGAATGAGGGTGAGTTTGCCAATGGGCATTTGTGAGTGTGACTGGGTGTGTGTCCGGGGTGTTGTGTCCTGGCAAGGGTGTGCAGGCGGTTGTGCCATGTGGTGTGTGCATGTTGTGTGTGGGGGCCTGCAGCGCTCCGTGCACCGGGTGGAGCACATGGGACCTAGTGTGATCTGTGGTTGTGTGTGGGTCTGAGTGACCCTCGGCAGGGGGCTGTGCGCATATGTGTGTGTTTCTGACCTGAGAGTCAGGGTGTATTAGTGTGCATGGGTGTGAATGTGGAACTCCGTGGAGGAGAAAGGGAGATCGGCTCAGTCATCATCCCAGGCTGCCCCTCGGGGACTTCAACCCGTGCTCAAGCTTTCCCTGTTAGTGCCCCAACTCTGAACACAGACCACATTCCACACCCCCATGCCCAGGATGCACACTGCCAATCACATGGAAAGAACCCTTGGCCCCTCCAGATACACAAGCGGGACACACACAGCCACACACCCCAGACACAGACCCGGGGGAAACACACACTCACACAGATTCACAGTGACATTAACAAAGAGAGACAATATGGGCACTTACAAGACAGGCGGCGTGTCTTCTGCACAAAGACACACACCCACAGTCTCGGGCCCCCCCCACATAAACCCCTTGATGAACGGAACAGCCTCAGACATAGCTCCTCACTCACTCACACGGCGATGCCAGCCCCTGGCACAAACCGAGATGGATAAATGTGGCCTCAGTGACCGATGGGCACTCATCATTTTGCCACATGGTGATGTGGCCCTCAGCACAAGTTTTCTGACAAAGACACAACCACAGTCACATCAGATTCACAGGGGACCCTAGAACCCCTGGGCATACTCCCCCTCCCCGCCTGTCCAGGGCGGACACACACACAAAACCCCCATATCCTTGAGGGGGAACTTTGATTTCAGAATGTCCATCAACCATAGTCCCCCAGTGGGGTCCCACAGTGCACCCACCCCTCCCTGCCCGCCCCGCCCCCACGTCCCCCGCTGGGGCCCAGAGCCAACCCTCTCCCTGGCCTGGCTGTTTCCTCATTGATGCTGCCTGAGAGGAACAAAGCCCCGCGCGTAGGGATGGGGGACGCTCCTGCCCAGACAGGGCCTGGGGTCCCAGCCCCTTACTTCCCAGCGTCTGTGCCCCCAAACCAAGCCAGGGTTTCCACACGTGTCCACATGGACATTTGGAACTAAAGGGGATGGGGGTAGGGGTCTGTGTCATGCTGTAAAGACGTGGGAGGCTGTGAAGGTGCTGGGGGACAGCCCCCGCTCTGAGCTGGTATCCCTCACAGGTCCTGGGGATCCATAGCTGGGCGGTCTAGGGGACCCCCACCCAACATTCACCTGGGACACCCAGTGTGTTCCCTGGGATAAGGGACAACACCTCAGCCCAAGGTCTAAGGGAATAACGGGGAACCACGTTGGGATGGGGCCCCCCAGGACCTCCTCCCTGAGTCAGAACGGACCTGACCCAAAAGGACAGGGAGACGGCAGGGCGCCCCTTCCCCATGGCCGTTCCTCTCAGCGCAGATACCTTTCCATTGGGCACAGGGTGATCTGGGGGGCCCCCTCCCCACTGCAGTCCGGCCCGGAATCCTCCATTCATCCGCAAATTGGGAATCCCCACTTAAAATCCTGGGGTGTCTCGGCTGAGATACGGGGGTGCCCTGTTCCAGAGTCCCCCCATTCGGCATCTGGGTGTCCTCTTCTTCTCTCCAAATTCGGGGGGCCCCTCCCCTAACCCTGTTTCCCATTGCTCCCTCCCCAACCCTGAGACCCACCCCCAGCCCGGCCCCCTCCCCACCGGGGGGTTGTCTCCGGATTCCACGGACAACCTTCCTCCCCAAATGTGTGTCCACCTGACATTCCCAAGCCCCCTCCCAGTTTGCGCTCCCTCCTCAACCCGGGGCTCCCCTCCCCCGCTTCAGCCCCCTCCCCATTCTGGGGGCTTCTCCCTGGTCTCATGTCCTCTCCCTAATCCCGAGCTCTGTCTCTAATCCCAAAGTCTTCTCCCCGCCAACACGGTCCCCTCACGGACCCCCCACCTGGCTCCTAGCTCGGACGCATCCCGGGGCGGTCGCGCGGCACAAAGGACGCTGCGCTCCGGCTCAGCTAGCTCCGCGCCGGGTCCAGCCCCTGCGCCCTGCGCTCCGCTCGCCCCAGCGCCGCCTCAGTGCTTATAAAGGGGCCGCGATGCCGCTCTGCGCATGCGCCCCCGCCAGCCCGAGGCGTCTGGCTGCGCGAGGGAGGGGGGCTCCCCTGTCTAAAATCCCCACCCCGCCCATTTTTTGGACACCCACCGCACCCAGGAGAAGACGGCACTGACTCTCCTCCCATCCTCTTTGCCCCAGGAACCGCGTTAAACGTCCCCATTACGCCCCAGAATGAGGCGGTCCCATTTTACAGGTGGGGAAACTGAGCCCCAAGGAGGCAAAGTCGCTTCCCACGGTCACGCACAGAGGCAGAGCTGGGATTCGAACCTCGCCCTGCCTGATTCTCTAGGGCTCACGTTCAAAGCAGTTTTGGCTACAATTACTGGTTTACCCCACTTACAGAGAGGAAATTGAGGCACGGACAAGACGGGGAGACTCCTTGTTTACACAGCTGGTAAGAGGCATGCAGGGTGAGAGATCAGGTGTGTGACACCCCCGAGCTGTTTCCAGCAACTCCAGCCAGATTGTATCATTCATTCATTCACCTTTGTCCGATCAGCATTTATGGTGCTCTGGCTATGGACTGGGTACTGCTGTTGACACAGGCAGAATTTTGCTTTATGCAGAGGCATAGGCTTGTCCCTGTCATGAGACATGAGACCCCAGTTTTGTTTTTGTTTTGTTTTTTTTCTGAGACAGAGTCTCGCTCTGTCACCCAGGCTGGAGTACAGTGGCACAATCTTAGCTCACTGCAACCTCCACCTCCCAGGTTCAAGCAATTCTCCTGCCTCAGCCTCCCAAATAGCTGGGATTACAGGCACCTGCCACCACGCCCGGCTAATTTTTGTATTTTTAGTAGAGATGTGGTTTCACCATGTCAGCCAGGCTGGTCTTGAACTCCTGACCTCAAATGATCCGCCTGCCTCAGCGTCCCAAAATGCTGGGATTACAGGCATGAGCACCCAGCCTGGAGACCCCAATCTTTAAAGCCTAGATCCAAGGCTGGGCGTGGTGGCTCACGCCTGTAATTCCAGCACTTTGGGAGGCCAAGGTGGGTGGATCCCCTGAGCTCAGGAGTTTGAGACCCGCCTGGGCAACATGGGGAAAATCCTTCTCTACAAAAGAAAAATACAAAAATTAGCTGAACAGGGTGACCTGCACCTGTAGTCCCAGCTACTTGGGGGCTCAAAGCAGGAGGATCCCCTGAGCCCAGGAGGTCGAGGCTGCAATGAGCTGTGCTCGCGCCACTGCACTCCAGCCTGGGTGACGAAGCAATACCCCATCTCTAAAATAAATAAATAAATAAATAAATAAACGCCTAGATCCATACAATGGAATGTTAGCCATAAAAAGGAATGAAGCACTGATCAATGCTACAATATGGATGAACCTTGAAAACATGATGCTCAGTGAAAGCAGACAGACACAAAAGGCCAAATAGTGTATGGCTCCATTTACAGAAATGTCCAGGTCGCATTGGGTGTGGTGGCTCACACCTGTAATCCCAGCACTTTGGGAGGCCATGGTGGGAGGCTCCCTTGAGGCCAGGAGTTCAAGTCTAGCCCGGGCAACAAAGCGAGACCCTTTTGTCTCTATAAAAAAACAAACAAACAAAAAGCAAAACAAAAAAAACAATTATCCAGGCATGGTGGTATGTTCCTGTAGTCCCAGCTACACGGGAGGCTGAGGCAGGAAGATCTCTTGAGCCTAGGAGGCCGAGGCTGCAGTGAGGCATGTTTGCACTACTGTACTCCAACCTGAGCGACAAGACTCTGTCTAAAAAAAAAAAGAAAAGAAAAGAAAAAGGGAAGAAAAGAAAAGAAAGGCTCAGATCAGGCAAATCCATAGAGACAGGAGGCAGATTAGTGGATGTAGGGGCTGAGGGAAGGGAAATGGGGAGTGAGCGGCTGATGGGGACCGGGTCTTCTTTTAGGGTGATGAAAATATTCTGGATCTAGACAGAGGTGATGGTTGCACAATAACGTGCATGTACTTAACACCATTGAATTGTACACTTTATTTAATTAATTAATTTATTTATTCTTTTGAGACAGCGTCTCACTCTGTCGCCCAGGCTGGAGTGCAGTGGTGCAATCTCAGCTCACTGCAACCTCTGCCCCCACGGTTCAAGCGTTTCTCCTGTCTCAGCTTCCCAAGTAGCTGGAATGACAGGAGCCCACCACCACGCCTGACTAATTATTGTATTTTTAGTGGAGATGGAGTTTCACCATGTTGGCCAGGCTGGTCTCGAACGCCTGACCTCAAATGATCTGTCCTTCTTGGCCTCCCAAAGTGCTGGGATTACAGGTATGAGCCACCATGCCTGGCCTTGAATTTTACACTTTAAGATGGTGAGGTTTATGTTACATGTATTTGACCACCATTTAAAAAATAGTAATGAGGGCTGGGCTCGGTGGCTCACACCTGTAATCTCAGCACTTTGGGAGGCCGAGGCAGTTGGATCACCTGAGGTCAGGAGTTTCAGACCAGCCTGGCCGACATGGTGAAACCCTTTCTCTATTAAAAATACAAAAATTAGCTGGGCATGCTGGCAGATACCTGTAATCCCAGCTGTTCAGGAGGCTGAGGCAGGAGACTCGCTTGAACCCAGGAGGCGGAGGTTGCAGTGAGCTGAGATCACGCCACTGCACTCCAGCCTGGCAACAGAGCGAGACTCTGTCTAAAAGAAGGCCGGGTGCGGTGGCTCAGCCTGTAATCCCAGCACTTTGGGAGGCCGAGGTGGGTGGATCACAAGGTTGAGAGTTCGAGACCAGCCTGGCCAACATAGTGAAACCCCATCTCTACTAAAAATACAAAAATGAGCTGAGCGTGGTGGCATGCAGCTGTAGTCCCAGCTACTTGGGAGACTGAGGCTGAAGAATCACTTGAACCCAAGAGGCAGAGGTTGCAGTGAGCCGAGACCATGCCATTGCACTCCAGCCTGGGTGGCAAAGTGAGACTTCATCTCACACACACAAAAAAAGGCCGCGAGGAGTGAAATGTGCCCAGAGAGGGCAGCCTTTGCCCCTGCCTTTCTTCCTGTGGTAGTGGTGTCTCTGTGCTAAGAATGGGCTCACAGCACTCCATCCTGTGTCCTACATCTGTGAGTGTGTGTTTGAGCATCTCTGAGGGTGGGTGTTTGTCTGGCAGAAGGATAGACAAATGAGGGACAAGATAGCTTCCACAAGATTATCAAAGAAAGGAGGCCTTGGCCAGGCGCGGTGGCTCACGCCCATAATCCCAGCACTTTGGGAGGCCAAGATGGACAGATCACTTGAGGTTAGGAGTTCAAGACCAGCCTGGCCAACATGGTGAAACCCCACCTCTAATAAAAATACAAAATTAGGGTGTGGTGGCGGATGCCTGTAATCCCAGCTACTCGGGAGTCTGAGGCAGGAGAATCGCTTGAATCCTGGAGGCGGAGGTTGCAGTGAGCTGAGATCAGGCCACTGCATTCCAGCCTGGGCAACAGAGTGAGACTCCATCTCAAAAAAATAAAAAAGAAAAAAGAAGAAGAAAGGAGGCCGAGCACCGTGGCTCATGCCTGTAATCCCAACACTTTGGGAGGCTGAGGCAGGCAGATCACCTAAGGTCAGGGGTTTGAGACCAGACCAGCCCAGCCAACATGGCGAAACCCTGTCTCTACTAAAAATACAAAAATTAGCCAGGCGTGGTGGTGTGCACCTATAATCCCAGCTACTCGGGAGGCTGAGGCAGGAGGATCACTTGAACCTGGGAGGTGGAGGGTGCAGTGAACCGAGATTGTGCCACTGCACTCCAGCCTGGGTGTTAGAGCACAATTCCATCTCAAAAAAAAAAAAAAAAAGATTATCAAAGAAAGGGTAGGAATGAATGATGAATGAGGAATAAGGGGGGACCCCAGGGCAGCAAGGGCGGGTAGCCCCGGGGTACAAGATGATACAGCGGGAAGCTGCACTGACTGTCCAACTCTGTGCCACAGAGGAGTGATGGAGGTCAAGGATCCCAGCTGATGCGAGCTTCTGCAGGTGACAGCTGTGTCAGCAGCACCCAAACAGCATGAGATGAGTGGTCAGGTAAAGCTGGAGTGTGCTTGGGGGATGGCTGTGGCTCACACTGGGGAAGACACTGAGAACGGCTGTGTGACGTGTGTTGAGAACCAAGTAGCTCAGGCTCCACAAGTCTGGGGTTCAAACCCCCTCCCTGCTGCTTGTAATGATGTGACTCTGAGTGAGCCATCTCGTCTTTCCGTGTCTCAGTTTCCCCATCTGAAATGGAGATAGGCTAGGTGCCGGTGGCTCTCACGCCTGTAATCCCAGCACTTTGGGAGTCAGAGGCGGGAGGATCACTTGAACCCAGCAGTTCAAGACCAGCCTGAGCAACATAGTGAGACCCCCCCATCTCTACAAAAAATAATTTAAAAGTTAGCAGGACATGGTGGCACACATCTGTGGTCCCAGCTACTCAGGAAACTGAGGGGGAAGGATCACTGGAGCCCAGGAGATTGAAGCTGCAGTGAGTCAAGATTGCATCACTACACTCTGGTCTGGGTGACAGAGTGAGACCCTATTTCAAAAATGAATAAAATAAAATAAAAAGGGGCGGCCAGGCATGCTGGCTCAAGGCTGTAATCCCAGCACTTTGGGAGGCCAAGACAGGTGGATCATGAGGTCAGAATATGAGACCAGCCTGGCCAACATGGCGAAACCCCGTCTCTACTAAAAATGCAAAATTAGCTGGGTGGGGGTGGTACGCACCTGTAATCCCAGCTACTCAGAAGGCTGAGGTAGGAGAATTGCTTTAACCCAGGAGGTGGAGGTTGCAGTGAGCCGAGATCGCACCACTGCATTCCAGCCTGGGTGACTAAGTGAGACTCTGTCTCGGGAAAAAATTAAAAAAAAAAATAAATAAATATGGGGGATAATTAATGTCCCCACATTACCAGTTGCTCAGAGAATGAAATGGGAAGTAAACACACAGGTGGGGACTGCTGTTTATTTTACAGGTGCTGGGGAAACTGAGGCTCAGGGAGCTAGGATCACCTGCTGGAGGATGTACAGAGTGAGTAGAGACCAGGTGGGAGCCGAGGTCTGTGGGCACAGAGCTGAGCCCCAACCTCATTTATCCTCATCCCTCTGCTTCCCCCGCTTCTCCACTCCTCCCCACCCCTTGCCCCCACCCCCCGGCCCCTCACTGGTGCCAGGACTGAGCTTAGACGGGCTGGCCTGGGGCCCAGGGGCGGGCTGTTGCCGGGGGCTTGAATGAGGCAACCTTGCCTGGGAATCTACTGGGCTCAAAGAGCTATTTATAGGCCTGAGCTGGGATTGGGCACCCCTCCCTAACCCTGAGTGCCTTCTCTGCCCCCCCCAACCCACTGGGGCCCTGGGCCAGGGGCTGCTGCCAGTGGGGGAGGGGTGGGGAATGGGACTAGCAGACCAGAGCAGAGGTGGGGAGGGAGGCTGGACCCTCCAAGACAGCTGGGTCTCAGGGGTGGACAGTGCCTCCAAAGTGCCTCTGAAGATGCCCAAGGTGACACATGGGTAAGTCACACACAATGCCACCAACAACCACTGACACACACAGTCACACTCCAGCCACACCCCAGCCACACTAACAGCATAGGTGGCTCACATGCAACCTCACCTGGTCACACACAGGTCCCACCACACACAACCAAACCTGACTATACACAATGACACCTGATCACGCACAACCACACCCAGCCAATGACAACCACACCCAGCCATACACAACCACACTCAGCCATATACAATCACACCCAGCCAATGACAACCACACCCAACCATACACAACCACACCCAGCCAATGACAACCACACCCAGCCATACACAACCACACCCAGCCATGCACAACCACACTCAGCCATACACAACCACACTCAGCCAATGACAACCACACCCAGCCAATGACAACCACACCCAGCCATACACAACCACACACAGCCATACACAACCACACTCAGCCAATGACAACCACACCCAGCCATATACAACCACACCCAGCCATGCACAACCACACCCAGCCAATGACAACCACACCCAGCCATGCACAACCACACTCAGCCAATGACAACCACACTCAGCCATACACAACCACACCAGACCACACACAGGTTTCACCAACCATGCACAGTCAAACCTGGACATATACAATCCCACTCAACCACACACAATCACACTTGGTCATGCACAACCACACCCAACCATATACAACCACACTCAGCCATGCACAGCCACACCCAGCCATGCACAACCACACCCAGTCATGCACAGCCACACCAGGCCACACACATGCACAATCAACCTGGTCAGGCCACACAAAACCATACCTGGACTGGGCCACACACAAGTCACACGTGCTGCACAATCAAAGGCGAAGCTATGAGCTGGGCTGCACCAGAATCCCTCCACATGCAAAGACACCCACTGCTGCTCACACCCACAACACCTTCGCCTTCCTGCCAGCAGCAGACATCGGCCCCATGTTGCTCACACACAACCAGGTTTCTAGTTACAGACACACCCACAGGTAGTGAGCACACAACCATGTTCACACCAATACCACCAATGCCACCAACCCCGAGATCTGTAGCCTTTCCAGCCACTGTTACAACCAGCCACACACATGCAGCTCCTGGTGCTCCCATACATGCCCACCTGAATCTTTTCATACCCAGACACCCCTCCCACTCCCATTGTCACCTCCAGTGGGACCCAGGCTTGCATTACACCAGGACTCATAACCCCAGCTGGTACTGTGTGAGCATCTGTCTCCTTGGAGAGGGGTCCGGATGGGCCCCAGTAGATAAATCAGACCCAGACCTGCCCGGTGGGGGTCTCCAGGCTCAGGGAATCCCATTAAACCCTCCCTGGCAGATACCCCAGGCTAAGACCTTAGGGAAACTATTATATTCATCTCCCAGTGGGGAAACTGAGGCTTGAAGCTATCTGAGGGCCATTCCCTGCCTTGTTCCAGGATGATGAAATCATGGACAGAAGGACCTGTCTTCCGCACAGGTGGGGCTGCCTTCCCAGACACCACCAAGGCAGAGAGTCCCCACTGACCCAAACTCACTGTGTGACTGCAGCAAGTCCCTGACTCTTTCTAAACCTCTAGTTTCTCCCCAGAAAAATGCTGAACCTGAACCCAGTTAGGGGAACTCGAGAGTCAGACGGGTTTGCATCCCAGTTCCCCTTGGTGATCTTGGCCAAATGACTTTGCTGTTCTGTGCCTCAGTTTCCCCAAGTGAACCAGAGGAGCTGCTTTTGGACCTTCTAGAGCCCTCCCTGCCCCATTCCCTGGGGTGGGGGTGGGAGCTCTTAGTCTTTCCTCACTCAAGCGAATGAATGGACCACTTTTGGCTGCCCTGCTGGGAGCCCAGAGCTGCTAATTCCCTGGAGAAACAGGAGGCTCTTTCATGCCCAGGCGCCAGTGGGGTGAGGAGGCGGGAAGAGGGTATGGAGCTGGCCTCATACCCGTGGGCAAGGAGGCCACATGCCAAAGCCAGGAGTGGTGTGGAGAGCCCTGGAGCCATGCATATCCTCACTGGAGGGCCTTGGCTAAGTTGATGTGTCCTCAGCTGTAAAATGGGAATGACAGGGAGCAGCCACAGCAGGTTTCACAAGCCAATGGGTGGTGACGAAACGTGGCTTCAAGTCAGACACACAGTGGACTCTCAGTGAAAGTCAGCTACTGTTGCTATGTGTCAACCTGAAGAACCCACAGAGTCCTCCAACAGTCCCATTAATAGAATTCCCCCATTTCACAGATGAGAAAACTGAGGCTCAGAGAGGTCAAGGTGCTTTTCTAAGGTCACACAGCGAATGAGTGGTCCAGCCAGGACTTGAACCAGATCTGGGCTCTCCGGGGTCCCTGCTCTTCCTAACTTCCTCCGGGGGGGTTAGGTTGGGGGCAGGGTTTCCTGTCACCTCCAGCCCCAGCCCTGAGACCAGCGAAGTTGGGTTTGGATGGCACCAGACTCTGTCTAAATGCGGAAAGCCCCGGCAGGCAGGGGCTGAAGAGGCAGGCCTTCTGCTGGTGACCCAGTTTCCCCGCCAGCCCCCCGCCCCCCACTGCCTGGGGTGGGTTTGAGCAGATGCTAGTAGGATGCCAGGAGGACCATTCCTCCAGCCCTTGAAGAAAGGGGCTGACTGCCAGACCATTCAGCTAAAGCCAGGAAAAACAGCCTCTTGCCAGTGGCTGCTCTGTCTGGGAACTCTCGATTCGTGCAGAACGGATGGTGTCCTGCCCTTTCTCCAACACCTTCTGTGACTTCTCCGGGCCCAGCAGGATGTGGCTCCACATATTTTATTCAAATTCATGGTCTTTCACCCAACTAGGCCTTTGCTTATGCTGAGTTCCCTGCCTGGAACACCCTCCCCACTCCAGATTTTCTCACCCTTGTGAATTTCTGTCGCCTGACCCCCTATTAAGGTGCAATTCTAATATCCCCTCTCCTAGGAAACCTTTCCTCTAGATAGAGCCCCTGCTCCTTCAGCCCCATCTCTCCCTTGGGGCTAGCAGTGTCTATGTCTACCTCTGTCTTGCCCAGATCGGGGGCTCCTCTGGGACAGGGTTGGAGCTGAGGCCTCTTGCTGTCCCCAGCATCATCCAGCAGAAGACTGGGCATGAGAGTGTGACAGTAGCGGTTGCAGGAGGTGTCTAGTGAATCAATGAACCAAATCTTCAGCCTGGAATCTAAGGCTTTGTGTTTGGCAAACTCCTGTTCATGCTTCAAAACCCACCTTGCAGGCTGGGTGTGGTGGCTCACGCCTGTAATCCCAGCACTTTGGGAGGCCAAGGCGGGCAGATCGCAAGGTCAGGAGTTCGAGACCAGCCTGGCCAACATAGTGAAACCCCTTCTCTACTAAAAATACAAAAATTAGCCAGGCATGGTGGTGCGCACCTGGAGTTACAGCTACCTGGGAGGCTGAGGCAGGGGAATCACTTGAACCCGGGAGGCGGAGGTTGTGGTGAGCTGAGATCACACCACTGCACTCCAGCCTGGGCAACAAAGTGAGACTCCATCTCGAAACAAAACAAAACAAAACAAAAATAACAAAAACACCCGACCTCGCATGCTCCCTCCTCCAAGAAGCCTTCTGTCCCAGCAGCATTTTCTGGGAAAGACAAACTTGGAGGCCAGGGCTCCTCTGTCCAAACAAGAACATAAGGGGCCGGGCACGGTGACTCACACCTGTAATCCCAGCACTTTGTGAAGCCGAGGCGGGTGGATCACGAGGTCAGGAGATAGAGACCATCCTGGCTAACACGGTGAAACCCCGTCTCTACTAAAAATACAAAAAATTAGCCGGGCATGGTGGCGGGCGCCTGTAGTCCCAGCTACTGGGGAGGCTGAGGCAGGAGAATCGCTTGAACCCGGGAGGCGGAGCTTGCAGTGAGCCGAGAGCGAGCCACTGCACTCCAGCCTGGGCGACAGAGTGAGACTCCGTCTAAATATATATATATATATATATATATATATATATATATATATATATATA
>NC_037687.1:18810496-18819894 GCF_003255815.1 Theropithecus gelada | reverse complement strand
TATATATATATATATATATATATATATATATATATATATATATATATGTGTGTGTATATATATGTGTGTATACATATATTTTTGTATATATATCTCACAAAGGGTTGATGAGGACTTCAGATACTCCCAACATCGTGGCCTTTTCCACAACTCTGCCTTTGGCCTCCGGGAGGCAGTGAAGTTCAGGGACTCCCAAGCTGCATTTAGCGTTAGGTAGCGGTTAGGGTAGAGTAGGTTAGAGTTGGAAGAAAGACATTGTCATAGGAAGTCTCTCTGGCCGGGCGTGGTAGTTTACTTCTGTAATCCCAGCACTTTGGGAGGCGAGAGTGGGCGGATCGCTTGAGCCCAGGAGTTCGAGACCAATCTGGGCAATATGGCAAAACCTCATCTCTACAAAAAAAAAAAAAAAAAAAAAATTAGCTGGCCGTGGTGGTGCGCGCCTGCTAGTTCCAACTATTCGGGAAGCCGAGGTAGGAGGACTGCTGGAGACTGGGAGGCAGAGGTCGCAGAGAGCCGCGATCGCACCACCGTACTCCAGCCTGGGCGACAGTGAGACCCTACCTCAAAAAAAAAAAAAAAAAAAAAAGGAAGTCTCTCGGATTCCAAAATCAGTCAAAACCAGTGCTCTACACCTTCGCGCGCCGAGGGACAGCGCCCCGCGCGCGCAGCCAGCCTTTTCCCTACAGCTTCGAGGAAACCAAGGTAAATTCAATCATTGAACCCGGGCCCTTTAAGAAGCGAGCATGAAGGGGCGGGGTCGAATCAAGCCCCGCCCCAGGAGCGGCTACTGTGGGCACCGGATTTACAACACGCATGCGCCGAGCCCACGCGGTTCCGGGTCCCAACATTTGGCTCCAAGAGCTCTGTTCGCAGAGAAACAGATTCACACAAAAAGCCACCGCCCCCGAAACCCGCGGGAAATCTGTTTCCTTTGAGAGGCCCGGCCTCCAGTCATTGGCGGTTTCCCTGATCCTCTCTCCCAAATCTTCCGGCAGGGGATTGATCGAGGCGACTTTTAGGACTGGGGTGGGCGAAGGAGTGGCGGGTCTCTTCCCAAGTTACAGGTGAGGACGTGCAGGCCAAGGCGTAGCCGAGATCGCGCCGCCCTGTGGCTTGAGGAGGCGCCGGGATTCGAACCAAGGCTGTGCCCAATCCTAAGCCCTGCGAGGTCTTGTGGAACCGACATGACCCACTCTTTGGTTTGTCCAGAGACAGTGAGCAGGTAAGAGTCTGTGGGGACAGGCAGTGGCGAAGCCCTAAGCCTGGGGTCGACCCCTCAGTGGACAGAGGTGTGAAGGTCAGGCCCTCCGCGGACCTGAGAGCTGGTCTCAGCCCCTCTTTTTGCCCTGATCCTGGTGCCTCCAGGGTGAGTTCGGTGCTGAATCGCAACACCCGGCAGTTTGGAAAAAAACATCTTTTCGACCAGGATGAGGAGACATGTTGGAACTCGGACCAGGTGAGGCTCCTCCCTCGACCCTTCATCTCTGGGGTGATTCAGATTCAGATTTCATGGCTTGAGAACGTCAGGGGGTCCCCATAGGTGGCCAGGAAAGGAACAAGTGCCGAATTTCTCTCTTCTCCCCCTCAACAAGGACTGTGTGAATGAGATAGGCATAGCAGGGCCCTGCCTGCAGTGAGCTTGTGCCTCAGTTTTCCTGTCTGCTTCCAGGGCCCCTCCCAGTGGGTGACACTGGAGTTTCCCCAGCTCATCCGTGTCTCCCAGCTGCAGATCCAGTTTCAGGGTGGCTTCTCCAGTCGCCGGGGCTGCCTGGAAGGTACTAGGAGGCCCTGGGTGGCGGGGGTTCCAGGGGTCACCCCAGACACTCATTGCCTTTCTCTGCTGAAGGTTCACAGGGCAGTCAGGCTCTCCGCAAGATTGCAGATTTCTACCCTGAGGACAACAACTCGCTTCAGATATCCTGCCCCTGCTTCTGGGGTGGGGTGGTCTGTGCCTTTGGACTCACCCAAACCTGAATGGGAACCCTGATGTGTGATCTTGAACACATGACCTCTAGGACTCCATCACTTTTTCTGTAAAATGGGGCTGATGACCACCTGTTCTGTGTCAGAGGCTTAGAGGGGCCTGCAGCTTCCCCAGGTTGCCCACATCAGTGGAGTCTGAGCTGGGTCTGAAAGAGGTGGGGGCCTGCGGGTGGGAAACCAGAAATCACCTGTTTCCCTTGACTACCCACGATCACACTTTCCCCATACCAGCTGCTGAAGTGGACCGGCTGAAGGTGACATTTGAGGATGCCACTGACTTTTTTGGCCGTGTGGTCATCTACCACCTGCGGGTGCTTGGGGAGAAGGTGTGAGACCTCTGGGGGCTGTCTCCTCCAGGAAGCCCTCCGGGAAGCACAGCAAAGTCCCTCAAATTCTGCACAGAAGGTTTATTGGTTTCTCTTGGGAAGAGTCCCCTCCCACCACCTGTCCAGGAGCTGCCTTTGAAGCCAGTTCTAGGTTTCCCCAGCTCTGGCCGACCGTTTTGTTCCCTGAGTGTCTGAGTCCCCAGCGGGCGGCCTTCACTCAGGGTCAGCGGGCACCAGGTTGCTCTGGAAGAGCTTGAGGATGTGGTTCTCGATCACCTGTTGCACTGAGATGGGGCAGGGAAAAGGTGGGCTGTGAGTTTGAATCGGGAGGGGCATGGAGGCGCAGGCCAACCTGCCCTCTCCCCTTCGGGAACAAACAAGGACCCCTACAGAGACCTGCATTACAGAGCAAAGCTGGGAGAACCTAGGCCCCATCCCAGGAACCTCAACTTCCCCTAAGTTAGTAAAAATGCATTTTTATAGCTTTTCAGAATTATTAATATAAAAATATTTCTTACCAAGCAAAATGTGTGAATTGTGACTTTTATGAAAAGATGGGCCTGGGCGTGGTGGCTTACACCTGTAATCCCAGCACTTTGGGAGGTCCAGAGGGGAGGACTGCTTGAGCTCAGGAATTTGAGGCCAGCTTGGGCAACATAGCAAAACCCTGTCTCTACCAAAAAAATTTAAAAATCAGGCTGGGCTTGGTGGCTCACACCTGTAATCCCAGCACTTTGGGAGGCCAAGGTGGGCGGATCACTTGAAGTCAGGAAAGGCCAGCCTGGCCAACATGGTGAAACCCCATCTCTACTAAAACTACAAAAATTAGCCAGGTGCAGCCAGGCGCGGTGGCTCACGCGTGTAATACCAGCACTTTGGAAGGCTGAGGTGGGTGGATCACCTGAGGTTGGGAGTTCGAGACCAGCCTGACCAACATGGAGAAACCCTGTCTCTACTAAAAATACAAAAAATTAGCTGGACATGGTGGCACATGCCTGTAATCCCAGCTACTTGGGAGGCTGAGGCAGGAAAATTGCTTGAACCTGGGAGGCAGCGGTTGTGGCGAGCCGAGATCGCACCATCGCACTCCAGCCTGGGCGACAAGAGCGAAACTCCATCTCAAGAAAAAAAAAAAATTAGTCGGGTGTGGTGGCAGGTACTTGTCATCCCAGCTACTTAGGAGGCTGAGGCAGGAGAATTGTTTGCCTGGGAGGCAAAGGTTACAGTGAGCCGAGATCATGCCATTGTACTCCAGCTTGGGTGACAGAGCGAGACTCTGTCTCAAAAAATACATTAAAAAGATTTTACAAATTAGCTGGGTAGACTGGTACATGCCTGTAGTTCCAGCTATTTAGGAGGCTGGGACAGAAGGACGGTTTGAGCCCAGGAGTTTGAGACCAGCCTAGGCAACATAGCAAGACCCTGTCTCTTCTAAAAAAAAAAACAACACAGCCGGGCATTGTGGCTCATGCCTGTAATCCCCGCACTTTGGGAGGCTGAGGCAGGCGGATCACAAGGTCAGGAGTTTGAGACCAGCCTGACCAACATGGTAAAACCCCTGTCTCTACTAAAAATAAAAAAATTAGCCAGGCATGGTGGTGCACGCCTGTGATCCCAGCTACTCAGGAGGCTGAGGCAGGAGAATCACTTGAACCAGGGAGTTGGAGGTTGCAGTGAGCCAAGATCGTGCCATTGCACTCCAGCCTGTGTGACAGAGCGAGACTCTGTCTAAAAAAAAAAAAAAAAAAGCAACAACAAAAAATTACTCAGGCGTGGTGATGAATGCCTGTGGTCCCAGCTACTCGGGAGGCTGCGGTGGGAGGATCACTTGGAGCCTGGGAGGTCGAGGCTGCAGTAAGCTCTGCCTGCCCCATGCTCTGCCTGCACCACTTCATTCCAGCCTGGGTGATAGAGCAAGACTTTTTGCCTCGAAAACCAAAACAAAACAAAAACAAAACCCCTGAAAACAAGAGGGATGAGGAATGATTTCCATCCCAAACACAGTAAAACTCCGGAGGAAGGTGGGGGGATATTTCCTAAGCCCTCCATCCCTACCATGAACCCAGGGGGTCGGTTCAATGGGGATCTCCCCATTTGATGGATGGGGAAGTTGGGGTCCCATTGTGACAGAGGAAATGGAGTCAAATTCGGGTCTGCCTATGGTCCCTGTTCAAACCCACTGCCCGCCATGGAGAGGGGCGGCCTCCATGGCTCTGTGCGCTGTGGCCTGGCCGCCTACCCTTTGGTGTCCTGACTGCCAGGCCTCCGCAGGGGCCAGTCCTCCCACCTGGATGCCATTCTCCCTCCCTTCAGGTCCCCCAGAATCCTTCCCTGACCTCCCCATGCCAGGGCTGGGCCCATCTCACTTCTTGGGGTCTCAAGCTTAAGAAACATTCCTCCAGGAAGCCCTCTCTGACTTCCATTGGCCACTTTGGGGCTCTTTGATGAGAAGCCCCTCTTTGGGCCTCTCCATGCCTATGTGTCCCTCATCATGACCCCAGTCACTGACACCCATTGTCCTCCCTACCCCAGCACATGCGGAGCCCCAGTAGCCAGGACTGGGATGTGCCCAGGCGGGACCCCATTCCTGCCCTGTGTGTCTCAGGCCGACCTTTCCGGTATCCCAGGGCCACGGCAAGGTCCATCGGGGTGTAGCCAGAGTCAGCTTCGGTGGTGAGGTCAGCACCGCGGGCTGCAAGGGAGAGGGGAGGGTGCTAGAGGGTGGGGCCTGGGAGCCCAGAATGGGGTCTGGGGACCTGGGAGATCCCATGGCACCCCTCATTCCCCACAATGCAGTCGTGGGTCTGCCTATTGCCCATGTGGCCTTTTGACAAGAGTCCAACCTCTGCTATCTCGGTCTCCATTGAAGAACGTGGCTGAAGGGTCTCTGAGCCATGGAGGATGGAGGTGCTCAGCCTCTGGGCCAGATCCTAGACCCAGACCCTGACTCCCGTGTGGTCCTACCACCTCCTCCCCTCTGATCCACCCTCCGAGAAGAGCAGGCAGTGACCACCTGCTCCAATAACTCTTCAAGCAATGCTCGGGCGTCTCCCTACCCTCAGGATCCCCGCAGGGCCTGCTGGAGCGCTGGGGCCCTTGGGGCCAGTCCCGACTCCCACTCACCCAGCAAGGCCTCAACGCATTTCACGTGGTTCCCACGCACAGCGTACAGCAGCGGCGTCCCTCCATTCTGTTGTGGGTAGGGGCAGGAAAAACCAAAGGTTTACCTCTTCCTCATTCTCACAATGCCTTGTACTCTCTGGCCT
Source organism: Theropithecus gelada (assembly GCF_003255815.1). Classification (NCBI taxonomy): domain Eukaryota; kingdom Metazoa; phylum Chordata; class Mammalia; order Primates; family Cercopithecidae; genus Theropithecus; species Theropithecus gelada. Next base: position 18,814,319 of record NC_037687.1, on the reverse strand, counting down.
CCAATAGAATGTGGTTCCTCCTCCTGCTCATCACTGGGCCTATCTCACTTTTTGGGGTCTTAAGCTTAGACACCTTCCTCCAGGAAGCCCTCTCTGACTTCCCTTGGCCACACGGGGCTCTTGCAGCCACCTGTGCATCTGTCATCATAGCGCAATTCACTGCATCTCAGCTGCCTGTTTCCATGTCTGCCTTCCCCACATGGGGAGCTCTGTTCTGTGAGGCTGGGAATGGGGCTGTCTCGTGTTCTCGGCACCCAGAGCAGGCCTGCACCTTTCAGGTGCTCTGTGAATGTTTGAGGCAGGAATGAAGGCCCGGAGGCTGAGAGGTCCCGGGGGAGGGCAGTCCCTCACCCAGTCATAGATGTTGATGTCCACGTCACGCTCCAGCAACAGCCCCACAATGTCTGTATAGCCGCCAGTGCTGGCCAACGACAGGGCGCTCTCTCGCTCTTTGGCCAGGATGTGGGGGTCGGCACCCTGCAAGGAGAAGAAGGGGCAGTGGTGGGATGGGTTGGGGCATACCCAGGAATCCTGGGGTACCCACAGCAGCTGCATCTTTTTTTTTGTTTTTGTTTTTGTTTTGGAGACGGAGTCTCGCTCTGTTGCCCAGGCTGGAGTGCAGTGGCACGATCTCGGGTTCATGCAATTCTTCCACCTCAGCCTCCAGAGTACCTGGGATTACAGGTGCCCGCCACGACGCCTGGCTAATTTTTGTATTTTTTTAGTAGAGACAGGGTTTCACCCATGTTGGCCGGGCTGGTCTTGAACTCCTGACCTCAAGTGATCTGCCCGCCTCAGCCTCCCAAAGTGCTGGGATTACAGGCACAAGCCACCACACCCAGCCAGCAGCCGCATCTCAAAGACAAGGCACCAGCAAACACAGCCAAGAACCCAGCCCACCCTAAGACCCCCGGGAACCCCCCAGCAGCCCAGCTTGGCTGGGACGCACCCACTCCAGCAGGAAGCGAACGGTCTCAATCTCTCCAAAGGCCGAGGCCCAGATGAGGGGAGTGAAGCCGCGCTCGTCTGGCTTGTTGACGAGGTTGTCACCTGGCAGGAGGGGGCAGGCGATACCACTAGGCTGCACCCCTACCCCCTATCCCCAGTGCTGCCAAAGGGGGACGAGGTGGGGGGCTGGGGTTAGACAGGAATGAAGGGGAGTGTACGTCGATGGACATACATGGACAAGGTCACACAGACAGGTAGATACAAGCACACATGTGGACACTCACAGGTCACATCAGCGTCATGAGTGGGCATGGACACCCGTATGCACACCACCCAGGCGCAGACATGCCAGCACATGTGTGTGGACACGCACCTTTCCGCAAATGCTCCTTCAGCTGGTCGAGCTCCCCCTGCGCCGCGAGCTGATGGATGGACAGGGCTGGGGCAGGACAGAGGCAGAGTCCTCACTCGTCCCCTTGCTTCTCTGTGCCTCAGTTTACCCTCTGTCCACGACTGCTCCTCACAGGCCCTCCCACCCTCCTACTCCTCTCCTTGTTGGGGACCGTGGGCTCACTCACAGTCTAGGGTGGCCGGCAGAGCCGACACCTCGTTCCCCCGCTGCCGGTTGGTTAGAGTGGTGGAGTGCTTCAGGGAGTTGCCTGCTGGGAGAGAGACAATAGGCCTCAGTTTCCCCTCGGTAGATGTTCTGAGGCTTCAGGACAGAAGCCCATTTGGTTTTTTGCTGCTGTTGTTGTTGTTGTTTGAGATGGAGTCTCGATCTGTCCCCCAGGCTGGAGTGCAATGGCGTGATCTCAGCTCACTGCAACCTCCACCTCCTGGGTTCAAGCGATTCTTGTGTCTCAGCCTCCCAAGTAGCTGGGATTATAGGCGCCCACCACCACGCCTGGCTAATTTTTGTATTTTTAGTAGAGACGGGGTTTCACTATGTTGGCCAGGCTGGTTTCAAACTCCTGACCTCAAATCATCCACCTGCCTCAGCCTCCCAAAGTGCTGGGATCATAAGCTTGAGCCACCAAGCCTGGCTGTTGGGCTTTTTTTTTGAGACAGAGTCTTGCTCTGTTGTCCAGGCTGGAGTGCAGTGGTGTGATCACAGCTCACTTCAGCCTCAACCTCCTGGGCTCAAGCCACCCTCCCACCTCAGCCTCCTGAGCAGCTGAAACTACAGGTACCACCATACCCAGCAAATTTAAAAAAAAATTATTTTGGTAGAGATGGAGTCTTGCTATATTGCCCAGGCTGGTCTCAAACTCCTGGGCTCAAGCGATCCTCCTGCCTCGGCCTCCCAAAGTGCTGGGATTACAGGCACGAGCCACCATGCCACTGCCTTTGGTATCTCCCTGGGGTCTTGGAGCTACCCAAGGCAGTGCCTGGGACTCCACCATTCACTCACTCTACTCTCTTGAATACCTAGGATGCATCTTTCTCCTCCCTTCCTGGCAATGTTCTGGGCAAACAAGGCATAGTTTTTGCCTTCTAGGGAGTCTGGGGTCAAGTAGGTGCATCAGAAATAGAGACATAATAAAAAACTTCAAGTTGAAATAAGTGTTCAAAAGAACTTAAGGCTGGGCACGGTGGCTCACGCCTGTAATCCCAGCACTTTGGGAGGCTGAGGTAGGTGGATCACCTGAGGTCAGGAGTTTGAGACCAGCCTGACCAACATGGTGAAATTCCATGTCTACTAAAACCACAAAATTAGCCAGGCGTGGTGGCAGATGCCTGTAATCCCAGTTACTCGGGAGGCAGGAGAATCACTTGAACCCAGGAGGCAGAAGTTGCAGTGAGAGAGATCACGCCACTGCACTCCAGCGTGGGCAACAAGAGCGAAACTCCGTCTCAAATTAAAAAAAAAAAAAAATTAAAAGCAGGTAGAAAAGGACAGAAAGAAAGGAGCACAAGGAATAAGTCCTTCTTAGGCAATGTGGTAACTGGAGGGCCTCCCCAAGGTGACACCACTGAGATCTTAGGAAGTCAAAGAAATCAGCTACAGGTACTGGGCACGGTGGCTCACGCCTGTAATCCTGGCACTTTGGGAGGCCGAGGCAGGCGATCACCTGAGGTCAGGAGTTCGAGACCAGCCTGGGTAACATGGCAAAACTCCGTCTCCGCTAAAAATACAAAAATTAGCTGGGTGTGGTGGCGTATGCCAGCTACTTGGGAGGCTGACGCAGGAGAATCGCCTTAACCCAGGAGAGGGAGTTGCAGTGAGTTAAGATAGTGCCATTGCATTGCACCCTGGGTAACAGAGCAAGACTCCGTCTCAAGAAGAGAGGGGACTCCGGGAGGCATCTCAAGAGTGGGTAGAGGGAAAAGGAGGGGAGGGGAGGGGAAGGGAAGGGAGGGGAGCCTGGGCAACAAGAGCAAACCTCCGTTTAAAAAACACAAAAAGGCCGGGTGCGGTGGCTCACGCCTGTAATCCCAGCACTTTGGGAGGCCGAGACAGGAGGATCACGAGGTCAGGAGATCGAGACCATCCTGGCTAACACGGTGAAACCCCGTCTCTACTAAAAATACAAAAAATTAGCCAGGCATGGTGGCGGGTGCCTGTAGTCCCAGCTACTCGGGAGGCTGAGGCAGGAGAATGACATGAACCCGGGAGGCGGAGCTTGCAGTGAGCTGAGATCCGGCCACTGCACTCCAGCCTGGGTGACAGAGCGAGACTCCGTCTCAAAAAAAAAAAAAAACACACACACACAAAAAAAATGAACTGTAGTCCCAGCTACTCAGGAGGCTGAGGCAGGAGAATGGCATGAACCCAGGAGGCAGAGCTTTCAGTGAGCTGAGATTGCGCCACTGCACTCCAGTCTGGGCGACAGAGCAACACTCCATCTCAAAAAAAAAAAAAAAAAAAAAAAAA
>NC_037687.1:18612723-18810412 GCF_003255815.1 Theropithecus gelada | reverse complement strand
AACTTGGGGGCGGGAAGGGGGGGGGGGGGAGGGGAGGGGAGTTAGCTATAGGAAGAAGTGTAGGAAGAGCATTCCAGACAGGAGTGGCAGCAACAAAGGTTGTGGGAGGGAACTAAATTAGGCATACTCTTGGACTCTAATCAAAAATAAATCCTCAGTTCCTCAGTAAGTAAAACAGGATGACCATCTGATCCAGCAGTTTCACTCCTAGCTAACTACCCTCAAAGAGTTAAAAACAGGTGTGGGCCGGGCCCGGTGGCTCAAGCCTGTAATCCCAGCACTTTGGGAGGCCGAGACAGGTGGATCACGAGGTCAGGAGATGGAGACCATCCTGGCTAACCCGGTGAAACCCAGTCTCTACTGAAAAACACAAAAAACTAGCCGGGCGAGGTGGCGGGCGCCTATAGTCCCAGCTACTCAGGAGGCTGAGGCAGGAGAATGGTGTGAACCCAGGAGGCGGAGATTGCAGTGAGCTGAGATCCGGCCACTGCACTCCAGCCTGGGCGACAGAGCGAGACTCCGTCTCAAAAAAAAAAAAAAAAAAAAAAAAAAAGGGTGGAAGGGCCAGGCACTGTGGCTCACGCCTGTAATCCCAGCACTTCGGGAAGTGGAGGCTGGCAGATCACTTGAGCCCAGGAGTTGGAGACCAGCCTGGGCAACATGGCAAAACCCCATCTCTACAAAAAATACAAAAATTAGCTGGGCATGGTGGTACACGCCTGTAAACCAGCTACTTGAGAGGTAGCTGGATTCTCGTGAGGCACGAGAATCGCTTGAACCTGGGAGGCGGAGGTTGCAGTGAGTCGAGATCACACCACTGCACTCCAGCCTGGGCGACAGAGTGAGACTCGGTCTCAAAGGAAAAAAAAAAAGGAAGGAAGCGCTGATCCATGCTATGATGTGGATGAACTCTGAAAACGTGATGCTGAGTGAGAGGGGCCAGATACAAAAGGCCACATAGTGTTATGATCCCACTGGTACGAAACGCCCAGAACAGGAAAATCTAAATAGATAGAAAAGCAGATTGGTTGCCAGGGATGGGTGGAAGGAGATTGGAGAGGGACTGTTATGGTATGGGGTTTCCTTTTGGGGTGATGAAACTATTCTAGATAGGCCAGGCGTGGTGGCTCACCCCTGTAATCCAAGCAGTTTGAGAGGCTGTGGCGGGCAGATCATGAGGTCAGGAGTTCAAGACCAGCATGGCCGATATGGTGAAACCCCATCTCTACTAAAAAAACAAAAAATTAGCTGGGCATGGTGGTGCGTTCCTGTAATTGCAGCTACTTGGAAGGCTGAGGCAGGAGAACTGCTTGAACTGGGACCCGGGAGGTGGAGGCTGCAGTGAGCCAAGATCAAGCCACTGCACTCCAGCCTGGGCTACAGAGCGAGATTCTGTCTCAAAAACACAAAGAGGCTAGGCGCGGTGGCTCATACTTGTAATCCCAGCACTTTGGGAGGCTGAGGGGGGTGGATCACCTAAGGTCGGGAGTACAAGACCAGCCTGACCAACATGGAGAAACCCTGTCTCTACTAAAAATACAAAATTAGCCAGGCATGGTGGTGCATACCTGTAATCCCAGCTACTTAGGAGGCTGAGGCAGGAGAATCGCTTGAACCCAGGAGGCGGCAGTTGTGGTGAGCCGAGATCGTGCCATTGCACTCCAGCCTGGGTAACAACAGTGAAACTCCGTCTCAAAAAAAAAAAAAAAAAAAAAGAAAAGAAAATATTCTAGATAGAGGTGGTGGTTACGCAACACTGTGAATGTACTTACTGATACTGAATGGTACTGCAATCCTGGCTTAAATGGCAAACTTTTATGTTATGTATAGTTTATCACAACAAAAAAATATATACAAAGTTGTAAAAAAAAAAAAAAAAAAGAAACAAACCCTTCCTGAATGGAGAAGGAAGACACGTCCTATTAGTGGGTCATAAAGACAGAGGTCCCAGCCAGGCATGGTGGCTCACACCTGTAAATCCCAGCACTTTGGGAGGCTGAGGCAGGAGGATCGCTTCAGGCCAGGAGTTCAAGACCAGCCTGGGCAACATGGTGAGACCCTGCCTCTCAATTAAACAAAAAAAGAAAAAAATTAGCCAGGTGCGGTTGCATGCCTATACTCCCAGCTACTAGGGAGCTGAGTGAGGTAGGAGGATAGCTTGAGCCCAGGAAGTTGAGGCTGCAGTGAACTATGATCTCGTCACTGCACTCCAGCCTTGGTAACAGAGCGAGAACCTGTATCAAAAAGCAAAAACAGGCTGGGCACAGTGGCTCACGCCTGTAATCCCAGCACTTTGGGAGGCCGAGGTGGGCGGATCACCTGAGGTCAGGAGTTCAAGACCAGCCTGGACAACATGGTGAAACCCCGTCTCTACTAAAAATACCAAAAACATTAGCCGGGCATAGTGGTAGGAGCCCGTAATCCCAGCTACTCAGCAGGCTGAGACAGGAGAATCAGTTGAACCCAGGAGGCGGAGGTTGCAGTGAGCTGAGATCGCGCCATTGCACTCCAGCGTGGGCAACAAGAGTAAAACTCCGTCTCAAAAAACAACAAAACAACAACAAAAAAAGGAAAGCAAGACAAAGGTTCCATCTGGGGCCTGACAATCCATCGTGATGGAATCCCAGAGGGCCAATCCCAGAGGAGGTATCCTACCCTGTGGCGAGGAAACACTGGCATCCGGTTCGGGATTCACAGGCTCGGGGGTGCAGGGGAAGAGACTGAGGACCACAGTGTCTGAGCCATCTGCAGCCTCTTCTCCGGGGTCTTCAGGGTCCCCAAGTTCTGAGGCAGGGGGCAGCTGGGTCAAGATGAAGTCCTCTGCAGGCTGGGTAGGCTCCATGAGGAACGCTGGCGGAGGTGTCAGACGGGGAGAGATGACAATAATTATCAACAGCTATAATAAAGTAGGCACCGACTGCATACCTAGCCTTGCATTGTGAGAGTGGGTAAACTGAGATCCAGGTTAATCACCAGAGCCAGGGAAATGAAAACCAGAGTCCAACTGCTTTTGAGGTCTACCCTCCCCCACCACCAAAGCACCTGCAATGTGCAATGTTTAAAAGCCTGGGCTCTGGCTGGGCTCGGTGGCTCACGGCTGTAATCTCAGCACTTGGGAGGCTGAGGTGGGTGGATCACAAGGTCAGGAGCTCGAGACCAGCCTGGCCACCATGGTGAAACGCCATCTGTACTAAAAATACAAAAATTAGCCAGGTGCGGTGGCGGGTGCCTGTGATTCCAGCTACTCGGGAGGCTGAGGCAGAGAATTGCTTGAACCCGGGAGGTGGAGATTGCAGTGAGCAGAGATCGCACCACTGCACTCTAGCTTGGGGGACAGAGCAAGACTCCGTCTCAAAAAAAAAAAAAAAAAAAAAAAGCCAGGGCTCTGGGGTCAGCTGTCTGGGTTCGAATCCCTCAATTTATAGGCCGTGAGAACTTGGGCATGTGACTTAATCTTTGAGCCTCAATTTCCTCCACGACAAAATGTGGAAATGAGCCGTACAACGAATTACGTCTGTACATAGCTTATCCAGGGGTCTGCTAAGGGCGGAGCTCAATAAATATTCGCTATGGTTGTTGGGGGGGGGGTCCCCAGAATGAGTGAGGGCTCAACAAAGGTGTGATTGGTCCCATTCCCACCCGAGCTTCCCAAATCGATCCAGGAGGTCCACTCACCTCCCCACGAGCCTCCTCTGTCCCCCCGCGCCTAAAGCCCAGTTCTCTCAAAACTTGGGGGCCCAAGTCACAAACTTTTCTCTTCCAATGGATATAGCGGGAAGCAAGCTGGAGACTGGACCCTCAGCGCTCTGGCTTCCTCTGCCAGGACAGAAAGCAACTTGATACTCGACCGCTACCCCCACCCCAGAGCTCCCCCACTGCGCGTGCGCACCCCGCCCCCCAAAAGTGAGGAAGGGCCCAAGCAGTAAGTACTGCCTCTAGCCCTTTAAGACTTAGGGGAGGGCGTGGGTTCCGCTGGGTCCCTGGGAGGGCAGTTGCGCCTGCGCCTTCTTTTCCCCTCCTCACCGACTCCGAGGGAATGGGCGGGGCCTAATGGGCTCTGAGAATTTCACAGCGCCTGTGCCCGCTTACCTTTACCCCGCCCACAGATTTTTCCAGAGGGAGCCAATCGGCTCCGGCTTCGGGTAGATGGGCGGGGCTATCTCAAGAAGAAGCTGTAGGGGAAGTACGCGGGGCGTCTGGAACTTAAAGGGGCAACGTACCTTTGCCGTCCCGTTCCACAAGGTCCCTTCTGCGGTCTCAAAGGCTTATAAGCAAGGGCGGGGGCAGAGGGCTAAAGAAGGGAGTTTATGCGGTCCGAGTGGGTAATGCGTGGAGGGCTCCCCCAGCTTGTCTCTCAGGGAAAAGAGGGTTCAAAAAGGGAGAGAGTTCTTCCCCCTCTCCTGCCTGGGTGTCCCTCCACCAGCCTCAGGGGCGTCGCGCCCCCTCCTCACCGCCCCACCCCCGGGTGTGCCTCCTTCCCTCCGTCTCACAGCCCCTTTCCTGTCCGCGAAGACTGAGGAGCGGGGAGGGTGGGCCCTCTGACGCCGGAACTGGAACCGTGCGGCGTCCAGTTTCAGCAGGGAAGACTTAGGTGGCCGTCCCAGCCTCCAGGCTTCCGGTCCCGTTTCCCGGTTCGCTCGGCCGCGGTCGCTATGGAGGAGCCAGAGATGCAACTCAAGGGGAAGAAAGGTGGTGCGGGCCTCCGGGCGGGACAGAGGGGGCCGGGAACTCGTGGAGGGGCGGCCTTACAAAGGCCGGGCGCAGAGGGACCGTGCGAGGAGCAGTGATTGAACTGCCGTCCAACCCCAGCTCGGCCGCTGACTAGTTTTGAAACCTGTAGAAAGGCCCCGTATCTGCTTTAATTACCCGTCCCCCCAGGATTGTTTCAATAATTCAGTAGCTGAGGCTGGGAGTGGTGGCTCACGTCTTTGTAATCCCAGCACTATAGGAGGCCTAGGCGGGAGCATCGCTTGAGCCCGAGACCAGCCTGGGTGACATAGTGAGACCTCGTCTCTAAAAAAATACAAAAATTAACTGGGCGTGGTGGCACACGCCTGTGGTCCCAGCTACTTGGGCGGCTGAGGTGGGAGGATTGCTTGAGCTCGGGAGGTCGAGACTGCACTGCAGTGAGCTATGATCGTGCCACTGCACCCCGCCCTGGGTGACAAGTGAGACCCTGTCTAAAAAAACAAACAAACAAAAAACAAAACTCAACTCTCTGATATTTGTAATGCATTGACAGAATCCCCGGGGTAAAGTAATCGCTGTGCGTGTTGTTTCCTTTTTTTTTTTTTTTTTTTTGAGACAAGGTATCACTCAGTCGCCTAGGCTGGGGTGCAGTGGCGCGATCATGGCTCACTGTAGCCTCAATCTCTCTGGCTCAGGCAATCCTCCTGCCTCAGCTTCTCCAGTAGTTGGGACTACAAGCGCACGCCACCGCGTCAGGCTAATTCTTTAATTTTTTTTTTTTTTTTTTGACGGAGTCTTGCACTGTCACCCAGGCTGGAGTGCCGCGGCGGGGTGGGATCTCGGCTTACTGCAACCTCAGCCCCCTGAGTAGCTAGGATTACAGGCACACACCACCATGCCCGGCTAATTTTTTTGTATTTTTAGTAGAGTCGGGGTTTCACCATGTTGCTCAGGCTGGCCTTGAACTCCTGACCTCGAGTGATCCGCGCACCTTGGCCTCCCAAAGTGCTGGGATTACAGGTGTGAACCACTGCGCCCAGCTAATCCCCTATACTTTGAATCACCTCTAGATTACTCACATCTAGAGTACATAATACAGGCCTACACATCACTTCATTCACATGGATTCAAAGAAGTGCTTAGTGTAGGGCAAATTCAAGTTTTGCTTTTTGAAACTTTGTAGATTTTTTTTTTTTTTCCTGAGTATTTTCCATCCACAGTTGGTTGAATCCACAGATTCGGGAACCATGGATAACGGAAGGCAAGAGTAGGAGGCATAAGCCACCATGCCCTGTCTGTTATGCTCACTTTCCTCTTTTTTTTTTTTTTTTATTTGAGACAGAGTTTCACCCTTGTTGCCAAGGCTGGAGTGCAATGGCATGATCATGGCTAACTGCAACCTCCACCTCCCATGGTCAAGCGATTCTCCTGCCTCAGCCTCCCGAATACCTGGGATTACAGGCATGCACCACCACGCCCAGCTAATCTTGTATTTTCAGTAGAGACGGGGTTTTTCCATGTTGGTCAGGCTGGTCTCAAACTCCCAACCTCAGGTGATCCTCCTGCTTCGGCCTCCCAAACATCTGAGATTACAGGCATGGGCCATCGCCCCTGGCTGTTATGCTCACATTCAAAGTGAGGAGGCTTATCTGGTAAGAGGTCACACAGTTTGGAGGTGGCAGGTTGGGCTCTGCCACTCAGGGCACAGTGGTGAGATGGAGAGACTCGTGTTAGCCTCCTTTGACTCCCAGACATGCCTGGGTTCTCTCTCCTGAACAATCACCCTGGTGGTGGCATTGGATTCATCTCCGTAGCAAACCTTGAGGCAGGTGCTGTTATTCTTTTTTTGCGGATGAGGAAGCTGAGGCTCAGAGAAGCCCTGTTCTCCCAAATTCAAGCTTTTAGCTTTTCCTGTGAACATGTAACCTAATCAGTTGAAATTGGTATTAAAAGAAAGGAACAAAATGCCAAGGTCCTGAATTAGGTGGAGGGGACATCTGTTAAGCTTGGTAGTCAGGGAGGGTCTTGCACAGGAGGCGACATTTGAGCAGACCTGAGGGATGAAGAAGAGCCAGTGACGGAATGGTGTCTCCGGGTGGGAATAGCAGGTGCAAAGGCTTTGAGGTGACAGAGTGTTCAGAGCTCTGCTGTAATGAATAAAGGAGCGATTGGTCACATACAGGCATTTAATTTTTTTTTTTTTTTTTTTTTTTTTTTGAGATAGAGTCTTGTTCTGTTGCCCAGACTGGAGGGCAGTGGTATGATCATGGCTCACTGCAGCCTCCACCTGTCAGACCCAAGCAATCCTCCCACCTCAGCCTCCTGAGTAGTTGGGACTACAGGTATAGATCACCATGACCAGCTTATTTTTGTACTTTTTTGTAGAGGTGGGATTTCACCATGTCTCCCAGGCTGGTCTTGAATTCCTAGGCTGAACCCACCCTCCTGCCAAAGTGCTGGGATTACAGGTGTGAGCCACCACACCCGGCGTTGGTCTCAAATTCTTGTCCTCAAGTGATCCTCCTACCTTGTCTTCTTGGGCAGTGAGAAGGTTATTTTGGGCAGTGCTGGGAGGTCCAACGAAGAGCCAGGGATGGAGGGCAAGAAAGGCAGGGAGGTCAGCAGCAGCCGGAACATGCAGGGCCCTATGGGCCATAGCAAGAAAGGTGGATTTTATTCTCTGGCAGGTGGGAGCCATGGGAGAGTTTAAAGCAAGGGTGGGAATAGATGATTTGTTCATTTGGAGTTCACCTCATCTGCTGCATGGAGATTGGACTACTGGCAGGAGGGGAAGCAGGGAGACCAGGGAGAGGGTGGGTCTGGCATCCAGGCAAGAGATGGCCATTCCTGGCTGTGCCTGGACCCATGCGGGCAGTGTGGTATAATAGTGAGAACAGGTGAAGCTAGAACCATTAGGATCTGCCCAAGGATAGGACAGGAAAGGCGGGCCCTGCTGGCTGGCTGGGAATGCCATTGTTGAAGCAGACCCTGTAATGATTTGTGTGCACTTAATTTATCAGGGCCGGGCGCGGTGACTCACTCCTATAATCCCAGCACTTCGGGAGGCCGAGGTGGGCAGATCACTTGAGGTCAGGAGTTGAGGTTCGGGAGGCCGAGGTGGGCAGATCACTTGAGGTCAGGAGTTGGCACCAGCCTGGCCAACATGGTGTAACCCCGTCTCAACTAAAAATACAAAAATTAGCCAGGCGTGGTGGCGGGTGCCTGTAATCCCAGCTACTCAGGAGGCTGAGGCAGGAGAATTACCTGAACCCAGGAGGTGGAGGTTGCAGTGAGCCAAGATTGTGCCACTGCACTCCAGCCTGGACAACAGAGCAAGACTCTGCCTCAAAAAAAAAAAAAAAAAAATTTCATCAGGAGACATCTGCAGGGGAGAAGGGGAAACAGGGCACGGCTGGCTGGTGAGGAGGCTGAGTGAGGGGCACCTCAGGTAAAATCTGCAGAGGGAGGCCTCAGCCTGGGCCTGCACAAGAGCCCAGGGGGATAAGTTAGGCTCTGGGATGTTCCAGTGCCCAGTGAGGGACACAGGTTTTCATATCCCTCACTGGTGAGTGGCAGCTGAGGGCCTCATGGGATGTGAACTTCCAGGCACTTTCGGGTCCTGTGGGCATGCTCTGAAGAAGAGTCCCCGGTGTGGTCACGGGGGCAAAAAGAATGCCGGGAAGTGCAGTAGGCAGCAGTGTCCACTACCAGTGGGTTTGAGAGGGAAACATGAGAAGAGTTCACCGGGGTCCGGGCACAGTGGCTCATGCCTATAATCCCAGCACTTTGGGAGGCCGAGGCAGGAGGATCACTTGAGACCAAGAATTCAGGACCAGCCTGGGCAACATAGCAAGACCTTGTCTCTATTTTAAAAAATGAGCCAGGCGCGGTAGCTCACGCCTGTAATCCCAGCACTTTGGGAGGCTGAGGTAGGCGGATCACAAGGTCAGGAGATCGAGACCATCCTGGCTAACACAGTGAAACCCCATCTCTACTAAGAAATATAAAATGTTAGCCGGGCGTGGTGACGGGCACTTGTAGTCCCAGCTACTCGGGAGGCTGAGGCAGGAGAATGGCGTGAACCCAGGAGGCAGAGCTTGCAGTGAGCCAAGATTGCGCCACTGCACTCCAACCTGGGCAACAGAGTGAGACTCCGTCTCAAAAAATAATAATATTGGGAGGCCAAGGCGGGCGGATCATGAGGTCAGGAGATCGAGACCATCCTGGCTAACACGGTGAAACCCCGTCTCTACTAAAAAATACAAAAAAACTAGCTGGGCGAGGTGGCAGGTGCCTGTAGTCCTAGCTACTCGGGAGGCTGAGGCAGGAGAATGGCGTAAACCCAGGAGGCGGAGCTTGCAGTGAGCCGAGATCCGGCCACCGCACTCCAGCCTAGGCGACAGAGCGAGACTCTGTCTCAAAAAAATAATAATAATAAATAAATGAATGAAAAAACTAGCCAGGCATGGTGGTTCACACCTGTAGTTCTAGCTCCTCTGCAGGCTGAGGTATGATGATGGCTTGAGGCTGGGAGTTTCGAGACTGCAGTGAGCTGTGATCGCACCACTGCACTGCAGCCTGGGCAATAGAGCGAGACCCTGTCTCTAAAAAAAAAAAGTTCAGTCAAGCTGGCCAGGCACAGTGGCTCACGCCTGTAATCCCAGCACTTTGGGAGGCCGTGGTAAGCAGATCATGAGGGCAGGAGATCGAGACCATCCTGACCAACATGGTGAAACCCTGTCTCCACTAAAAATATAAAAATTAGCTGTGCGTGGTGGTGCGTGCCTGTAATCCTAGCTACTCAGGAGGCTGAGGCAGGAGAATCATTTGAACCAGGGAGTCGGAGATTGTGGTGAGCCGATCTTGTACCACTGTACTCCAGCCTGATGACAGAGCAAGACTCTCCAAAAAAAAAAAGTTTACTCCTTATGAACTCATCACACATTATGTCCTCTCATTTATGTCCTCTTTTTAAAATTTTTTATTTTTTTATGTTTTTTTGAGATAGAGTTTTGCTCTTGTTGCCCAGGCTGGAGTGCAATGGCATGACCTCAGCTCACTGCAACCTCCACCTCCCAGATTCAAGTGATTCTCCTGCCTCAGCCTCCACAGTAGCTGGGACTACAGGTGCCCGCCACCATGCCTGGCTAATTTTTGTATTTTTAGTAGAGATGAGTTTTACCATGTTGGCCTGTCTGGTCTTGAACTCTTGACCTCAGGTGATCTGCCCACCTCAGCCTCCAAAGTGCTAGGATTACAGGTGTGAGCCACCGCACCCGGCCTTGTTAATGTCCTCTTGAGTGAGCCCTGCCGTGACCACTTCCTCCAGCCTGTCATAGGCCAGGGGTGACCTAGCTGCTGAGGGATACACCAGATGCCCCCATTGCTCTGGCTGGACTCAACACTTGAGCAATGAGGAGGCTGATGCTTTGTCTCCCCACACCCGCCCCACCCCTACCACCTGTGGACCCTGTATCCAGTCACGGACAAGTTCACTGAGAGCGTCTACGTCCTGGCCAACGAGCCGTCTGTGGCCCTGTACCGGCTGCAGGAGCACGTGCGTCGCTCCCTCCCCGAGCTGGCCCAGCACAAGGTGAGCTGGGGCCTGCTGGGAGTAGCAGGGGCTGTCAGGGCAGGAGTCAAAGCTGGGACACCAGTAAGGAGGCATGTGGTGGCAGAGCCAGGTCAGAGGCGTGGTGGACAGATCCGGGGTAGATTTTGAAGGAGGTGGTAAGATGTGTGTATTATTAGTTCATTCTCTTGCTGCTATAAGGACATACCCAAGACTGGGTAATTTATAAAGAGATTTAATTGACTCACTGTTCAACAGGGCTGGGGAGGCCTCAGGAAACTTACAATCATGGCAAAAGGGGACGCAAACAGGTACTACCTCACATGGCAGCAGGAGGAGAAGTATGAGTGCCCCATGAAGGGGGAGGCCCCTTTTTAAAACCACAAGATCTCGTGAGAACTCACTTATCAGGAGAACAGGATGAGGGGAACTGCCTATATGATTCAGTTATCTCCACCTGGTCCCTCTCACAACACACGGGGATCATGGGAACTACAATTCAAGGTGAGATTTGGGTGGGGACACAGCCAAACTATACTATTCTGTAACAGTTATGACCCGCGTGGCAAGGAGGCAGCCGTCTGATGATGTAAGGGAAGGGTGTGCCAGGCAGGGGGAACAGCCTGTGCGAAGGCCCTGAGGCATAGTGGCCAGGTGTTCACAGAAAGCCTAGACCTGTGAGGGAAGGAAATTGCAGGAGGAAAGTTCTCTGCATCCACCCTGCGGGCTCAGGGGAGCCCCAACCAAGAGAGATGGGAGGAAGGCCCTCTAGATGGGGGTGGCCTCCCTTGCCAAACATCTCCTGCGCCCCCTACAGGCAGACATGCAGCGTTGGGAGGAGCAGAGCCAGGGAGCCATCTACACTGTGGAATACGCCTGCAGGTGAGCACCACAGCCTCTCCGCTGCAGGGCCACCTGCTGCTGCTCTGGCCTCCTGGGCGTTCAGAGGCATCCCAGCCATCTGCCCAGTAAGCCCCACCCTACCACGATTAACCTGGCCAGGGCCCCAGGTGGATCTCTTCCCTGTGCTGAGCCCCTCCCCAGCTGCCACAGAAGACGGGGATAAGGATTCTGGAAGATGCTTCCGAGGACCAGCATTTCTGTCCCACAGCCAGGACCACAGATGGGCCAGTGGGGTAGATGGCAGCCAGGGGGAAGGCCAAAGCACAGATAAGGCTGTTTATTTTAAAATTTTTTTTGAGACAAGAGTCTCACTCTGTCACCTAGGCTGGAGTGTAGTGGTACGATCTCAGCTCACTGCAACATCCGCTCTCAGGTCCAAGCAGTTCTCCCGCTTCAGCCTCCCGAGTAGCTGGGACTACAGGTGCCTGCCAACTCGCCCAGCTAGTTTTTGTAATTTTAGCAGAGATGGGGTTTCGCCATGTTGGCCAGGCTGGTCTCGAACTCCTGACCTCAGGTGATCCAACTGCCTCAGCCTCCCAAAGTGCTCAGATTACAGATGCAAGCCACCACGCCCAGCTGGTGTTTCTTTTTGTTACTGAACCCTTGCCTCCTGTGCTTTGGTTCTGTTCCTCATGACTGTATTCCCAAGCCTTATTCCGGTTGCTTGGGTTGCCCAGTTGGCCTTGGAAGTTCCTCGACTTTGCACAGATATGCTGTTCGCCCCTGACATGGGCTGTAGGCCATTTTGGTGGTGGCTGAACGATGCTCCTGGCAGTTCCCCTGGTGTGTTGCTGTTTGGTTGTGTGGGCGAAGGTGCCTGGACAAGAAACCCTGCTGTTGGAGCAGCATTCTGCCATTGGCAGCCTTGGCCCCCTTGGTGGGACAAGGTGTGACCAGACAGACAGTATCTTCCTTAGCTCAAGGAAAAGAAAAGAAATAGGAGTTTCTAGAGCTGGGCATGGTGGTGCACGCCTGTAGTTCCAGCTACTCAGGGGGCTGAGGTGGGAGGATGCCTTGAAAGCAGTTCAGGGTCGGCCTGGGTGATACAGCCAGACCTCTTCTTTAAAGAAAAAAGAAATACGGCCAGGCACGGGGGCTCACGCCTGTACTCCCAGCACTTTGGGAGGCTGAGGTGGGAGGATCACTTGAGCCCAGTAGTTTGAGACTAGTCTGGGCAACCTGGTGAAACCCCATTTCTACAAAAAATACAAAAACTAGCCGAGTCTGGTGGCACACACCTCTAGTCCCAGCTACTCGAGATGCTGAGGTGGGAGGATCGCTTAAGCCTGGGAGGTTGAGGCTGCAGTGAGTGGAGATTGCACTGCTGCACTCCAGCCTGGGCAACAGAACACGACCCCGTCTCAAAAAAACAAAAAAGAGGCCAGGCGCGGTGGCTCACGCCTGTAACCCCAGCACTTTGGGAGGCTGAGGCGGGCAGATCACGAGGTCAGGAGATCGAGACCATCCTGGCTAACACGGTGAAACCCTGTCTCTACTAAAAATACAAAAAAATTAGCTGGGTGTGGCAGCAGGCGCCTGTAGTCC
Organism: Theropithecus gelada; assembly: GCF_003255815.1. Lineage (NCBI taxonomy): Eukaryota > Metazoa > Chordata > Mammalia > Primates > Cercopithecidae > Theropithecus > Theropithecus gelada. The sequence goes on along the minus strand of NC_037687.1, from coordinate 18,797,703 downwards.
CAGCTACTCAGGAGGCTGAGGCAGGAGAATCGCGTGAACCTGTGAGTCGGGGCTTGCACTGAACTGAGATCGCACCACTGCACTCCAGCCTGGGCAACAGAGTGAGACTCCGTCTCAAAAACAAAAAAAAGAAAAAAAAAACCTGTGCTTTCTTCCTCTAGCTGTGGCATCTAATCCAGGAATCTACGCCATGGGTGGCTAAGCACAGTTCATTTTAACTCATTAAAATGAAATCAGGCCAGGCGCAGTGGCTCACGCCAGTAATCCCAGCACTTTGGGAGGCCAAGTGGGCAGATCATTTGCGGCCAGGAGTTGAGAACAGCCTGGCCAACATGGTGAAACCCCATCTCTACTAAAAATACCAAAATTAGCCAGGTGTGGTGGTGGGCACCTGTAATCCCAGCTACTTGGGAGGCTGAGGCAGGAGAATCGCTTGAACCCAGGAGACAAAGGTTGCTGTGAGCCAAGATTGTGCCCAGTCTGAGCAACAGAGTGAGACTTTGTCTCAAAAAAAAAAAAAAAAAAAATTTTAAATTAGAAAATGAGGCTGGGTGCAGTGGCTCACACCAGTAATCCCAGCACTTTGGGAGGCCGAGGCGGGAGGATCACCTGAGGTCAGGAGTTTGAGACCAGCCTGACCAACATGGAGAAACCCCATCTGTACTAAAAATACAAAAATTAGTGGGGCGTGGTGGTGCATGACTGTAATCCCAGCTACTCGGGAGGCTGAGGCAGGAGAATCGCTTGAACCTAGGAGGTGAAGGTTGCAGTGAGCTGAGATCGCGCCATTGCATTCCAGCCTGGGCAACAAGAACAAAACTCCGTCTCAAAAAGAAAGAAAGAAAGAAAGAAAACTAGTTAATATTCAGCTCTCAAGTCCCACTAGCCACATTCCAAGTGCTTCTCAGCCATCTCAATGGATGAAGAACATTTTCATCACCACAGATGTTGCCCCAGACATCACTGGGCTAGGCGGGAGGCCAGCGAGCATTTGTCTATAATGAAATGTGTATTTCTTTTTTTTTTTTTTTTTTTTTTTTTTGAGACAGAGTCTGGCTCTGTCACCCAGGCTGGAGTGCAGTGGCCGCATCTCAGCTCACTGCAAGCTCCGCCTCCCGGGTTCCCGCCATTCTCCTGCCTCAGCCTCCCGAGTAGCTGGGACTACAGGCGCCCGTCACCTCGCCCGGCTAGTTTTTTTTGTATTTTTAGTAGAGACGGGGTTTCACCGTGTTAGCCAGGATGGTCTCGATCTCCTGACCTCGTGATCCGCCCGTCTCGGCCTCCCAAAGTGCTGGGATTACAGGCTTGAGCCACCGCGCCCGGCTGTGTATTTCTTTTTAATTTAATTTTATGTATTATTATTTTTTTGAGACAGGGTCTTGTTCTGTCACCCAGGCTGTAGTGCAGTGGCGCAATCACGGCTCCCTATAGCCTTGACCTACTGGGCTCAAGTGCTCTTCCTACCTCAGGCTCCTAAGTAGCTGGGACCACAGGCGAGTGCCACCATGCCTAGCTAATTTTTACATTTTTTGTAGAGATGGGACTTCACTATGTTACCCAAGCTGGTCTCAAACTCCCAGGCTCAAATAATTCTCTTGTCTCAGCCTCCCAAAGTGTTGGGATTACAGGTCTGAGCCACCACATCCAATCAGATTTTTCTTTTCCTTTTCTTTTTTTTTTTTTGAGATGGAGTCTCGCTCTGTCGCCCAGGTTGGAGTGCAGCAATCTCAGCTTACTGCAAGCTCCGCCTCCCAGGTTCACACCATTCTCCTGCCTCAGTCTCCCAAGTAGCTGGGACTACAGGTGCCCGTTACCATGCCTGTCTAATTTTTTTGCATTTTTAGTAGAGATATGGGTTTCACCGTGTTAGCCAGGATGGTCTTGATCTCCTGACCTCGTGATCCACCCGCCTCGGCTTCCCAAAGTGCTGGGATTACAGGTGTGAGCCACTGCGCCAGGTGTTTTTACTTTCCTTTTTTTTTTTTTTTTTTTTTTACACCCCGATTATCAGTAGTAACGAGTGAGATACTTTTTATGACATCTTTATACACTGATACCTCCTTCAAAACATTAGATGTTTCAGTGGCAGATAAGTGAATATGCTGTGTTGCATAGACATCATTTAGTCATAGCAGGGAAATCTAAAATGTAAGCCCATTGTGAGTCCTCGGGGAGACCCACAGAATCACCGAGGTACCCACCGAGCTCTGGTGGTGACCTCTAGTGCTGGGGCGTGAGACAGTTACCTGCAGGACCGGGGCACTGACCAGGCCTGTCCTCCCGTTTCAGCGCTGTGAAGAACCTGGTGGACAGCAGCGTCTACTTCCGCAGCGTGGAGGGTCTGCTCAAACAGGCCATCAGCATCCGGGACCATATGAATGCCAGTGCGCAGGGTCACAGGTAGCTCCTGGGACCGCCCGCCCCCACTGCCACTCTCAACCGCAAGGACTGTCTCAGCTGCGCTGGGAACCACTGCTTCTCGCTTATTAGAAAACTTTCTCTTTCCTCTTGTCCTGGTGTCTGGTGACCTCCTCTTGTCCTGTGGAATCTATAACCTGAGTTCAGTCACTTAATACCCAGGTCCTGAGCTCTGCTGTGTGCCTGGCCCTGGGCTGGGTGCTGGGGACATAGCAGTGACCAAGACAGACAGGCTCACAAGGAGACATACGACAACCAGGTAAACATGGCAGACAAGAGCATGTCAGATGTGCTGTGAAGAACTCCACGGGGCCCCTCCTGGGAGGTGGCGTGAGTGACATGCAGACAGAGACGATCTGGGGGCAGATGGAGTTCCATGCAGGGCGGTGGTGAGGGCAGATGTTCTGGGGCTGGGTTCCCTGGGAGTGTTCGAGAAGCACCAAGAAGGCTTCTGTGGCTGGAGCGGGCCAGCTGGGGGGAGATGGGGCCAGGGAGATGGCAGGGGCCTCTCCCTGTCCCATGACCCAGAGCCAAGGGAGGCTTCAAGCCGAGGACCAGTGGTCTGAAAACAAAAAGCACTCACAGTGCTTGAACATTGGAAGTAGAGTTTTTGAAGAGTAGCCCTTCTTTTTGTTTTTTCTTCCCATTATAACTTAATTAATACGCTTATAAACACACACTCATGTGCCGGGGGCAGGAACGTCGCCTTGGGATGTGTCTGGCTTCCACAGATTAGGGTTCTGGCAGTCCTGTCCCCCGCTATGCAAAAGAAAGCATCTGTGTTGCTTAACTAAAACAACGAGAATTGCAGAAAGAACACTTGAGTGTATGTGTAAGAATGGGAGTGTAGCAATCTTCCCTCAAAGGGTAGCATGAAAGGTTTATCTGGGCTCTCTTGCATCTGAAGAGGAGCGGTATTGGGCTTTTCTGCCATGGGTTGGTGTTGGCAGTTGGAACTAGACTTCACTGAAAAGGCATAGCTCTTACTATCAACTCAGGGTTTCCAAAAATACTTTTATACGCCCTGTTTGTGCCTGCTGTTGCAAAAACGCAACATGCCCCTGAAAGACATTAGTAGCAGCTTGAGTTGCTGCTAACACCTCTCTGTAAGTCCTATGGGTTTGAAGTGCCCAGTCCTGTGTGAATGAGTCCCAGATGTGGCCTCTGGAGTGCCTCATCCCACTTTTAAAAACATAACGTATATATTTTAAATAGAAACGCGGTCATGATACCTTCCCCGGGCTGGTCTCAAACTCCTGGGCTCAAGCAATCCTCTCGCCTCAGCCTCCCAAAGTGCTGCGATTACAGGCGTGACCCACTGGGCCCGGCCATTTGTCACTTTTTTTTGGAGACAGAATCTCACTTTGTCGCCCACGCTGGAGTGCACTGGCAAGATCTTAGCTCACTCCAGCCTCCCGCTCTGGGTTCCAAGTGGTTCTCCTGCCTCAGCCTCCTGAGTAGCTGGGATTACAGGCGCAGGCCACCACGCCTGGCTAATTTTTGTATTTTTACTAGAGATGGGGTTTCGCCATGTTGGCCAGGCTGGTCTTGAACTCCTAACCTCAGGTGATCCACCCTCCTCAGCCTCCCAAAGCGCTGGAATTACAGGCATGAGCCACAGCACCTGGGCCACTCGCCCCACTTTTAAGGAGGATGCCCCAGAAGCTCAAGCCAAAGGTCTTCCGAGACCAGAGTGTCACCCAAACATGCACTCCAGCTAGCTGAGCAAGCCTTGTGGCCTCTGACCTTGGCCTCATGGATGCCGCACGTGTTTTGTTCCAGCCCGGAGGAACCACCCCCGCCCTCCTCAGCCTGATCCTGGAAGAGACTCAGGGCACCCCAGCCTCCGCCAACCCAGGTCAGTGCCGAGGGTAGCCACAAGCCTCTCTCTGCTCTGAACTAACCAACCCACCCGCTTGGCAGTCAGCCAGGCACCTACTTGTCTAACCACTTGGGGTTTCTCACTGGGCTTGTGGGATGGTTTCGGAGGTGGCAGGTGGAGGGGTGTCTGCGGGTCCAGAATGTTCCACCCTGCTGCTCAGGGACCATGTCAGCCCATCTTTCCCACTCTCTCTCCGCCACCTTCCTCTCTCTTTTCCAGGCCATAGGCCCTATGCCAGTCCCAGAGATTTCCACCCCCCAAGACAGAGAGGGGAGCCCACATTTCCTCTATCCTACCACATGCCAGCAGCCTGCTTTACCCATGCACAGTCTCTCAGGCAGAGCCCAGCATGGGCAATTACCCACCTATCTCAGGGACCTCCCCACCAATCCACTGCCTAACTGCTGTGTGACCGAGCAAATTAATCCCCCTCTCTGGTCTCTGCATTTCCTTTCTGTAAAGGTGGCTCATCAGGTGACTGAGAGGGGGCAGGGCATAGTGACGGATGTGCTTTGGAGCAGTCAGCTATTGCTACATAACATAGCATCCAAAAACTTAGTGGTTTACAGCCCCAGTAATTAATCTACTCACTATTCTGCACTTTGGGCTGGGCTCAGCTAGGCGGTTCTGCTGCTCTCTCTGGGGCTCGCCCATGCGCTGCTCATGGGAGCTCAGCTGCAGCTGCATAGTCGGGGGCCCTTGACCAGGACTGCTGGCAGCAGGCGTCAGGTATTCCTCGTGGCCTCCCCATCAGGCCAGCCTGGGTTTCTCCTGGTGGCTGGGAGCCAGGAGAGTAGCTTCCATGCAGAGTGCCGGTTTCACATTTGTGGGTGGCCCATCTGTTGAGGCCAGTCACGTGACCAGGCCCAGGATCAGATGGGAGAGGACCATACAAGTGCAGCGGGAGCTATGGGAGGCATGGCTGACCACGCTTAGAAAGTGTGGTGCCAGGAAAGATCTGATGTGTCACCATTCTATATCTGTGATGGGCAGATGCAGGCAGGTTGAAGGGGCCCCGGGGACTTATCAAGCCTCTGCCTGTTGGCCAGGCACTGTGATTGTCCTTGGTGCCATGGAAGCCTTCTCAGAGGTCGAGGGGAGGCAGGTGGAGACAAAGCCTCTGTACGCCTTTCAAGCTGTAGCCCCAGAGCCCAGAGGCAGCCGAATTCATGTGTCCAGTCAGAGAGCACTTAGTGGGCACTGCAGTCAATCAGAGAGCACTTAATGGACACCACAGGCAGCATGCATTTATTGAGTACCTCTGGCAGTTGATGCACACTTCCTGAGCACCTGTTCATAGCAGGCTTAGCTCTGGGTGTGGGGTGGTGAGGAATCCCACAGGCTGAGGGGTGGCCTGGGAGCTTTCTGGGGGGCCTGAAGCAGGAGGGGCTGCCTGAGGGGGTCAACAGCCTACTGCCCTAAGCAGCCCTACCCATACCCCCAACCTAGCCTCTGTCTCCCCAGTCCCATCCCCCACACCCTGGTCACTCCTACTTTGTGCCTCAAGGTCAGTGCCCGTCTGCCCTCCTCACTCCCCAGCGTCTGCTGTTCCCTCCGCTGCTGCTCCCTGGCAGGATTGCTCTGTGTCTCATCCACCTTTGTCCCTGTGGAGTCCCTCTCCTCTCCCCAGAACCACCAGTTCCATGCCCCATCTCAGAGCCTTTCTTTTTTTCTTTCTTTCTTTCTTTTTTTTTTTTTTTTGAGATGGAGTCTTGCTCTGGTCACCCAGGCTGGAGGGCAGTGGCACGATCTTGGCTCACTGTAACTCTGCCTCTCAGGTTCAAGCGATTCTCCCACTTCAGCCTCCCGAGTAGCTGGGACTATAGGTTCCTGCCACCTCACCCGACGAGTTTTTGTATTTTTAGTAGAGACGGAATTTCACCATGTTGGTCAGGCAGGTCTTGAACTCCTGACTTCAGGTGATCTGCCCGCCTTGGCCTCCCAAAGTCCTAGGATTACAGGCATGAGCCACTGCACCTGGCCTCAGAGCCTTTCTTTTTTTTTTTTTTTTTTTGAGACGGAGTCTCGCTCTGTCGCCCAGGCTGGAGTGCAGTGACCGGATCTCAGCTCACTGCAAGCTCCGCCTCCCGGGTTTACGCCATTCTCCTGCCTCAGCCTCCCGAGTAGCTGGGACCACAGGCGCCCACCACCTCGCCCGGCTAGTTTTTTGTATTTTTTAGTAGAGATGGGGTTTCACCGTGTTAGCCAGGATGGTCTCGATCTCCTGACCTCGTGATCCGCCCGTCTCGGCCTCCCAAAGTGCTGGGATTACAGGCTTGAGCCACCGCGCCCGGCCGCCTCAGAGCCTTTCATTCCCACCTTTCCCCCAAAACTGCACCCCTTGGGGTCATCAGTGACCTTCACAGGGTCAAGTTATCCCCCTCCTCTCCAGTCCCAGGACCTTAAGCACTGCCCCGTTTTACAGAAGAGGAAACCAAGGCCCCGAGAGGTAAGGCAGCCAGCCCAGGGTCATCGCCCGTGCCCAGAAATGCCAGGATTCCCACCCAGACCTCTGACCACCAAGCTCCACCTAAGCCTGGCCCAGGTTCATCCCTCAGGTGCCGCCTCATGCCTTGAGTCTGCCTCTCTGACCACCCTGACCCTCGTCCCCGCTCACCAGCCTGACCGAAGCTGGGCCAGGCAGAGACTGAAGACTGAATGAGTGCGGCCAGCACCCTCCTCCTGCGCCTGCCCCGAGCCTCCAGGCCCAGCCGTCAATGTTCCCAAAAGTAGCTTACTGCTCCTGGACTCTTACTGGCCCCCCATCGACCCTTGGACCAATAACTGCCATCAAAATAATCCTGATTATGCACCTACCAAGTCCCTGGCCCTGGGCTAAAGTCTTCACAGGGGTCATCTCATTTTATCCTCAGACAGCCCCCAAAAGCAGGTCTCACCCCCAAATACAGATGGACAAAGAGAGGCTCTGCCGGGCATGGTGGTGGGCACCTGTAATCCCAGCTACTCAGGAGGTTGAGGCATGAGAATCACTTGAACCCAGGAGGCAGAGGTTCCAGTGAGCCAAGATGGCGCCACTGCACTCCAGCCTGGGTGACAGAGCAAGACTTCGCACCCCCTGCCCCCCGACCACCAAAAAAAAAAAAAAAAAAAAAGGCACAGTCAGAGAAGAGCAGACCCTGGCCTGGTTTGGTCCCAGCCCTGCCCGCCTCTGATGTGCTGTGTGACATAGGCCTGGCGCTGGCCCTCTCTGGGCCTCCCTCCCTCCCTTCCTTTCTTTCTTTTCTTTCTTTCACCTGGTGCTGGCCCTCTCTGAGTCCCCTCCCCTCCCCTCCTCTCCTCTCTTCTTCTTTTCCAGGATCTGGCTGTCACCCAGGCTGGAGTGCAGTGGCATGATCTCAGCTCACTGCAACCTCTGCCTCCTGGGCTCAAGTGATCCTCCTGTCTCAGCCTCCCAAGTAGCTGGGACTACAGGCGCACACCATCACCCCCAGCTAATTTTTCGTAGTTTTTGTACAGATGGGGTTTCACCATGTTGGCTAGGCTGGTCTCAAACTCCTGAGCTCGTGATCCTCCCACCTCACCCTCCCAAAGTGCTGGGATTATAGGCGTGAGCCACCGCACCCAGCCTTGGTTCTCCCTTTCTTCATCTGGATAAGGAAGGCTGGACTGTACCTTCTCTACAGGCTAAGCTGGACACTCGCATATCTGCCCTCCCAACCTGCATTCTGCCTCAAGCAGCGACGCCCACCCCAGGTTCAGGCCACATGGAGAGGCCACCCCTAGTTCCAGGGGTGGTGGTTGCACCTCGGCCTGGCCAATCAGAGCTGCTGTGTCCTAGGTTCCCAGTGATTGGTTCGAGATGGACACGTGACCCAATGAGAGGCCTTCCTGGGAGTTCTACCGGGAGCATCAGGAAGGTTGAGCTGGGTGGATGGGAACAGGGCAGGGACGGGGGGGTTCCAGGGGGGACCTGAGAACATTGCCTGGGGCTGTGGATCCAACTGTACCTGACATTAGCCAATTTCATTTCTTCGGTTTCATGGACACCTGAATTATGATTTTTGCCAAAATGGCTTTGAGTCCGTTTCTGCTGCTGTTTGCAGAAGGGCCTGCACTGACCTCTGTGAATGCCAAGCCTGGGTGACCAGGCCTCCACAAGTTATGCATCTCCAAGGCCAGCTGTGTTACCCCAGAATCCCTTGTTCCAGTACAATGTATTAGGGAGGTCAGATAGAGTTGTTTGGGGTTGAGGCAGGTTCCAGTCCCACTACTCTGGGAGGGTCCCTCATCTTGGCACTGTGGGGTGGTTGATGGAGACGGGTGGGAAGAGCAGGGGTGCCCCGAGGGAAGACAGAGGGCATCCTACTGGGACATCAGGCCTGTCAAGGTGTCTGAAGGCCTGGAAAGCGGGTTCAGCCCTACCTCTCCTCCTCCTAGGGCACACTGGGGGGCCTCTGCCATTATACCACCTCTCTACTGTCCCACTCAGCTTAGGAGTGAGGAGGAGCCTAAAGCCACCCCATTTAGGGCCCTGATTGGTATGTGGCCTCCAGAGTCCTTCTCCCTTCTTACTTGCTCTGAAGGCATCTCTCAATGTCCATCTGTCCTCCATGCCACCATTTATCCAGCAAACACTGATGGGTATTTGTGAGCTAGACAGTCCAGCACTGTCTTGCTCAGACCTTCAGGAGAAACTGGCAGCAGAATGGAATTACCGCCTGCCTCCCAGGACCTGCCTAGGAAGACTGGGGCACTAGGAGCTGGGGGTAAGGGAGGCAGGTGTGGGGGACCCCACCAGACCCTTCTAGGGCGCTGAGTCACTCAACCTCTGGATGTGACCTCAACCAGCGACCAACAGTCATCTCTCTTTTTTTTTTTTTTTTTTTGAGATGGAGTCTCACTCTGTCTCCCAGGCTGGAGTGCAGTGGCGCAGTCTCAGCTCACTATAACCTCTGCTGCCCGGGTTCAAGCCATTCTCCTACCTCAGCCTCCCATTCTCCTACCTCAGCCTCCCAAGTAGCTGGGATTATAGGCACCTGCCACTGCACCGGGCTCATTTTTGTAGTTTTAGTAGAGACGGAGTTTCACCATCTTGGCAAGCCTGGTCTTGAACTCCTGACCTCGTTTTCCAAAGTGCTGGGATTACAGGTGTGAGCCACCGCGCCCGGCCCAGTCATCTCTCTGAAAAGGAGTCTAGGCTGGGTGCAGTGGCGCTCGCTTGTAATCCCAGCACTTTGGGAAGTCAAGACTGGAGGAACCCCTGAGTTCAGGAGTTAGAGACCAGCCTGGGCAACATGGAGAGACCCTGTCTCTCTCTCAAAAAAAAAAAAAAAAAAAAAAAAAAGCCGAGAATGGTGGCTCACACCTGTAATCCCAGCTTTTTGGGAGTCTGAGGCGGGCAGATCACCTGAGGTCAGGAGTTCAAGACCAGCCTGACCAATATGGTGAAACCCTATCTCTACCAAAAATATAAAAAATTAGCCGGGTGTGGCGGTGCGCACCTGTAATCCCAGTTACTTGGGAAACTGAGGCAGGAGAATCGCTTGAACCCGGGAGGCGGAGGTTGCAGTGAACCGAACCGAGATGGAGCCACTGCACTCCAGCCTGGGTGACAGAGTGAGACTCTGTCTCAAAAAATAATAATAAATAAATAAAAGGGGTCTGATCAGGACTCTGGGTTTTCAGACACTTCGTAACCCCAAGTCCCAGGGTTTGTGGGGGCGCTGGTTAATTCGCATCTCATTTGAATGCTCCGTAGTCCTTTTTGCCTGGAGGGCGCCCCCGCCCCCTCTAGCCGCCAGGGGGCGCAAGAGGCAAAGCGTTGGCGGGAAGCTCGGCCTCCAAGCCGTCATTGTCTGCAGTCCTGGCTGGCCCCGGTGGGCACACTGTGACCCTCCACACTTTTTCACTCTATATGCTGTCGCTCCCATTTTTCAGAGAGCAAACAGGTTCTGAGAGGCCAGAGGGCTCTGAGAACAAGAGCTCGCAGCCTCCGTTGTCAGGGTGGAGGGCAAGGGCGCTCCTAGAGCTCCCTCAATAGCATTTACTGGCCAGGCGCTGTGGCTCACACCTGTAATCCCAGCGCTTTTGGGAAGCCGAGGTGGGCGGATCACTTGACGTCAGGAGTTGGAGACCAGCCTGGCCAACATGGTGAAACCTCGTCTCTACTGAAAATATAAAAATTAGCTGGGTGTGGTGCCCACCTGTAATCCCGCTTACTCTGGAGGCTGAGGCAGGAGAATCGCTTGAGCCAGGGAGGTTGCAGTGAGCCGAGATCACGCCACTGCACTCCAGCCTGGGCGACAGAGGTAGACTCCATTTCAAAAACGACCAGCTGGGCACGGTGGGTCACACCTGTAATCCCAGCACTTTGGGAGCCCAAGGCGGGTGGATCACGAGGTCAGGTGATCAAGACCATTCTGGTCAACATGGTGAAACCCTATCTCTACTAAAAATACAAAAATTAGCTGGGTGTGGTGGTGCACACCTGTAATCCTAGCTACTTGGTAGGTTGAGGCAGGAGAATGGCTTGAACCCGCGAGGCGGAGGTTGTGCCACTGCACTCCAGCCTGGCTACAGAGCAAGACTCTGTCTCAAAAAAAAAAAAGCATTTACTTCCGGCAGAACTCCAGAGATGGGTGGGCAGCTAGAAGAGACAGCTCTCTGTGCCATGGGGCATCCAAACAAGAGCGTAGCGCTCCCGAGGCTGAAGATCACCAAGAAAGGATCCCAACCCTGATCTGCAGATGGGGTAAAAGGAGACCCATAGAGGGCAGCGACCTGCCCCCTGCTTCATCCACAGTGGTCAGGACAAGAATCAGACTTCTGCTGGGTTTTTGTCCTTAGCCCTTGGTCTGAGTCCTTGTTTTTATTTCAGACCTGCTCTGGGTTCCTGGAGAGTCCTGCACACTCAGGACCCTGGAAAGCCTTTTTTTTTTTTTTTTTTTTTAAAGCCCTATTGTATCCCTGAACAAGGCTTCTGGATGCCCCAGGCTTATCCCCCACTCCCTTTCACTGCTTAGACCTTCTTTGAGATTCTCCAGTTCTTCAAGAAACCCATGGAGACTGTGCACAATGGCTCACACCCGTAATCCCAGCGCTTTTGGAGGCCAAGGCAGGAGGATCGCTTGAGCCCAGGAATTCGAGACCAGCCTGGGCAGCAAGTGAGACACCCGGTGCACCTCAAAAAATATTAAAAAATCAGCCAGGTGTGGTGGTGCGTTCCTGTGGTCCCAGCTACTTGGGAGGTGGAATCGAGAGGATCACTTGAGCCCAGGAGTTCAAGGCTGCAGTGAGCCATGATTGCACCACTGCACTCCAGCCTGGGCAACAGAGCAACTCTGTCTCTAAAAAACAAAAAGAAAAACCCATGGAGACACCCCTTTGGTGCCACCATGTACTGGGCTCGGGCCTAAGGAACCCCCAGGCTGGGGGAGACAGAACCAGCCACATACTCCACCCCACCCTCTGGATCAGTGCTAAGCTGGAAGCAAGGATGGGGAAGTGGAAGGATCCTAAATGGTAAGAGGATAGGAAGGCTTTTGGAGGAGGGAACATAGTAGGTGGACCTTGAGGGCTCCTCTTGGCTCACTGCAACCTCCACCTCCCGGGTTCTAGCGATTCTCCTGCCTCAGCCTCCTGAATAGCTGGAATTACAGGCATGTGCCACCATGCCTGGCTAATTTTTATATTTTTAGGAGAGATGCGGTTTTGCCATGTTGGCCAGGTCCATCTCGAACTCCTGGCCTGAAGTGATCCACCCACCTTGGCCTCCCAAAATACTGGGATTATAGGCATGAGCCACCACGCCCAGCCTATCCGCACTTATCACATGAGTAAGGAGGCCCCAAGGGGTGCAGTGACCATCCTGAGGTCACACAGTGAGTGGGCGGCACAGCTGGGATGGGGACTCGGTGTTCTTTAACCTCGGGGGCCCTCCCTACCCACTGGGCCATACATCCTTGCCACGGAAGGTCCTTCAAAGCCTTCTCCTGGGAGAGGGGAGAGAATCTGGAGGAGGGAAAGTAGGGACAGCTTCTTCACCTCCCCAAGCCTCCCACCCCAGCCTTCTCCTCCATTCCCCACCCACCGCCTCCCCCATCTCCCAGACCCCCTTCCCAGGTCACCCTTCTCCCTCGCCACCCACTCTGGCCCCTTCTATCCCTTCCTCCTCACAACCTTCCCCTCTACTCTCCAGCTCTTACCCTAGCAGCTAAGGGTGTCCCTTCATCTGAGAAGAATGAGGTTAAGACTCTTGGGGGACACAATTAGTGGTTGGGGACGGTATAAGATAGGAACAGAGGCAAAAGGACAGGGGACAGACTATGAATAACAAGATGGTGCCCACCAGAAGAAGGGGGCTGGGAAGTCGGGGTGCATGAGGGCCAGCCCCAGCCAGCTTCGCTCTGCCGGGCTAGCCCTTCCCCCAGAGCTGGCCCAGCTGCCGGCCTCACGTAACCAGAGCCTGCCTGTTGCATCAGAGGCGGGCGGGCGGCCTCGGGTAAACAGAGCAGCCCTCCGGGGGCCCAGGGCTCCCCAGCCACCGCCACACTCCCCAAGCCTTGTTCTGCACCATGGAGTGGAGGCAGAAGCCCCCAGCCTGGCCCAGGCCCTGGTGTGTCCTTAGGACACCTGAGTGTGTGGCACTGGGCACTGGATGGGGACAGGAAGGACCCCCTGATAACACAGTGTGAACTCTATAGTTTTTATGTCCAAAGAAAAGTTATGCTCAGACTAGAGGCCCACACTGCCCATGTCACAAATGGGTAAACTGAGGGGTGGGGAGAGACACGAGCCTCCCAGGCGCCCTGTTCCCTGTCTCAGTGTCCCCCACACTCCAGCATCTGCCACATGCCTCAACCTGAGTTTAGGGGACCAGTCCCTCTCTTCTCTGGAGGAGATGGACACCAGGCAGCTTTGCAGCCCCCCTGCTCTCCACCTGTATCTGCCCCTCCACCCCCGCCCCCTGTTCTGGCTTCACCTTCCTCATCTCCCCCGGCTAGAGAATGTTCTGTGCTCTTCTTCCTCTGCACTTTTGCAAGTGCTTTTCCCTCTTGAAAAAGCCCTTCTCAGGTCTGGTGTAGTGGCTCACACCTGTAATCTCAGCACTTTGGGAGGCCGAGGAAGAAGGATCTCAAGCCCAGGAGTTTGGGACCACCCTGGGCAACATAATAAGACATCCTCTCTACAAAAAAAATTAGCTGGGCTTGGTGGTGGCGTGCCTGTAGTTCCAGCTTCTGGGGAGGTTGAGTTGGGAGGATTGCTTGAGCCCAGGAGGTCGAGGCTGCAGTGAGCTATGATCATGCCACTGCACTCCAGCCTGGGCAACAGAGTGAGATCCTGCCTTGAAAGAAAACACAAGAAAAACCTTTCTCCTAGTGGCAAACTCCTACACATACTTGAAAGCCCAGCACAAATGCCCCCTCTTCTGAGAAACCCTCCCTAACTCCTCTGGCACAGCGCTTGCCCCAATTCTGGCCTGTCCCAGCCTCCCATCCCTCCCTCTGGCCCAAGACTGACCCCACAGGGCTAGGGGAGTGCATGGATCCCCTCCCTGCCTCAGACCCGGGTTGGGGGGGATGGTGCCCAGCCCAGAGCCATCTTTATCCTGTAATTCTTTTCACATTGATACATTCACCAACCTCCCCTCTGATCTTCATGTGGGTCTGGCCTGTGCTGGAATCCCAGGGGAAGGGGTAGATTTAGAGGTCTGGGCTGGGGTCCAATCTGGAAGGCTTCTCACAACTGACCTTTGAAGTTTAGAAAACAGCCTCTAGCGGGAAGAGGGAGGGAGAAGGGCGCGGTTGGTGGAAGCATTGTGGTTGTCTTGGACTGTGGAGAGGCAGGCGGAGCGGGGTTGAGGGACCAGTAGCTGCGGAGGGTCTGTCACTCCCTGTGGGGGCACGTATCTGGCCCCGGGAGGCACAGTTGATTGAGGCCACACAGGCGACCCCAGAGCCCCGTCTTGCAGTCTTTCCATTCTAGTGAGCGCGAAGGTCAGCGTTCCCTGCGAGAAGGGCTTGGTTCCTCGGGTCGACGGGGTCCGGGATCGGAGTTCTATTTCGCTCAGGATGGAATTAATCCAGGCAAGTTGGGCCGAGTTAGGAACAGGTTTAGAATTAGGGTTAGGGTCACAGTAGGGTCAGGGGTCGGCAGTAAGGTCAAGGGCGCCCAGTGAGGGCGGGGAAAGCCTGGCCAGTCTGATCCAGACCCCTCCCTTCGTCCTGCTTCTTCCTTATCCGCGCCCCCACCCCTGGCGCCCCAGCATCCTTTCGCGTCTGAGTCCCAGGCCCATGAACTCCCGGGGCGGGGCCACGCCCAAGTGCCCGCCCATCGCCGCCTCCAGGGTGACGCCCTCTATGCAAATAAGCCCGTCACGCCCAATCAGCTCCCGGGGGCAGGGCCGCCCGCTCCCAAGGCACCTGCGGCCGCGGGCCCCTGATCTTCGTGCAGCCGCCGCGGGTCCGTGCGCCCAGCGTCCCAGGGCTCAGGCCGAGCAGGTGCGTGTCATATCGGGTTGAGGCTCCTGCGGTGTCCTCTGAACGGCTTCTGCGGGCTAGGTGGGTTTTGGAGGTCCGCGTGTACTGCTGGGCGTCCCAGGGTGGGGTGTGTGTCTAAAGGGGTGTGTGTCGTGGGGTTGTGAGTCCCGGAGGTTGTGGTAGGAGGGAGTTGTGTCTCCAAGGGGTGTGTATCTGAGGTGTATGGGTCTGGAAGTTGTGTGTCCAAGGGCTCTGCGTCTGAGGTTTGGTGTGAGTCGGGGAGTTGGAGAGTTAGCTGTGTGTCCAAAATCGTGATGCAGGGAGGCCCTATTATGTGTCTGTGAGCTCTATGATGTGGCATGCGATGTCCCTCTCTCCTGATGTGCACTCCTTTAGCATTAGCACGTCCCCTGCGCACAACCCTATGCCTTCCTTCTGTGGGTGTACACTCGTTTGTCACAGCAGGACGGTAGGCATAAACCTTGGAATGGGGGAGCAACAGCTGCCTGGGCCAACCCTCCTCCCTCTGCCTCAATGACTGTACCTGGGACTTGGGTACAGGAACAAGAGTCACATCCCCGTGTGGTTGTTAGCACACGACAAGGTGGTGGCAGCATTACTTTCATGGTCACAGTCCTCACTCCCTGTCTCTTTTGGGGTCCAGGGCTGCAGATATGGGCGACCTGGGTCCCTGGCCACCCTAACCCCTAGTTGCAGACCCAATTAGTCAGAAATAGCTGGCCGGGCACCGTGGCTTATGCCTGTAATCCCAGCACTTTGGGAGGCTGAGGCAGGAGGATCACTTGAGCCCAGTAGTTTGAGACCAGCCTGGGTGACATAGCTAGACCCCCATCTTTTTTCTTTTTTTCTTTCTTTCTCTTTTTCTTTCTTTCTCTCTCTCTCTCCTCTTTTTTGAGATAGGGTCTCATTCTGTCGCCCAGCCTAGAGTACAGTGGTGATCTTGGCTCACTGCAACCTATACCTCCCAGACTCAAACGATTCTCCTCCCTCAGCCTTCCCAGTAGCTGGGATTACAGGCATGTGCCACCACTGCCTGGCTAGTTTTTGTATTTTTAGTAGAGATGGGATTTCACCATGTTGGCCAGGCTGGTCTTGAACTCCTGACCTCAAATGATTCACCCGCCTCAACCTCCCAAAGTGCTGGGATTACAGGCGTGAGCCCCTGAACCCAGCTTAAAATTTTTTTTTTTTTTTTTGAGACGGAATCTCACTCAGTCACCCAGGCTGCAGTGCAGTGGCTCAATCTTGGCTCACTGCAACCTCTGCCTCCTGGGTTCAAGTGATTGATTCTTTGCCTCAGCCTCCCGAGTAGCTGGGACTACAAGCATGTGCCACCATGATCAGCTAATTTTCACCATGTTGGCCAGGCTGGTCTCATGTGATCTGCCCACTTCGGCCTCTCAAAGTGTTGGGATTACAGGAGTGAGCCACCGTGTCCGTCCAAAAAAAAATTTTTTTTAATTAGGCAGGTGTGGTGGCTTACATGTATAGTCCCAGCTATTCGGGAGGCTGAGGCAGGAGGATCACTTGAGCCGAGGAGTTCGAGTCTGCAGTGAGCTATGACTGAGCTAGTGCACTCCAGCCTGGGTGACAGAGCAAGATCCTGTCTCTAAAAAAATAAAAATAAAAATAAAGAAAAGAAACAAAAAAAAAATGGCCAGGTACGGTGGCTCACACCTGTAATCCAAGCACTTTGGGAGGCTGGGGTGGGGGAGCGGGGCGGATCACCTGAGGTCAGGAGTTCGAGACCAGCCTGACCAACATGGAGAAACCCCGTCTCTACTAAAAATACAAAATTAGCCGGCCATGATGGTACACGCCTGTAATCCCAGCTACTCAGGAGCCTGAGGCAGGAGAATGGCTTCAACCCGGGAGGTGGAGGCTGCAGTGAGCCAAGATCACGCCATTGCACTCCAGCCTGGGCAACAAGAGCAAAACTCCGTCTCAAAAAAAGAAAAAGAAAAAGAAACAAAAAAATAATAAAGGCCTCAGACTAGCCTGGCCAAGAATCATCCCTGGGAAAGGGTAGGGCCCCTGGACCTTGGGCATTAGGGACAAGAACTCTCAGACTCTTGGAGTGAAGGAAACTGGATACAAAAATCTATTTCGACTTCGGAGGACCAGTGTCTGAGGACTGATTTCCAGAGGTGAAAGGGGCTCTCTAAAAAGGCAGGCTTGTTCCCTCATGTCTCCTGCCTGTTGTGCGGTAAAGAGGGAAGCTTGGCCTCCAGCAGACAGAATTTCAGGACATTTAGGATCTTGGGGTATCACCTGAGAGAGCAGGAAGCTGGTTTGCAGGAGGGAAGGCTGAGGTCAGGTAGTAACACTAGGCCCCTCAGAAAAAGGATGGAGCTCAAGGCCATGCCTCAGCCCCTGAAGAGAACAGAGGCCGGGGGCGCAGGGCCCAGCTTCCTCTCCCTCCTCTCTGTGTGACCCCCCAACAGGTGGCTGCCCCTCTCTGAACTTTGTGGCCGCTCCTGTGAGCCGAGCAAGTTGAACCCAGTCTTGGCTTTCCCATCCCAACGAACGATTTATTTTATTTATTTATTTATTTTTTTTTTGAGACGGAGTCTCACTGTGTCTCCCAGGCTGGAGTGCAGTGGCGTGATCTCGGCTCACTGCAAGCTCCGCCTCCCGGGTTCACGCCATTCTCCCGCCTCAGCCTCCCAAGTAGCTGGGACTACAGGCGCCCGCCACCGTGCCCGGCTAATTTTTTGTATTTTTAGTAGAGACGGGGTTTCACCATGTTAGCCAGGATAGTCTCGATCTCCTGACCTCGTGATCCACCCGCCTCGGCCTCCCAAAGTGCTGGGATTACAGGCTTGAGCCACCGCGCCCGGCCCGAACGATTTATTTGGTTAAACTATGGCCCAACCAGGTGAACATCTGGAAAATGCAAATGAAGAAGGGAAGACGAATTAAAAACATTTGTTCACCGCAACTTGGGTGCAATGAGTGTAGACATGCTGGGTGTTTGGCCTTCTGGAAGAGGTGTTTTTTTGTTTTATTTCTTTCTTTTGGTTTTTGAGATAGCATCTTGCTCTGTTGCCCAGGCTAGAGTAAAATGGTGTGATCTTGGCTCGCTGCAACCTCCACATCCTGAGCTCAAGTGATCCTCCCGCCTCAGCCTCCTGAGGAGCTAGGAATACATGCTCACACCAGCACACCCAGCTAATTTTTTTTTTTTTTTTTTTTTTTTTTTTTTTTTGAGACGGAGTCTCGCTCTGTCGCCCAGGCTGGAGTACAGTGGCCGGATCTCAGCTCACTGCAAGCTCCGCCTCCCGGGTTTATGCCATTCTCCTGCCTCAGCCTCCCGAGTAGCCGGGACTACAGGCGCCCGCCACCTCGCCCGGCTAGTTTTTTGTATTTTTTAGTAGAGACGGGGTTTCACCGTGTTAGCCAGGATGGTCTCGATCTCCTGACCTCGTGATCCGCCCGTCTCGGCCTCCCAAGTCTGGGATTACATTTTTTTTTTTTTTTTTGAGACAGAGTCTTACTCTGTTGCCCAGGCTGGAGTGCAGTGGCACAATCTCAGCTCACTGCAACCTCCGCCTCCCAGGTTCAGGCGATTCTTCTACCTTAGCCTCCTGAGTAGCTGGAATTACAGGTGCGTGCCACCATTCCCGGCTAATGTGTATATTTTTAGTAGAGACAGGGTTTCACCATGTTGGTCAGGCTGGTCTCAAACTCCTGGTCTCAGGTGATCCACCCGCCTTGGCCTCCCAAAGTGCTGGGATTAAAGGAGTGAGCCACCGTGCCCGGCCTGTGCCCACCTAATTAAAAATAAATAAATAAAGATGGGGTCTTGTCATGTTGCCCAGGCTGGTCTTGAATTCCTGTACTCAAACAATCCACACACCTTGGCCTCCCAAAGTTGTGGGATTATAGGCGTGAGCCACCGCACCTGGCCCACTTTTATTTATTTATTTATTTATTTATTTATTTATTTATTTATTTCTAGAGACAAGGTCTCCCTATGTTGCCCAGGCTGGTCTTGAACTTGGCTCAAGCAATCAGCCCAACTCGGCCTCCCAAAGTGCTGGGATTAGAGGCATGAGCCACCACTCCCTGCCCCCTTCTGGAAGATTCGAGGCACAGAGTGGTCTGGAGACAGACTGTCTTTCTGTCTGTCTTTCCTTGAGTGTTGCAATCACAGCTCCCTGTGACCTTGAACTCCTGGGCTCAAGTGATCTTGTCACCTCAGTCTACTGAGTAGCTGGGACTGTAGGGGAGCGCTACCATGACTAGCTTTTTTTTTTTTTTGAGTCGGAGTTTCACTCTGTTGAGGCTGGAGGGCAGTGGTGTGATCTTGGCTCACTGCAAACTCCGCCTCCCGGGTTCACGCCATTCTCCTGCCTCAGCCTCCCAAGTAGCTGGGACTACAGGCGCCCGCAACCACGCCCGGCTAATTTTTTGTATTTTTAGTAGAGACAGGATTTCACCATGTTAGCCAGGATGGTCTCGATCTCCTGACCTTATGATCTGCCCGCCTCAGTCTCCCAAAGTGCTGGGATTACAGGCGTGAGCAACCACGCCTGGCCTCTTTTTTCTTTTCTTTTTTTTTTTTGTTGAGACAGAGTCTCGCTTTGTCGCCCAGACTGGAGTGCAGTGGCCGGATCTCAGCTCACTGCAAGCTCCGCCTCCCAGGTTCACGCCATTCTCCTGCCTCAGCCTCCCGAGTAGCTAGGACTACAGACGCCCGCCACCTCGCCCGGCTAGGTTTTTGTATTTTTTAGTAGAGACGGGGTTTCACCGTGTTAGCCAGGATGGTCTCGATCTCCTGACCTTGTGATCCGCCCGTCTCGGCCTCCCAAAGTGCTGGGATTACAGGCTTGAGCCACTGCGCCCGGCCTTTTTTTTTTTTTTTTAAGTAGAGATGGGGTCTCCCTATGTTGCCCAGGCTGGTCTTAAACTCCTGGGCTCAAATGGTCCTCCCGCCTCGGCCTCCCAAAGTGCTGGGATTACAGGCATGAGCCCAGCCAGATGCCATTTTTCTGAGAAGATTTAGAATGTGTCTGGGATCAGTTTTGGGTTCAGGGAACTCGCCCCAGCCCCGGCCTGTGAATCCCCATGGGGTAGGCAAGGAAGTTAAATCCCGTTTCTCAGCCTCCAAAGGGCCTCTCTGGGGCTGCATCCTGGGGACTTGTGTGGTTACCCTGATACCCTGGGGCCCAGGATTGAGTTTGCTGGACACTGTGATGGTGATTCTGGGCTGGACAGGCCCAGGCCCACTTCCCAGCCTGGGTGGGGGTGGTGAGATTGAGGTGTCACATGATGGCCCCGGGGTGCAGCCCAGGATTGGGTGGGGATCTGGGGGTCTCACCATGTGGCCCTGGAAGAAGCCTGCCGAATCCTGTGTAAAACAGGGCAACTATCTCTGCTTCCCTGGGGTGTCTGGGGGTCAGGCAGGTCTTATATGTAAATGAGGTGGGGTGTGGGCCCGGCGAAGACAGTAAGGGCTCAATAACAGAAGGTCCCATCTGGGCTGTGATCAAGCGGAGGTGTTTGTGAGCCCATCCAGGGCCCTTTCCTCTCCGCCCTCTGCCAGGTGCTGTTTCCCTCCAAGCCCAGGTTCACCCAAGGTCAAGGTGGGGCGTGAGGAAGGGAGAAATGGAGGTGGATGGTAATAAGAGTCATGGCTGCTGTGGGCATGGGCCTGCCTTGCCCACTGTTCCAACCTGCAGCCTGTGCCTGGTGCAAGCCCTATCATCCCTAGCTGGATGCTGGCCTGGCTTCCTGCTCCAACAGGCCTTTTCTCCATGGACGCCACAGGGTCTTCTGAAAATTCCGAATCAGACCGCAGTCCTCCCCTCCTCACACACCTTCCATGGCTCCCTCTTGCTCTACGTCCACCCTCTTTCTGTCCCCCAATGCCTCTCTGACCTTCTCTGTCTCCAGCCACCCCTTGCTCACTCCACCCTAGCTGCATGGGATTTGCCTGCTCCTGGAACCCACCTGTTTAGCACAATCCCACCTCAGGGCCTTTGCACCTGCCATTGTGTCCACCAGGCAGGCTGGCTCCCATCTCCCTGAGACACCTCAGAGACAGGGTCTTGCTCTGTCACCCAGGCTGGAGTGCAGTGGTGCGATCTCGGCTCACTGCAATCTCCGCCTCCTGGGTTCAAGCAATTTTCATACCTCAGCCTCCTGAGTAACTGGGACTGCAGGTGTGGCGCCCCTACACATCACCACCCTGTGGCTGGTGTCCTGTCCTCCTCAAGACCACTCCTCTTCAGAGAAGCCCTCCTGGACCCTCTGTCCAAAGTAGCTCTCCCCCTGCCCCACCCTCCACTGCCTCCCCCTGTTGAATTTCTTCCTTGAAGTCCTTCTTCCCAGATACAGTTATGTGGCCGCTGTTGCCTCCCCCATCAGACTGGGTGATGGGGGAGACCTTGCTGTGCCCACCCCCTGCTCCTGCATCCCCGGCACCTGATGGGCTCCCAGACATTTCTGCGGGAAGATATTGGGGGCTGACAATGTCCTAAAGCCCCATCTCAGGGTCCCTGCTGGCTGCATCTTGGGGCTGCCGGGCTTGTGGGCAGAGTCCTTTCTGCCCAGTGCTGACAGATGTGCTAATTTCCCAAGCAGGGAGGCTGGGGCATCTGGGGATACATTTCCGAGGCCCCACAGGGAGAGCTTTCTCTGGAACAAAGAGAGGAAAACCTTCGGCTGTCCCTGCGGCCACTACTGTGGCTCAGGGGACATCACTGGGGGCCTGAGAGAGCCTTGGACTCTAGCCTGCATGGGACAGCAGGGTCAAATTCAGAGTGTGGGGTCTCTCTTGGCTCCATGGGCTGGGTGACCTCTGACTCCCAGGTTCAAGTGATTCTCCTGCCTCAGCTTCCTGAGTAGCTGGGACTACAGGCGCCCACCATCATGCCCGGCTAATTTTTGTATTTTCAGTAGAGATGGGATTTCACTATGTTGGCCAGGCTGGTCTCAAACTCCTGACCTCAAGTGATCTGCCCACCTCGGCCTCCCAAAGTAGTGGGATTACAGGCGTGAGCCACCACACCCGGCCTGGAACAGGACTTCTTGGCCAGGTGAGAGTGCCTGTGCCAGGTCAGGTTTGCCATGGATGGTCACCTGGACATGGTTTTCTCCCAAGCTGGGCAGTGGGACATTCAGAGGGTCAGTTCCTTGGCCTGAGAGGAGCATCAGCACTGTCCAATTGACTGTTTTGCTGTGAAGGTTGTTTAGAGGAGGGGCCACAAACTGGCAGCCTGTGGGCCGGATGGGGCCTTAAATTTGTTGTGTGGACCATGAGGTGTTTCAAAGAGAAGTGAATAAGTAGGGCCAGGCTCACACCTGTAATCCCAGCACTTTGGGAGGCCGAGGTGGGCGGATCATCTGAGGTCGGGAGTTCGAGACCATTCTGACCAACATGGAGAAACCTCGTCTACTAAAAATACAAAATTAGCTGGGCATGGTGGGGGCGTGCCTGTCATCCCAGCTATTAGGGAGGCTGAGACAGGAGAATTGCTTGAACCTGGGAGGCAGAGGTTGCGGTGAGCTGAGATCACGCCATTGCACTCCAGCCTGGGCAACAAGAGCGAAACCCATCTCAAGAAAAAAACAAGTAGTTGCTGGGTGTGGTGGCTCACTTCTATAATCCCAGAACTTTGGGAGGCCAAGGCCGGCAGATTGCTTGAGCTCAGGAGTTCAAACCAGCCTGGGCAACCTAGTGAGACCCTGTCTCTACAAAAAATAAGATGTCAAAAAATCAGAAAATTAGCCACGTGGAGGGATAGGCGCCTGCAGTCCCAGCTACTCAGGAGGCTGAGGCAGGAGATTGGCTTGAACCTGGGAGGCGGAAGTTGCAGTGAGCCCAGATTGTGCCATTAAACTCTAGTCTGGGTGACAGACCAAGACCCCATCTCAAAAAAAGAAAAAAGAAAAACAGAAAACTGAGTAAGTTGTCAGTGTTGCTTCTGTTTGTGAAGCAGTTGTTTGCTCATTGATTCAAAGAAGGGTGACTGAGGGCCTTCTATGTACTAGGCGCTGGGGAGCCCGGCAGGACGAGATGCTCATCAAAGAAAGCAATAAAGAAACACACACCAAAAAATCTGATAGGGCTGAGTGCTGCAGAAAGAGTTGAATTTGGCCGGGCGTGGTGGCTTACACCTGTAATCCCAGCACTATGGGAGACCAAGGCAGGAGGATCACTTGAGGCCAGGAGTTCGAGACCAGCCTGGGCAACATGGGGAGACCCCAGCTCTACAAAAAATACAAAAATTAGCTAGATGTGGCATCGTACTACTCCCAGCTACTCCAGAGGCTGAGGTGGGATGATCGCTTGAGTCCGGGAGGTCCAGGCTGCAGTGAGTTGAGACCACACCACTGCACTCCAGCCTGGGTGACAGAATGAGACCCTGCCTGAAAAAATTAAAATAAACATTAAAAAAAATGTGGTGCCTCCAGAAAGAGGGTTTTCTGCAGGTCTTTAGAGGACATGGAGACACTCCTGGACTTGGGCAAACCTAGAAGGGTGTCCCGGGGTTGGACACAGTCCGGGAAAAGGGAGAGTGATGGGCAGGTAGGGGATCAGTTTGGGGCTGTTGTTGCAGATGCCCCCAAACGGGTAAAAGATAGGCTGGGAGTGTGCTGGTAGACACCTTTTCAAGTGAGGGGAGAGGTGGGTGGGTCCCTGGGGAGTTTGCATGGACCCCTTGTAGACACAGGAAACCAAGGCTCAGAAAACATCACGCAGTGGGCAAGTGGTGGGATCCTGGACTGACCAGCCCACAGCCCCAGCCCTGGCCTCTCTGTGCATGGCCAAAATGGGATCCTGGAGCGGAGCAGAGCAGAGGGGGCATCCCACAGGGGGTCCCACTCACCCTGGACTCCTGCCCCTCGAACAGGAGCTGTCCCTCCCAGGAGCAGGCCCAGGGAGAGGTGGGAAGGAGGGTCTGAGGGCTCCCCACTGGGCCTCACTTTCCCCATGGATGCCAGAGGGACCTGTGGAGAAAAGGACCCCCATGGGGCCTTCCCCAGCTGGAACATTCTAAGATTCCTGGATTCTAACACTACCCATTCAAATCTAGCCTCAGATGCCCCCAGCCTGCATTTCACCCCTGGTGGGTGGAGACCACCCTGCCTTGGGAAGGAAGCCAGGCCTGTGTGGTGGCTCACACCTATAATCCCAGCACTTTGGGAGGCTGAGGCAGGAGGATAGCTTGAGGCCGGAAGTTCAAGACCAGCCAGTGTGACAAAGTGAAACCCCCTTCTCTACAAAAATTTTAAAAATTAGCCTGGCATAGTCTGTTTAAAAGATAGGTGTGCGCTTGTAGCCCCAGCTACTGGGAAGGCTGAGGTGGGAGGAATGTTTAAGCCCAGGAATTGGAGGCTGCAGTGAGCTATGATGGCGCCACTGCACTCCAGCCTGGGCAACAGAGTGAGACCCCATCTCAAAAAATAATAATAATAATTAAAAAGAAGAAACCCAGCCAGGTATGGTAGCCTATAATCCCAGCACTTTGGGAGACTGTAGTAGCAGATCACACGGGGCCAGGAGTTCAAGACCAGCCTGGCCAACATGGTGAAACCCTGTCTGTACTAAAAATACAAAAATTAGCTGGGTATGGTAGCGCATGGCTGTAATCCCAGCTACTGGGGAGGCTGAGGCAGGAGAATCGCTTGAACCTGGAAGGCAGAGGTTGCAGTGAGCGGAGAACATGCCACTGCACTCCAGCCTGGGTGACAAAGCGAGACTCTGTCTCACAAAAAAACAAAAAAGAGGAAAGCCAGAGTGTGGGTGATACCACTGCAGGGATGGGGGGCCCTACCTGTGTAATGGGGGAACCAGTGTGGATTGGGGGAAGTCTGTATATGTTTTCTGGAAGAGTCTGCATGCGTCTAGTGGGGGTCTCCATATTGTTCAGGGGAAAGGGGTCTGTGTGTATTTGGGGGACTGGCATGTGTTTAGGGAGATCTGTATGTGTCTGCATTTGGGGGATTGGCATGTGTTGGGGCGTCTGGGTGTGTCTGAGTGTGTTCAGGTTCTGTCTATGCAGAGGGAACAGAATGCGTTTTGGGGACATGTGTGTTTGGAGAGCTATGTGGGTTGGGGGTTTGACGTACTGTGAACTACATATATTTTGGGGACTTTCGCAGGAGCAATCCTTGTGTGTTTGGGGTATCTGTTATGTTTTGGGCATCTGTGGATTTTCCGCGGCTGTTTGGGGGTCTCCATGTGTGGGGAATATTCCTACCTCCCATTGTGCCCATACAAGGATGGAGTGACCCCCAACCCCATCCGCCCCTGTCCCCCAGCACTCCACCAGGAGCTTTCTGGGGCCCTCAATCTGAGCTGGGTTCCCCCAGGATGGAGAGGTGACCCCAAGGCCTTCTGAGAGGCATCAGGGCCCGGCGGCCACAAACGCTCCCCGCATCTATAAAGCACTTTACTATGAAGCCCCTCCCCTCAGTTCAGCCAGGTGGCTCCTGCTACCCCCTGACTTTCCGGGGGAGGAAACTGAGTTCCAGAGAAGCTCAGCAACGGGGGAGTCACTGCCCGAGCCCACCCTCTCCCCTGAGTCCCTGAAGGCAGGTGCGGGGCTCCAGGGACCGCTGTGAACTGAGCCAGGCCGCCAAGTCACCTACCTGCCCCCCGACCTGGGCACCACCTCCCTAGGCCCCCAGGGGAGGAGGCAGGCCCAGGGCTCTGGCTGGGGAAGGAGGGTCGCCTGCAGCTGGGGTCGGAGCCGCTGGAGCCCCCAGGAGAGGGGAGGAGGGGTCCTGGCTTTCCAAGGGGCTCTTCCTGTCGCCCATAATGAGGTACTTGGGGAGCAGGTGATGAAACCACAGCCTGGGTTGCGTGAGGCGGGGCGACAGGCCTGATTCGCTGCAGGGCCCACGAGCAGTGCCCCCTCCCCGCTTCATCGCCTCCCGCGGGCCCTCACCCCCACCCCCACCCGACCCACCTGCCTCTCACTTCTCCTTTCCCGGCCTGGGTTCCTCCGCCAAGCCATGGCCTCCCTGCGGGCTCAGGGGTCTGGCAAAGTGACTGCAGCTCAGCCCCCCAGTAAAGTCCCGCACGGGTGCCAAGAAAGGGAACTTGACTTGCTCCTAATCTTTTCTCTTAAACCCCTGCTGCAAAGCCTGTGAGGTTAGGATGCTGTGACCCATTTTACAGGGGAGGAAGCAGGTGACTGATGACAGTATTTCAAGGTGGTCTTGCAGGATGCGGCACTGACTCAGCACCCCTAGTTCCAAGACCCGGACCTTCTTCCTTTTGGCTTCCCAGAAGCCAGAAGAAAAGTTCAGTAGAGGCCCCTGTGCGGGTGCTCACGCCTGTAATCCCAGCACTTTGGGAGGCAGAGGTGGGTGGATCACTTGAAGCCAGGAGTTCAAGACCAGCCTGACCAACATGCTGAAACCCCGTCTCTACCAAAAATATAAAAAATTAGCCAGGTGTGGTAGTGGGCGCCTGTAATCCCAGCTACTCGGGAGTCTGAGGCAGGAGAATCGCTTAAACCCGGGAAGCAGTGGTTGCAGGGAGCCGAGATCACGGCACTGCACTCCAACCTGGGCGACAGAGCGAGACTCAAAAAAAGCGAGTCTCAAAAAAAAAAAAAAGTTCAATAGACCCCTGCTCCCTACCCTCTCCCCAGCTGGTGGGAGAAGGATTCTCACCCCCAATTAACAGGTGAGAAAACTGAGTCCTACCACGCAGAGAGGCCAGAGGGGAAGGGTCAGCGGAGGGGTGGGATTCCCTCCAGCACCCCATCTCCATTACTGGGGGTCTAAGAGGCCTCGCCAGTCTGTGGAGATGATCATCTATGGCTTGAAGAGCTTCAGGGTAATGTTTGTTGATTGACTTAGTGACCACAGATACTGCCAGAGAATTTCTGATGCTTCCGTATTCCTGAGCTTTTCTTTTGTCCTCTCAATTCCCCCTAACCCTCACATTGCTCAGGCCTGGGATCACCAGGCTCCTCTTCTATCCCAGGTCACCAGCACATCCTGCCCCTTTGGTCACCAAATGAACAGTCCACTTCTGCCCAGGTGCCACCCCTGTCTCCATTCAAACTCCGTATTTCCCACTGGCTCAGCCTCTTCGTGTCACCTCACTCTAGCCTGAACAGACACCGCTCCCCAAGGCAGCCATAAGCAGCAGGGAGCTTTTTTATTTTTAGAGACAGAGTCTCACTCTGTCACCCAGGCTGGAGTGCAGTGGCCCCCTCATAGCTCACTGAAGCCTCCACCTCCTGGGCTCAAGTCATCCTCCCGCCTCAGCCTCCCAAGTAGCTAGGACTACAGGCAGACACCACCATGCCCGGCGAGATTTAAATTTTTATTTATTTATTTATTTATTTATTTATTTATTTATTTATTTATTTTAGGCTGTGCACTGTGGCTCTCACCTGTAATCCCAGAACTTTGGGAGGCCGAGACTGGTGGATCACCTGAGGTCAGGAGTTCGAGACCAGCCTGGCCAACATGGTGAAACCCCATCTCTACTAAAAATACAGAAATTAGCTGGGTGTAGTGGTGGGCGCCTGTAATCCCAGCTACTCAGGAGGCTGAGGCAGGAGAATTGCTTGAACTGGTGAGGGGGAAGTTTCAGTGAGCTGAGATTGCACCACTGCACTCCAGCCTAGGTGACAAGAGCGAAACTCTGTCTCAAAAAAAAGAAAAGAAAATTTTTTTTAGAGTCAGAGTCTCACAATGTTGCCAGGGCTGGAGTTCAGTGGCGGGATCTCAGTTCACTGCAACCTCTGCCTCCCCTGCTCAAGTGATCCTCCCACTTCAGACTCCTGAGTAGCTGAGACTAAGGGGCGCACCACCACACCTGGCTAAATTTTTTATTTTTGTTTATTTATTTTTTGAGACAGGGTCTGGCTCTGTTGCCCAGGCTGGAGTGTAGTGGTGTGATCTTGGCTCACTGCAGCCTCTGCTTCCTGGGCTCAACTGATTCTCCCACCTCAGCCTCCTGAGTAGCTGGGACCACAGGCATGCCACCACACCCAGCTAACTTTTTTTTTTTTTCCTAGAGACAGGGTTTTGCCATGTTGCCCGGGCTGGTCTTGAACTCCTGGGCTCTAGCGATCCTCCCACCTCAGCCTCCCAAAGCACTGGGATTACAGGCGTGAGCCACTGCGCCTGGCCCCAATTTTTTTTTTTTTTTAGGGGCAGGGGCAGGATCTCACTATGTTGCTCTGGCTGGAAGCTTTTTAAGAAATCTTCTTTTTGGGCCAGGCGCCATGGCTCATGCCAGTAATCCCAGCACTTTGGGAGGCCGAGGTGGACAGATCACCTGAGGCCAGGAGTTTAAGACCAGCCTGGCCAACATGGTGAAAACCCATCTCTAGTAAAAATGCAAAAATTAGCCAGGCACAGTGGCAGACGCCTATAATCCCAGCTACTCGGGAGGCTGAGACAGGAGAATTGCTTGAACTCAGGAGATGGAGGTTTCAGTGAGCTGAGATCATCCAGTGCACTCCAGTCTGGGTGACAGAGCAAGACTCCACCTCAAAAAAAAAAAAAAAAAAAAAAAGAGAGAGAGAGAGAGAGAGAGAAATCTTCGTTTTGAAATAAATCACATGAAGAAAAATGCACAAATCAGTAGAGTTGAGCTCAACACATTTGCACAAACCGAACACATCTGTGTACCCAAACCTGGGATCCAGGAACAGGACTTCCCCAGCCCCTGGGACTTCCCCCTTGGGCCACTGCCTAATCACAGCTGCTGCCCAGGGTGACCAATGTGCTGTCTGATGTCCATCAGCCTCACTGAGGGATTTTTTTTTTTTTTTGACATGGAGTCTCGCTCTGTTGCCCTGGCTGGAGTACAATGGCACAATCTTGGCTCACTGCAACCTCCGCCTCCTGGGTTCAAGTGATTCTCCTGCCTCAACCTCCCAAGTAGCTGGGATCACAGGCACATGCCACCACGCCCGGCTACTTTTTGTATTTTTAGTAGAGATGGGGTTTTGCCATGTTGGTCAGGCTGGTCTCAAACTCCTGACTTCAAGTGATCTGCCTGCCTTGGCCTCCTAAAGTGCTGGGATTATAGGCTTGAGCCACAGCATCCAGCTGCATCAGTGAGTTTTGATTGTTCTGAAACTTCATGTAAATAAAATCACACAGCGCGTCCTCTCGGTGGAGTCTGGGATCGTCGAATTGGCCAATGGTCTCTGAGATTCATCCACGTGGTTGTGTGTAGCAAGAGTGCACCCCTTTTCTGTGTTGTGCCATAACTGATCATAGAATCGACAAGAACGTGTTGACCAACTCTCCCATTAAGGGCTTCCGGGTTGATTCCAGTTTGAGGCAATGATGTACGAAGCGGCAGAAAACATTCTTGTCTGTATCTTCAGGTGCAACTTGGACCCGTTTGTCTTGGGTCACAGGGTAGGCATCTGTTCAGATTTAGTAGATGCCAGAGAATTATCCAAGTGTTTGTCCCTTTTTCCTCTACCACCAGCGATGCATGAGAGCTGGAAGTGGAAGAGCTTGCAAGATCATTGCTCACTGTAATGTTGAACTCCTGGGCTCAAAGAATCCTCAAGCCTCAGGCTCCCACATAGCCAGGACTACAGGTGTGTGCCACGGCGTGCAGCTAATTTTCACTGTTTTTGTAGACAGGTTCTCGCTATGTTGCCCAGGCTGGTCTCCAATTTCTGGCCTCAAGCAATCCTCCCACCTTGGCCTCTCAAGTAACTGGAAGTATCTGGGAGTAGCCAGGAGTTTGAGAGCAGCCTGGGCAGCATAGCAAATCCCTGTCTCTACAAAAAGTTTTAAAAAATTTGCTGGGTGTGGTGACACTTAGCTGTAATCCCAGCTACTCGGGATGCTGAGGCTGGAGGATCACTTGAGCCCAGGAGTTCAAGGCTACAGTGAGCTATAATTGCACCACTGAACTCCAGCCTGGGCAACAGAGGAAGACCCCATCTCAAAAACAAAAAAAATGACTTGGCTAGATCCCATCTATTTCAAAGATCTAAGTTCATTGAAATAACACTGCACTTTCCTGTTGTGTGAGATTTGAGAAAATAGCTGTAAAACCACCTGGACCTGTTGCCTTTAAACATGTTTTTTAGTTATTGTTTTAATTTTGAAATTATTATTATTTTTTAGAGACAGAGTCTCACTCTGTTGCCCTGGCTGGAGTGCAGTGGCTCAAAGCTCACTGCAGCCTTGAATTCTATTGCCTTTCAAAAAAA
Source organism: Theropithecus gelada (assembly GCF_003255815.1). Taxonomy (NCBI): domain Eukaryota; kingdom Metazoa; phylum Chordata; class Mammalia; order Primates; family Cercopithecidae; genus Theropithecus; species Theropithecus gelada. The sequence continues at coordinate 18,767,776 of NC_037687.1, read as the reverse complement.
ATTTTTTTTTTTTTTAGACATAGGGGTCTCGCTATGTTGCCTAGGCTGGTCTTGAACTGCTGGGCTCAAGCAATCCTCCTACCTTGGCCTCCCAAAGTGCTGGGATTACCAGTGTGAACCATCGTGCCCAGCCCAGTTTATTACTTTTTTAATGCTAGGTCCTGAGTCACCTTTCTAATCTTCTATGGTTGTTGGGTCTACTTAAGCTTTCTACTTCTTCTGAGGTCAGTTCTTGGCTCAGTGACTTGCACAGGTTGATGCTTAATAAATGCTAAGTATGAGGGTGCAACAAAAGGGCTAGGAAGGTGCTGGACTCTTAGTTTCAAATGCCCACCTCCCTCCCCTTCTGCTCAGGATCCCATCCAGCCTCTGCATCTACCTCCAACTACATGCCTCCTCCCCCAGGAAGCTCTCCTGGGTTTCTTCTCCTGTTCTTTCTTCTATGCTTCATTCCTTGGTCAATAGGTCCACCTCTCTGCCTCTGCCCTGGGCAGATGCCACAGCTCTCTGATTTCTGGCTGGACAAAGCAGGGAGGGTATGTGTGTGCGGAAGAGGCCTCCCCAAACCTCAGCTTCCCCCCTCGTGCCTGGCACATTCAGCCTGTGCCGCCACCTCCCCCAGCAGTTCCGATCACACCAACATCTGGAGAATGGGCCACCAGGGTCTGTCTGCGGCTCTGGGCAGGGATTTGCATGTGACTACAAATATACATACACACTCTGGCCTGCCGCCTCCGCATTCTTTGCCTGGCCCTTCACACCTGGGCCCGAGACAAGTCAACGCTGAGTGGCTGGATTTGCATGCGCGTGTATTTCTGGGCAGGGTATCAGCTGGGGCAGTCTGAGAGGAAGTTGTTGAGGGAAGCTGTAGGGTTGTGGAGGAGGTCAGTGACATCTCTCTTGATCTACTCTGCTCACCAAACCTTACTGTCCATTCCTAGTCCTTATCCAGAGGGGCTTTTAGTCTGGAGGAGACAAATCTGGATATATATACCCTCAATGCCATGGAATCTGAACTGGAGGAGGATGGTGACTGTGGGAGACCAGAAGAATGGCAGGGAGGACTTCCTAGAGGAATGGGTTTTTTGAACTGGGTTTTAACGTTTGAATAGGAGTTGGCTTGGTGAAAAAGGGGAAAGGCTCCTTCTAGTCAAGAGATATTTATCGAAGAGAGAGAAGCAGGCAAGAGCTGATTTGGGAAGAGGACTTGAATGCCAGGCTAAGTGCTGGAACTTTCTCATAAGGGCAGTGGGGAGCCATGGAGAGTGTGTGAGCAGGAGAGGACCATGCTCAGAGCTGTGTGTTGGGTAGATTCCCTCAGGGGCTAGAGTGGAGGATGGCTTTGGTTCCACGTCACTGGGGTTCAGGAGAGTGAAACTCCTGCATGCGTTCATCTGCACCTGTCAGGCTTGGCTCCAGAGTTGGTGTAGGGCCTGCTGGCTTCTGGAGGACTAAAGCACCCTGGAGTACAGTGACTTAAAGTGCAAGGCACAGGCCCAGCACAGAGGGGGCCCTACCCCCAGTCTCTGTCCAGACAGACACAGCCCTTCCCTCCTCTCCAGCCGCCCATCATCTCCATCCTGGCCTCCAACAGACCTGCTCTCCATGGAAGCCATGAGCTGAGTCTTAAAATAATAAACCAAGCCCATCCCTTCTCTGCTTAAAACCTTCTCATAGGCCGGGTGCGGTGGCTCACGCCTGTAATCCCAGCACTTTGGGAGGCCGAGACGGGCGGATCATGAGGTCAGGAGATCGAGACCATCCTGGCTAACACAGAGAAACCCCGTCTCTACTAAAAAATACAAAAAACTAGCCTGGTATGGTGGCAGGGGCCTATAGTCCCAGCTACTTGGGAGGCTAAGGCAGGAGAATAGCTTAAACCCAGGAGGCGGAGACTGCAGTGAGCTGAGATCGGGCCACTGCACTCCAGCCTGGGCGACAGAGCGAAACTCCGTCTCAAAAAAAACAAAAAACAAAAAAAAAAAACCTTCTCATAGTGGCTCATGCCTGGAATCCCAGCACTTTGGGAGGCCGAGGCCACTGGATCCCTTGAGGTCAGGAGTTCAAGACCAGTCTGGCCAACTTGTCAAAACTCTGCCTCTACTAAAAATACAAAAATTATGCCGGGCGCAGTGGCTCACGCCTGTAATCCCAGCACTTTGGGAGGCCGAGGCGGGCGGATCACGAGGTCAGGAGATCGAGACCATCCTGGCTAACATGGTGAAACCCCGTCTCTACTAAAAATACAAAAAAAATATTAGCCGGGCGTGGTGGCGGGCACCTGTGGTCCCAGCTACTCGGGAGGCTGAGGCAGGAGAATGGCGTGAACCTAGGAGGCAGAGCTTGCCGTGAGCCGAGATCACGCCACTGCACTCCAGCCTGGGTGAGAGCAAGACTCCGTCTCAAAAAAAAAAAAAAATACAAAAATTAGCCAGGCGTGGTGGTGCACGCCTGTAATCTCAGCTACCTGGGAGGCTGAAGCAGGAGAATCGCTTGAACCTGGGAGGTGAAGATCACGCCACTGCACTCCAGCTGGCATAACAGAGCAAGACTCTGTCTCAAAAAATAAAATAAAAGGCTGGGCGCGGTGGCTCATGCCTGTAATCCCAGCACTTTGGGAGGTCCAGGCAGGCGGATTATGAGGTCAGGAGTTTGAGACTAGCCTGACCAATACGGTGAAACACCGTCTCTACTACAACTACAAAAATTTGCCGGGCGTGGTGGCACATGCCTGTAGTCCCAGCTACATGGGAGGCTGAGGCAGAAGAATCGTTTGAACCAGGGAGGTGGAGGTTGCAGTGAGTCGAGATCGCACCACTGCACTTCAGCCTGGGTGACAGAGCGAGACTCCATCTCAAAAATATATATCTATTAAAAATGAAAAATAAAATAGGAAATAAAATAAAATATGCCCTCATAGCTCCACATCACTCTTAGACCAAAATCCACAGCCCTCCTCCAGCTCAGAAGGCCCACAGTGGGCCAGGTACAGTGGCTCACACCTGGAATCCCAGCCCTTTGGGAGGTTGAGGCAGGAGGATCACTTCAAGCCAGGAGTTTGAGACCAACCTAGACAACATAGTCAGACTCCATCTCTGCAAAAATAAAACAAAAATTAGCAGGGAGTGGTGGCACTCACCTGTAGTCCCAGCTATTCAGGAGGCTGAGGTGGGAGGATTACTTGAGCCTGGGAGGTCAAGTCTGCAGTGAGCTGAGATTGCACCACCGCACTCCAGCCTGGGCAACAGAGCAAGACTCTGTCTCAAAAAAATAAATAAATATGGCCAGGCATGGTGGCTCACGCCTGTAATCTCGGCACTTTAGGAGGCCAGGGCAGACAGATCCCTTGAGGCCAGGAGTTCGAGACCAGCCTGGCCAACATGGTGAAACTCGTCTCTACTAAAAATACAAAAATTAGCAGGGTGTGGTAGTGCATGCCTGTAATCGCAGCTACTCGGAAGGCTGAAACGGGAGAATCACTTGAACCCAGGAGAATCGCTTGAACCCGGGAGAATCACTTGAACCCTCCAACCTCATAGCTGTTACTTTTTTTTTTTTTTTTTGAGACGGAGTCTCGCTCTGTCGCCCAGGCTGGAGTGCAGTGGCCGGATCTCAGCTCACTGCAAGCTCCGCCTCCTGGGTTTACGCCATTCTCCTGCCTCAGCCTCCCGAGTAGCTGGGACTACAGGCGCCCGCTACCTCTCCCGGCTAGTTTTTTGTATTTTTTTTTTTTTAGTACAGTCGGGGTTTCACCGTGTCAGCCAGGATGGTCTCGATCTCCTGACCTTGTGATCCGCCCGTCTCGGCCTCCCAAAGTGCTGGGATTACAGGCTTGAGCCACCGCGCCCGGCCCCTCATAGCTGTTTCTTATCCCTCCTCAGGGCCCTGGCACCTGCTATTCCTTCTGCCTGGAACTCACTTCCTGTCTCAGCTCTGAGGGTCTCAGTGCAGACAGAGACTGCCCAGTTCTCCCCCATCGCATGACCTCTGCCCTAGCCGTGGTGTCTATGTCTAAAATGGGGACAGATGGAGTGAGAAGGGGCTCGAGTGAGGTCTTCCATGCTTAAGAGACTCAGGCCTAAGCCCCAGCCCTGCCACTGCTCTCATGGGACCCCGGGCATCAGGGGCATTTCCGGAGTCATCTTGGCACTGGGACCTCTGGACCAAGGCCCCCCTCCACCCCCCAGGGACCCATCAGGGTGGGGGCAACACATCCCAGCCGTGGGAACAGTCCCGATTCCGGCTGGGGATTAAAATTAGCCCTGGAGGTTAAATTTAGCAAGTTAAGCTGGAGCTGAGGGTCTGGGACCGACAGCCTGAGCTCTACATAGTTGTGGGGGCTCAGAGACCCAGCCCAGAGAGGGCAGAGGGTGTGCCTGGGGTCACACAGCATGCCATGTATGCCAGTCGAGGTATCTGACACTTCCGGGCCCTAGGATAATGGAGGGCCTTTCCCAGACTGCTTGGGCAGGGGTCTGGCAAGCCCCTGTGACCACTCCCAGAGAACAATCTGGATTTCTTTCTTTCCTTCTTGTTTTTTTTTTTTTTTTTTGAGACTGAGTCTCACTTTGTTGCCAAGGCTGTCAAAGTCTCGGGATCTCGGCTCACTGCAACCTCTGCCTCCCAGGTTCAAGGGATTCTCCTGACTCGGCATCCCGAGTAGCTGGGTCTACAGGCGCCCACCTCTATGCCTGGTTAATTTTTGTATTTTTAGTAGAGATGGGGTTTCGCCATGTTGGCCAGGCTGGTCTCAAACGCCTGATCTCGTGATCCACCTACCTCAGCCTCCCAAAATACTGGGTGGCATGAGCCACCGCGCCCAGCCGGATTTCTTTTTCTTTTTCTTTTTAAGACAAAGTCTTGCTCTGTCACCCAGGCTGGGGTGCAGCGGCACTCCTGCCGCAGCCCCCCAAGTGGCTGGGACTACAGGCGTGTACCACGACACCTGGTTAATTTTTGCATTTTTAATAGAGACACGGTAGGTTGGATGCAGTGGTAATCCCAGCACCTTGGGAGACCAAGATGGGTGGATCATAAGGTCAGGAGTTTGAGACCAGCCTGACTAACATGGTGAAACCCCATCTCTACTAAAAATACAAAAATTAGCTGGGCATAGTGGAGGGTGCCTGTAATCCCAGCTACTTAGGAGGCTGAGGCAGGAAAATCACTTGAACTTGGGAGGCGGAGGTGTTAGTGAGCAGAGATTGCGCCATTGCACTTCAGCCTGGGCAATAAGAGTGAAATTCATCTCAAAAAAAAAAAAAATAGAGACAGGGTTTTGGCATGTTGGCCAGGCTGGTCTTGAACTCCTGATCTCAAGTGATCTGCCTGCCTGGGCCTCCCAAAGTGCTGGGATTACAGGCGTGAGCCACTGTGCCTGGCCTGATCTGGATTTCTTGATAACTTGTTGCCAAGCCTGGTGGTGGGTGCTCAGCATTTCATACCAGCCCATTCACAGAAGAGCAAACTAAGGCCTGGGGAAAGGGCCTTCTGTGCTGAGGGCTGCCCTGAGGGTCAGAGGGAAGGCCAGGCCCGAGCGCAGGTCCGCGTGACCCTGGAGAGGCCCCTTGCCTGCAGCCTCAGTCACCTGTGACATGGTAGAGGCTGGGAGGTGGAGTGTGGTCACACAGTTGGCGGAGCGGGGATGTCCCCTGGGGTGTCAGGGGATGTCTGTACAGCGGGCAGTGGCTGCAGGACAGGCCACGTGATTTGATTGTTCCCAGGAACCTCGCGTGGGGGTCTCTGGGGAAGGCCTGGACCCCAACATAGTCCAGCAGTCTCCTCCTTCTGGGACCCCTACCAGGGCAATCTCACATCTCCTTGAGTGGGGTACAGGAGTTCTTCCAAGTCACCAAGTGGATGCCAGGCCCACATCCTGGCCCAAGGACTCCGAGCTGGAGGCCTTTCCAGAGTGTGCCTGCATCCTCCTGCTACAGCAGCCTCAACCTCCCCAGCTCAAGTGATCCTCCTACTTCAGCCACCAGAGTAGCTGGGACTACAGACGTGTGCCACCATGCCTGGCTAATTTTTGCATTTTTTGTAGAGCCGGGGTTTCAACATGTTGCCCAGGCTGGCCTCAAACTCCTGGGCTCAAGTGATCCTTCCGCCTTGGCCTCCCAAAATGCTAGGGATCACAGGCGTGAGCCACCATGCCCCATTTGGTCTAAACATGTTTATTGAGCCTCTACTGCATCCTCGGGCTGGCCGGGGGCGGAGTCTGCGACAGTGACCCAGCCTGCCTTGATTTTCCCCATCATCTTCCCCTCAGTGACTGACAGGGGCAGGTAGAGGAGAGGCGTGAGGCTGGGGTACCCCTCCCCACTCTCCACCCACTCACTCTGTCCTCTCCCTCTTCTCCTCCTAGACAGAGATCACTCCACTCAGCCTGGGACGATGGGGAGGAAAAAAATCCAGATCTCCCGCATCCTGGACCAAAGGAATCGGCAGGTGAGTTCCACCAGGTGGAACAGTGGTTGGGAAAGACATTCCTAGCAGGGGGCGTGGCCTAGGCAAGGGGCTGACCTGACCAATTGAACTGCAGGGGAATGAGGAGGCATGAGGAGTCCTGATGCTGTGTCAGCATTTCTTTCTTTTCTTTTCTTTTTTTTTTTTTTTGAGATGAAGTCTCACTCTATTGCCCAGGCTGGAGTGCTATGGTGCGATCTCAGCTCACTGCAACCTCTGCCTCCCAGGTTCAAACGATTCTCCTTCCTCAGCCTCCTGAGTAGCTGGGATTACAGGCACGCACTACCATGCCTAGCTAATTTTGCATTTTTAGTAGAGACGGGGTTTCACCATGTGGGCCAGGGTAGTCTTGAACTCCTGACCTTGTGATCCGCCGGCCTCGTCCTCCCAAAGTGCTGGGATTACAGGCATAAGCCACTGTGCCCAGCTTGTCAGTGTTTCTTGTTTCCCCTCCCTCCCTTCCTCCCTCTCTCCTTCCCTCTCTGCCTCCTTCCCTCCCTCCCTCCTTCCCTCCCTCCTTCCCTCTCTCTTTCCGTCCTTCCTTCCTTCCTTTTCTTTTTTTTTGAGACAGAGTTCACTTTGTCACCCAGGCTGGAGTGCGTGGAGCAATCTCAGCTCACTGCAAGCTCTGCCTCCTGAGTTCAAGTGATTCTCCTGCCTCAGCCTTCCAAATAGCTGGGATTACAGGCGACCGCCACCACACCCGGCTAGGCTAATTTTGGTAGTTTTAGTAGAGTCGGGGTCTCACCATGTTGCCCAAGCTAGCCTCGAACTCCTGACCTCAATCAATCCTCCTGCCTCGGCCTCCCAAAGTGCTGGGACCTCAGGCTGAGCCACCGTGCCCGGCCTGCTCATTTTCATGATCATTTATTCATTTATTCTCCCTGATGGCTGGAACCCCAGCCACAGGGGAGATGGAGCTCGACACAGCCACACCCAACTCAGAGGGCCAGAACAGAGGGAGGCCCAGAACTGGGAAAGCCCAGAGAGAGCATGTGGGCTCTGCTTGGGAACCCAAGGCACACTTCTCAAAGGGCAGGAGACATTTGGGCTGGGTTTTGAAGCTCCAGTAGGAGTTTGCTAGGTTGTGACATGAGAATTACCAGCGCAGCCAGAAAGAATCCTGAGGTATGTTCGGGGAAGAGTTAGGCCCTGCCACTTCCCCCACACCACCCCACATTCGTCTCTTCTTCTCTCCCCTACCCCTGCGGATCCTGGGTCCAGGTAACGTTCACCAAGCGGAAGTTCGGGCTGATGAAGAAGGCCTATGAGCTGAGCGTGCTCTGCGACTGTGAGATAGCCCTCATCATCTTCAACAGCGCCAACCGCCTCTTCCAGTACGCCAGCACGGACATGGACCGCGTGCTGCTGAAGTACACGGAGTACAGCGAGCCCCACGAGAGCCGCACCAACACTGATATCCTCGAGGTACCCCAGGTCCTCCTCCCCAGCCCCACCAGGCCCTGTGCACACTGCTTTCTCAGAGCCCAGGGACCCTCGGTTTGCACAAAAGATGAGCATCTTCATCTGGCTTTACGGGCTGATGTCCTTTATTTCGGCTGTCCCTAGAGTCGGGGGACCTTTCTAGGGACAGCAGAAATAAAGCACATCTGGCAGGTTGTGGCGGCTCACACCTGCAATCCCAGCACTTTTGGAGACTGAGGCAGGGGGATCACTTGAGGTCAGGGATTCTAGACCAGCCTGGCCAACATGGCATAACCCAGTCTCTACTAAAAACACAAAAATTAGCCGGGCGTGGTGGCTTATGCCTCTAATCCAAGCTACTTGGGAGGCTGAAGTAGGAGAATTGCTTGAACCCGGGAGGCGAAGGTTGCAGTGAGCAATTTCGCGCCATTTCACTCCAGCCTGGGCAACAGAGCAAGACTCTGTCTCAAAAAAATAAGTAAATAAAATAACAAATAAATAAATAAATAAATAAATAAGACAGAGGGGTCTTCACTGGGATGGGAAGCTAAAGCCTAAGGGCTGCAGAGAGCAGCGGGCTAGGGCTAGGCCTGGGAGTCCTCAGTGTTTTAGAAGTGTGGGGCAGAAGGTGGCAAAGAAGAGGTTGGGGTCCAGGAGTGTGTGGTTCTGTGGCCGCAGGAGAAGGCAGCTCAGGAAATCTGCTGGCGTTTCTTAAGCAGCTTTTTTTTCTTTTTTTGAGACCGAGTCTCGCTTTGTCGCCCACTCTGCAGTGCAGTGGCACAATCTCAGCTCACCACAACCTCTGCCTCTCAGATTCAAGTATTCTCCTGCCTCAGCCTCCCAAATAGCTCTGACCACAGGCATACGCCACCATGCCTGGCTAATTTGTATATTTTTAGTAGAGATGGAGGTCTTACCATGTTGGCCAGGCTGGTCTCAAACTCCTGACCTCAAGTGAATCTACCTGCCTCGGCCTCCCAAAGTGCTGGGATTACAGGCGTGAGCCACCGCGCCCAGCCTCTTAAGCAGCTTTTGATGCCAGGCTATGAGGCTGCAAGTGGGGGCAGAAGGGAGGTCCTGGAGTCATGTCAGGAGCAGCATTAGGACAGTGCCAACAGGCCTGCATGAATCTCAGCTCCTGCTATGTCGATCTGGGCAGGACCTTGGGCTCTCTGGTCCCAGGGGAGGAAATTGCTAGCTGGTATCTCACTGGGGTTTGGTCAGTGGGGTGTGGCTAGAGCAGGCCATGCCTGCATTCCTCCCCACTCATGGGGCTGGATGGGGATAGTCTCTCCCCTCTCCCATAGAACTGGGTTCCCTGGCTAGGGTAGGGGTAAGCGTCTACCCTGTTGTCTCCTGTCCCCATAGACGCTGAAGCGGAGGGGCATTGGCCTAGATGGGCCAGAAGTGGAGCCAGATGAAGGGCCTGAGGAGCCAGGAGAGAAGTTTCGGAGGCTGGCAGGCGAAGGGGGTGATCCAGCCTTGCCCCGACCCCGGCTGTATGTAAGTGACTCCCTGGCTCTGTGAATGAGGCATTCCTCCTACTTCCTAGGCCCAAGTTGTTGAGGCTGGTACTGAGAGAGGGGCTTAGAGCCAGAGATCCTGGAGTTTGGAGGCAGGTCTCCACCTGGTTGGGCAGGAAAGGCTTCTTTGAGAAGTGGGCACCATAGCTGGGGCTTTGAAGGATGAGTAAGAGTTCAACAGGTGAACAGTTCCCGCCTTCATTTCATCTTTGATTCATCAAACACTCTGTGCAGCCCCCTCAGTGCCAACTCTACACTAAGTGAGAGGCCTTGGCTCTGAACCTACCTGTCAAGGATAGGCAGTCAGACAGAAGCTCCCCCAGCCTGTGGGGTTAGAGCAGGTAGGGAGCCTGGTGGGAGGTGCAGCAAAGGCTTCCTGAAGGTAGAGCTGGGCCCCTGAACTCATCAGGATTTTCTCCCTTGGACCCCATCTGGCCTGGGATCATCTGACCCATCCCCTCTCTACCCAAAGCCTGCAGCTCCTGCTATGCCCAGCCCAGACATGGTGTACGGGGCCCTGCCGCCACCAGGCTGTGACCCCAGTGGGCTTGGGGAGGCACTGCCCGCCCAGAGCCGCCCATCTCCCTTCCGACCAGCAGCCCCCAAAGCCGGGCCCCCAGGTGAGCATGGGACAGTGGGGTGGGGGTGGGGTCCTGGGGGGCTGTGTGGGTGCATCTTGGCTCTGGCACTGCCGGACTGTGTGCATCACCTCTAAACCTCAGACTTCATTAGTTGACATGGTCCGCCTGTCCTCTCTCTCTGGGGTCTCCTCTTCCCCAGGCCTGGTGCACCCTCTCTTCTCACCAAGCCACCTCACGAGCAACACACCACCCCCACTGTACCTGGCGACGGAAGGGCGGAGGCCAGACCTACCTGGTGGCCTGGCTGGGCCCCGAGGGGCACTAAACACCTCCGTGAGTGAGGGGAGGGTGTGGTGGGGCTGATGAGGGCAGACAGGGCGGGCTGGGTGTGGGCCTCAGTTTCCCCTTCACCCTCTCTCCGCACAGAGAAGCCTCTACAGTGGCCTGCAGAGCCCCTGCTCCACTGCAACCCCTGGACCCCCGCTGGGGAGCTTCCCCTTCCTTCCGGCAGGCCCCGCAGGTACACCCCCTAACCCGCCCCGCCCCGCCTGGGAAGCGTCCGTACTCCTGCCCTCTGGGAGTTCCACACTCTCTCACCCACCAGAACTCAAAACTCACCGGGGGTGGTCAGGTTTGCAAGAGGCTTAAGGAGAGGTCCAGGCCTCAGCCCCCAATTCCTGCCCAGCAGAATATGGCCTGGGAGACCCTCCACCGCCCCCTGGCTTGTTGCAGCCCCCCACCCTGGCCCCCTGGCAGCCCTCGAGGGGTGATGGGCCCCCCGCCGTGCCCTCCCAGCCCAGGTAAGTGCCCTGACGACGGCCCCAGCTCAAGTCCCGCTCCTCCAAAGCCCCTGCCGCTGCTGTCCTCTGGTGGCCATCCCTGGTACTGCGCACACTTCCGGTGCGGATGGGCAGTTATTTTGAGGCCCCAAGAGGGACCGCCACCCCCTCCTTTCCCAAGGTCCTCCTGCCAAGCCTTTGCCCACGCTGTGCCATCCCCTGGCTTCCTTCCCTTCCTCGCTGAGCTCACGGCCTCCCTCTCTCTTTCCCCCTGCAGTGGGGGCCGAAGCCTGGGCGAGGAGGGCCCCCCAACCCGCGGCGCCTCCCCGCCGACCCCCCCAGTCAGCATCAAGTCCGAGCGCCTCTCTCCGGCCCCCGGGGGCCCCGGCGACTTTCCTAAGACCTTCCCCTACCCCTTGCTCCTCGCCCGGTCCCTGGCAGAGCCTCTGCGGCCCGGGCCCGCCCTGCGCCGGCTGCCCTTGGCCGACGGCTGGCCCCGGTAGGAGACCCCTGGTGGCACAGGCCCAGGACTCTCGCCGGGCACGGCGAGGGCACGTGGGGACCCCACCTCCCTCCAGGCCTCTTCAGAGAAGACTCGACAGTGACGGCCCCCTCCGCGGTGGGGGCTTGGACTCAATCCATGCTGGGGGCACTCCTTTCCTTCTTCCTCTTTGTGTGTATACCTAAAAATAAAACGCGCGTGGCGTCCGTGGACCAGACTGACTGTGGCTGCTCAGAACTCGCCTCATTCTTGCCTAGTCTTGGCTTGGGGTGCCCCCTCCAGAAGCCGACCTGAGATGAGGACTCAAGAGCCCGTGGGGTGTCCGGGAGGGCTGCCAGGTGCAGGGGTGGGGAGGTGAGGCGGGAGGAGCCCTGCAGGGGACGCGCACCAGCAGCGGGTGCTTAGCCCGCGGGGGCTTCTGAGGACAGCATAGAGTGATCGTGCACCTAGAATGGTCCCACTCCAGGGGTGAAGGCCCCGGCTATTTCCACTCCAGGGCCAACGGCCAGGGCTGCTCCTGGCGCTGTGGGTCATGGGCTCAGGGGCAAGCCCCTAGGGCTGGGTCGTATGGCTCCAAAAGCAGCAGCTGGGAATCCTGAATGTCGGGCTCCCAGGCACTGGGAGCACCCCTGAACTGCTCCTCTTCTTATTTTTTATTTTATTATTTTAATTTTATTTTATTTGAGACAGGGGCTCCCCATATCACCCAGGCTGGGTTGCAGCGGTGCGATCTCGGCTCACTGCAACCGCCGCCTCCCGGGTTCGAGGGATTCTCCCGCCTCAGCCTCTGGAGTAGCTGGGACTACAAGCGCCTACTACCATGCTAATTTTTGTATTTTTAGTAGAGACAGGTTTCGCCATGTTGGTCAGGCTGGTCTCGAATTCCTGACCTGAGGTGGTCCTCCTGCCTCGGCCTTTCAAAGTGCTGGGATTATAGGCATGAGCCACCCAGCCCTGCCAACTGCTCATTTTTTGAATGGGTGTATCTCTTGAGCCTTTGACCCAGCAATTGATTCTACCCAAGGGACAAGAGAGCAAGGTGTTTACACACCCACTCCTGGGGCTGCAAACTGCCCCCACTCGGGCCTGTCCTGTGTGTGAAGGCAGACTTGGGTGTCCTGGAGTCAGGGGTGCCTCCCAGAAAATAGTTGAGATGCAGCAGGGTGACACCCCAGGTGGTCTCAGTGGGATTCTTTTTTTTTTTTTTTTTTGATACGAAGTCTTGCTCTGTCGCCCAGGCTGGAGTGCAGTGGCCGGATCTTGGCTCACTGCAAGCTCCGCCTCCCGGGTTTACGCCATTCTCCTGCCTCATCCTCCCGACTAGCTGGGACTACAGGCGCCCGCTACCATACCCGGCTAGTTTTTTGTATTTTTTAGTAGAGACGGGGTTTCACCCTGTTAGCCAGGATGGTCTGGATCTCCTGACCTCGTGATCCGCCCGTCTCGGCCTCCCAAAGTGCTGGGATTACAGGCTGGAGCCACCGTGCCTGGACGGGAATTTTTTTTTTTTTTTTTCTTTTTTCAGTTAGGGCCTCATTATGATGCCCAGGTTGGTCTCAAACTCCTGGGCTCAAGCAATCCTCTCACCTTGGCCTCCAGAATAGCTGGGACTACAGGTGCAAGCCGCCATACCTGGCATTCAGTGAGATCTTCAGAACACTTAACATCTGACTTCTTGCTGTGTCCAGTGGTGAACACCTATAATCCTAGCACTTTGGGAAGTTGAAGTGGATGGATGGCTTGGGCCCAGGAATTTGAGACCAGCCTGGGCAACATAGTGATACCCCGATCCCTACAAAAATTTTTTTAAAAAATTAGCTGGGCATGGCTGGCACATTCCTGTAGTCTTAGCTATTTAGAAGGCTGAGGTGGGAGAATCGCCTGAGCACGGGAAGTCGAGGCTGCAGTGAGCTGTGATCAAGCCATTGCAACTCCACCCTGGACAACAGAGCAAGACCCTCTGTTAAAAACATCAACAACAATGACAACATAAAAAACTGACTTCTAGCCGGGCGCGGTGGCTCACACCTGTATTCCTAGCACTTCGGGGGGCCAAGGAGGGCAAATCACTTGAGGCCAGAAGTTTGAAACTGTCTCTACTAAAAATACAAAAATTAGCTGGGCCTGGTGGCCCGTGCCTGTAATTCCAGCTACTTGGGAGGCCGAGGCACGAGAATCACTTGAACTCAAGAGGTGGAGGTTGCAGTCAACTGAGATCACACCACTGCACTGCAGCCTGCAGAACAGAGGAAGACTCCATCTCAAAAAAAAAAAAAAAAAAAAAAAAAATTACTTATTGCCTGTAATCCCAGCCCTTTGGGAGGCTGAGGAGGAAGGATGCCTTGAGCCCAGGAGTTGGAGGCTGCAGTGGGCTATTACCAGCCCACTACAATCCAGCCTGAGTGACAGAAAAAAAACATTGTCTCTAAAAATAACAGTAATAAAATTTAAAAGATCTGCCTCTGCCCTGTTCTGCTCATCTCTTTGAAGCTTGCCCTCATCCTTAGAAGGAAGCTGGGCTCCTCAGCTGCCCTACCCCACTCTGGTCCTGTCTCCTATCCCTGTCCCAGCCCCTCCAGTCCCTTCGAAATATTTGCAGTTCCAACCTACTGGTCTTTCCTGGAGCGCCTCCCTCAACCCCCAACTTGCCTCCTTTTTAAACTCCTTCCCACCCTCCAAGGCCCAGCTCTGCCTCTCTTCCTCCAGGGTGCCATCTACACTGTCCCAAGCTGAGAAACGCCTTTGTGGATTGGAGTTCACAGATTTGGACAGGAAGATGGAAAACATGAGTGTTGAGATCAAGACTTACAAGATCCGCCTTGGCCAGGCACAGTGGTTCACGCCTGTAATCTAAACACTTTGAGAGGCTGAGATGGGAGGATGGCCTGAGCCCAGGAGTTCAAGACTAGCCTGGGTGACATGGTGAATCCTATCTCTTTAAAAAAAAAAAAAAAAAAAAAATTAGCCAGGCGGGGCGGTGTGTACCTGTAGTCCCAGCTACTCAGGAGGCTGAGGTGGGAGAATCACCTGAGTCCGGGAAGTAAAGGCTGCAGTGAACTATGATTGAGTCACTGCACTCCAGCCTGGGCGACAGAGCAAAAGACCCTGTCTCAAAGAGTGAAAAAACAAAAACAGGCCGGGCATGGTGACTCACACCTGTAATTCCAGCGCTTTGGGAGCCTGAGGCAGGTGGATCACTTGAGGTCAGGAGTTCGAGACCATCCTGACCAATGTGGTGAAACCCCATCTCTATTAAAAATGCAAAAAATTGGGTGCAGCACACCAACATGGCACATGTATACATATGTAACAAACCTGCACGTTGTGCACATGTATCCTAGAACTTAAAGTATAATTTTAAAAAATTAAATTAAAAAAATAAAAAAATACAAATGCAAATACAAAAATTAGCCGGGCATGGTAGCATGCGCCTGTAGTCCCAGCTGCTCAGGAGGCTGAGGCAGGAGAATCGCTTGAACCTGGGAAGTGGAGGTTGCAGTGAGCCGAGATCGCGCCACTGTACTCTAGCCTGGGCAACAGAGCAAGACGCCATCTCAAAACACAAACAAACAAACTCACCTGGTTTCCAATCACTCTGCCAAGATCCAAAGCTGAGCTGATTGGCGCAGCTCAGCCAGAATGGGCAGGATACCTTGACTGACAATTTCAAAATCCCCTTCCATCACTCAGTGCCCCAGGGAGAGATTTCTTCAGTAAAACTGAGCACCTTGCATTCCACCCTTAGCGCACACAGTCCTAGACGAGATGATGGGTGGGACTCCTTTTAAGGGCTAGAGAGACAGGACAAAGTATATAAGTGACAGAACCCGGAGAGGGCACTCATTTATACGACGGAGTATAGGATGCCATCTGCACCCCAGACCCCAGCTAAAGTTTGTCCTATGTCATCTTCGCCACCCTCATCCCCAGTGAGGTGGGGGCTTTGGGGCCCCAGTTTCCAGGACAGGGATATGGCATGATCAAAGTGTGTAAAAGCCCCTCTCCAGGCTCCCGTGGCAGGGGACACTGGGCGCTGAGGGGAGGCAGTATCCCCTGGAATGATCACTCTGTGTGTGTGTGTGTGTGTGTGTGTGTGTGTGTGTGTGTAGGCGAAACCACCAGGACTCCAGGACAGCTCGGAGGTGGAGGTGAAGGGAAGAGGGTGCCGTGGGCGACTGGAAGCCCCCATTTCACCCTCTGTGCTGTGGAAGCTTGTGGGGAATGAGACTTGGATGGGGTGAACTCGAAGCCACTGCAGAGTGTCCGAGTGTGGCTAGAGATTTCGCTCACCCAACCCCAGACTCAGGTCTTTCTTTTTTTTTTTTTGAGACGGAGTCTCGCTCTGTCACCCAGGCTGGAGTGCAGTGGCCGGATCTCAGCTCACTGCAAACTCCGCCTCCCGGGTTTACACCATTCTCCTGCCTCAGCCTCCTGAGTAGCTGGGACTACAGGTGCCCGCCACCTCCCCCGGCTAGTTTTTTGTATTTTTTTTAGTAGAGATGGGGTTTCACCAGGTTAGCCAGGATGGTCTCGATTTCCTGACCTCGTGATCCGCCCATCTCGGCCTCCCAAAGTGCTGGGATTACAGGTTTGAGCCACCGCGCCCGGCCTATTTGTTTATTTTTATTTTGTTTTGCTTTTTTTTTTTTTTTCCTGAGATGGAGTCTCGCTCTGTCATGCAGGCTGGAGTGTAATGGTGTAATCTTGGCTCGCTGCAGCCTCCGCCTCCCAGGTTCAAGCAATTCTCCTACCTCAGCCTCCCGAGTAGCTGGGACTACAGGTGCGTGCCACCATGCCCAGCTAATTTTTTGTATTTTTAGTAGAGATGGGGTTTCACTATGTTGGTAAGGCTGGTCTCGAACTCCTGACCTCAGGTAATCCACCCACCTTGGTCTCCCAAAGTGCTGGGATTACAGGCGTGAGCCACCGCTCCCGGCCTATTTTATTTTTATTTTTATTATTCTTGGTTTGTTTTGTTTTGTTTTTTTTTTTTTGTTTTGTTTTGAGACAAAAGTCTCACTCTTGCCCAGGCTGGAGTGCAGTGGCAGGATCTCGGCTCACTGCAGCTTCCGTCTCCCGGGTTCAAACAATTCTTGTGCTCCCCAAATAGCTCAGATTACAGGCGAGCGCCACCACACGCGGCTAATTTTTCTATTTTCAGTAGAGACGGGGTTTCACCATGTTGGCCAGGCTGGTTTTGAACTCCTGACCTCATGTGATCCACCCATCTCAGCCTCCCAAAATGCTGGGATTACAGGCATAAGCCACCACACCTGGCCTATTTTTTTTAATTTTTGAGGCAGGGTCTCACTCTACTGCCCAGGCTGCAGTGCAGTGGTGCAATCAGCTCACTGCAGCCTTGACCTCCTGGGTGCAAGCGATCTTCCTACCTCAGCCTCCCAAGTAGCTGGGACTGCAGGTGCGCACCACCTTGCCCAGCTAGGCTGGAGTGCAGTGGCACAATCTCGGCTCACTGCAACATCTGCCTCCTGGGTTCAAGTGATTCTCTTGACTCAGCCTCCACAGTACCTGTCAGGCGTGAGCCACAACGCCTAGCTAATTTTTGTATTTTTAGTAGAGATGGGGTTTCACCATATTGGCCAGGATGGTCTCGATCTCCTGACCTTTTGATACGCCTGCCTCAGCCTCCCAAAGTACTGGGATTACAGGCGTGAGCCACTGTGCCCAGCCTGCCCAGTCAATTTTTGTATTTTTTGTATAGTCTGGGTTTCCCCACGTTGCCCAGGCTGGTCTGGAACTCCTGGGATTAAGCGATCATCCCATCTTGGCCTCCCAAAGTTCGTGGATTACAGGCATGAGCCACTGTACCCAGCCTCTTTTTTTTTTTTTTTTTCCTTACCATGTTGCCAGGGCTGGAGTGCTGTGGCATGATCGTGACTCACTGCAGCCTCAAACTCCCGGGCTCAAGCAGTCTTCCCACCTCAGGCTCTTGAGTAGTTGGGACTTACAGGCTTGAGCCACCACATTGGGCTAATTCAACTTTTTAAAAATTTATTTTATTTTATTTAGAGATGAGGGTCTTGCTGTGCTGCCCAGGCTGGTCTCAAAATTCTGGGCTCAAGCAGTCCTCCAGCCTTAGCCTCCCACGTAGCTGGGACTACAGGCATACGCCAAGCCACCATGCCTGGCTGGACTCAGGTCTTCAACACTTCCCACCTGGTTCCTTCTGTCCCTTCCCCACTCAGGAGGGGTGAGCCACTGTCCCCATGGCAGTGATCAATGGCTGTGGAGGTCCAGCTGAGCATACAGCCCCTGCCACCTCCAGCAGCGCCACTGCCACATGCACGGTATTACACATAAAGGATGCAAACCCTTCACCCAGTTACCCACCCTTCTGTTCTGAGGACCTCCCCGACAATGACTCTGGCCTTCCTTCCACATGGGCTGAAGAACCGCCTACTCACTGGCACCCCAACCCCACACATCCGGACCAGGACCAGGGACTGAGCAGGAGGAAAAGGGTCAAAGTAGCAGGTACCCTGGGGGAAACTGAGGCATGGCCAGAGAGAAAGAACCTTCCCAGCCTTTGGATCTCACCCTCACGGTGACAAGAAGTCAGGCCAGTCCCTGATATCAGTGCCCACAGACTAAGCACCCAGTGTGAGGTCCATTAAATTATGGGCTGCTTTCTAAGACTGGGAGCCCCCAGGGCTACTGGTGAGACTGGTTCGGCTTCTCCATCCCAGGGAGACTGCACTTTTGCCCTCCACCACGAGGTGGCGTGAGATAGTGCGCTTAAGATTCAGCACTTGCCAAAAGTTAAAAAAATAAAATGTACTCTTCCGGGGACGTTGTCTGCAGGCACTCAGAATGGTCCAACGTTTGACATACCGACGTAGGCTTTCCTACAATACAGCCTCTAACAAAACTAGGCTGTCCCGAACCCCTGGTAATAGAATTGTTTACCTTTATACCAAGAAGGTTGGGAAAGCACCAAAATCTGCATGTGGTGTGTGCCCAGGCAGACTTCGAGGGGTTCGTGCTGTAAGACCTAAAGTTCTTATGAGATTGTCCAAAACAAAGAAACATGTCAGCAGGGCCTATGGTGGTTCCATGTGTGCTAAATGTGTTCGTGACAGGATCAAGCGTGCTTTCCTTATCGAGGAGCAGAAAATCGCTGTGAAAGTGTTGAAGGCACAAGCACAGAGTCAAAAAGCTAAATAAAAAAATGAAACTTTTTTGAGTAATAAAAATGAAAAGACTTGCTGTTAAAAAAAAATAATAATAAAATAAAATAAAATAAAATAAAATAAAATAAAATGTAAACCAGGCCCGGGGGCTCCCGCCTGTAAACCCAGCACTTTGGGAGGCCGAGGCGGGCGGATCACCTGAAATCGGGAGTTCGAGACCAGCCTGATGAACACGGAGAACCTCGTCTCTACTAAAGATACAAAATTAGCGAGGCATGGTGGCCCATGCCTGTAATCCCAGCTACTCGGGAGGCTGAGGCAGGAGAATCACTTGAACCAGGGAGGCGGAAGTTGCGGTGAGCCAAGATCGCACCATTATACTCCAGCCTGGGCAACAAGAGCGAAACTCCGTCTCAAGGAAAAAAAATAAATAAATAATAAAATGTAAAAATGAAAAGGTAGTTACACGGGCCCCCCACACAGGAACCCACCCCCATAAAGATACTCAGACACTTGGTCATACCCAATATATGTCTACACTCAGGCAGACACACTCATCCACAGAAAGACAAACGGCAAAACCCAGGCACGAACACCAGAAGCCCTTTCCTTCTAGCGGTGAAATAAAGAACATCAGGTCCCTGAAGCTGACATTTGGTCCTTGATCCAGCCATGCCTGAAGCTGACCCTACAGCTAGTATTTTCTGTCACATGAGCCATAAACTTTCCTTTTTTTTGCTTGAACCTATTTTAGTTGATATTTTGTGGAGCACAGCCAGAGTCCTGGCTGATAGAGATGAATAAGGCACTTGCCAGGTGAAAAATATTGAGGCATTCTTTTTTGGTTTTGTTTTGTTTTTAAGATTGAGGCATTCTTGAAGGTATTGCAAAATGTAGGATATTTACAAAGGCCTGGAGGTATGACAGAGCATGGTGGGTGCAAGCTGTACTATTAGGTGCACCACAGTGCTAGCAGCAGATTTAAGTCAGGCAGAGGGGTCTGGATTCAGTCTGAGTACTTAGCCTACTTGGTACTTAGGAATACTAAGTACTTAGTCTACTAAGTAGGAGCCATTGAATGTTCTTGATGGGGGGAGAGTTCTCTCAGAAATGTCCCTTAGGTGGGAATAAATGATTTCGCTGCAAACCTTTGAAATAAGTTTAGGTAAGAGAAGACTGAGCCTTCAGAGAGGTGGGCCACGCAGGCCTCCCAGACACAATCTTGACTTTGATCGCTCAGAACCAGCGTGTCTGAACTACAATTTCCGGCATGCAACGCGAGCGGCCTCCTCGTCCCTGGTGACTTGCCGGCTCAAAACACGCTGATTGGTTGCACGGGATGCTCGTCAGATCAGAGTCGGGCTCTAATTGGTCGAGTTCCCGTGGAGGGCCCGGAGCCCCAGGCCGGTGGGTCCGTGCACCGCGCTCCCGCAAGCGCCATGGTGAGCGAGCGTCTTGCGAAGTGGGGGGCTCTGCAGGGCCGGGGTCCAGCCGAGGGGGTCCAGGGAGACACTGAGGGAATGTGGTCTCTTCTTGGGGATTGGAGGCTCTGAGGGATTCGGGGGCACGCTGAAGGCCGTGTGTCCCTGTCTGGGGGCCCTGCTCTCGCTGCAGGACCTCCGAAGGAGTCGACTGGGGTCGTACCCAGGGAGACTAGAAGCCCTTAAGCGTTCTGGGGATTCCGCTCTCTGGAGACCTTTTAGGGGTTTGGGGCCCTGCTATGGGGTCGTGGTCCCACAGAGGGGACTGCGGACCTCAGCACATTTGGAACCTTGTTAAGGCGGTGTGGAGGCCTATTGGGGTCCACTCTGGGGACAGGGGTCCTGCAGGAGCGTGGGGGCCGCGCCGACGGGATCCATCAGGGGTCCCTTGTATATCGGGGTGTGTGCAACGGGCAGGGGACGCCGTGGGAAGTGGACTCAGGAGGTCTGGGTGGCCTCAGGGCGGGCAAAGTTCTCAGAGTGGGAGACAGGACAGTTGGAACCTTCAAGTCTCACTCAGCTCTGGGTTCAACCCACTGAACGTGTTCTTAAAACTTAGCCCAGCCCCAGGGGATCAGGCTGGTGCGGGTAGATGGGGGACTCCCACAACCCTGACGCGACTGGCCTGGGCAGAGAGAGGGACGTGGAACTGGAGACTGGAGGGTCCCTGCCTGGGACCATCCCCGATGAGGGGTGCTGGAGATGGCCCTGAAGCAAGGGCCCTGATGGCCGGGATTATTGAAAGTGGGACGTTGTCCTAGGCGCAGGTGCAGGACTCCGTAGGAGATGAGGGCGCGAGCTCCCGGGAATGAGATGGAGGGAAGTTGCATTGATTTTATCAGGGTTCTTGGGTTCGAGGATCGTAAATCCAGTAAAGGGAAAAGAAGGAGCTGATGGAAGACTCAAGAAAATCCTTGGAGATGTCTGCGGAGCCCTGACCTTGAGATAGGAGGCTGGCTGGAGGGGAGGGCTATCAGAAAATCCCAGGACAGACCTCTAGAAGCCTTAGGTGGAGAGATACACTCCTCCACCACCTTCTCCCTTAGGGGATTTTGGGAGGTGGTGGGGTCATTGATGAAGAGCCCAAAGGTCCAGGAAGACCTCTGAGACTCCAGTGGTTGGGCGCAGTGAGGGCTGAGGAGAGAGCTGAGCCATCGGGAGGTGGGCGGGGGTCTGTAGCTATGCCTGCAGGGTGCAGAACCGAGTTGGGGGCTGACTGTGAGACTGGTAAAGGCCTGAACCACCTGGAAGGGTATGGGATGATGGGTGAGTGTTGGGGTCTCTCAGGAGAGCCTGGAGGAGGCTACTGGTTGAGCTCAGCAGAGAGGTCTGGGCTGGAGGTGTTACTGTGCTGAGGTTGTGATGGGTTGGTGGATTGGGTGGTTAAAACCCTGGCAGGTCACAGGAGAGAGGTCCCAGAGAGAGGAGAAAAACAGACTAGGGGGTGGGACGGCAGGGTCCTAGGGAAAGGGTGGGGCTTCGACAGCCCTGGCTCACTGGCTTGCAGGGGCCCATGGGCTGGCATTCATGGTCCTTAAGTGCCAGCCAGCCAACCAGCCAGTGTGCACTAGGGTCCCGGGGAGGGTGAGCAATGAGGATGTAGAGATGAGAAAGATGGCGCCACCAACCTCATTACTGAAAAAAGATTGCTGGTGTCAGTTTATAAGTCACAGGCACAGAGAAAATGTCCTATTGGTCTGTTATTTTATTTATTTTTATTTTTTTATGATTATTATTTTGTTTTGAGACAGAGTCCCACTCTGTTGCTCAGGCTGGAGTGCAATGGCGCAATCTCGACTGACTGCAACCTCTGCCTCCCGGGTTCAAGCAATTCTCCTGCCTCAGCCTCCCGAGTAGCTGGGATTATAGGCATGTGCCACCATGCCTGGCTAATTTTTGTATTTTTAGTAGAGACAAGGTTTCACCGTGTTGACCAGGTTGGTCTCAAACTCCTGACCTCAAGTGATCAGCCCGCCTCAGCCTCCCAAAGTGCTGGGATTACAGGCGTGAGCCACCGCGCCTGGCCTCAGCAGTCATTTCGAATTACCATGCTAGGCCCGGTATCCATCACATTAGGGTTTTTCTGACTAAATTTAGCTTATTTATGCCTGATTAAAGGATTATTTTAATAATTAATTTTAGTATTAAACTTTATTTCATTTTGATTATAACACCAGAATACTAGTAGACAGCTCTCCTGAACACATAATTTTACATAATTACGTAATTACTGGCAGCAAATGGGTATTTACTGCATTCAAGCAGGAAAACCCAGCTTCACCACAGACTGATTCTTCTAAAATGTTTAAAAATAAGTATATGAAAATGTGTTCTGAATTAAGAACTGGGTGAGAAAATTCCTAATTTAAAAAAAAAAAGTCATAGCTGGGTGTGTTAGTGCATGACTGTGGTCCTAGCTACTCGGTAGGTTGAGGGAGGATCACTTGATCCCAGGAGTTTGAGACCAGCCTGGGCAACATAGCAAGACCCCATCTCTAAAAATAAAAATAGGCCTGACACAGTGGCTCATGCCTGTAATCCCAACAGTTTGGGAAGCCAAGGCGGGAGGACTGCTTGAGCCTAGGCGTTCAAGACCAGCCTGGGCGACATGGAGAAACCCTATCTCTACAAAATAGTCAAAAATCAGCTGGGTGTGTTGGCGGGTGCCTGTAATCCCAGCTACTAGGGAGGCTGATGTGGGAGAATCACTTGAACCTGGGAGGTTGAGGCTGCAGTGAGCACCCCACCATGTCACTGCACTCCAGCCTGGGTGGCAGAGCAAGACCCTATTCTCCCCACCACCACTCCCCTGCCAAAACACACACACACACACACACACACACACACACACAAATAAAAATAAATAAGCTCACCACACTCAGACATGTAGGTCTTCACATCAAAACAGGAGGTGGCCAGGAGCATAGATGCCCTTTCAAGGAGGTTAATTACAAAGGGAAGGAGAGGGAGGAGGGTGATGGAACCATCAGGGATCATTTAAGGTGGGAGACACTTAGGGGAAGGAGCTACCCGGGGAAGGAGAAAGCTAGAAGCTCAACCAGGACGCAGTGGCTCCCAAGGTGGGAGTGCAGAAGGCGGTGGGAGTTGCTTGCACTGAGTGTGGCGACCTCGTGGTTAGGGGCTGGAAGGTGGTGGTGAGGAATACAGGAGGCTACATAGGAAGCACCCATTTCCAGATGAGAAAAGTGAGACTCCAGGAAAGTAATATTATACCTGAATCCATAGTGGAGGCAGGAGGCGAACCCCATGGTCTCCACTGCCCTACACTCCAGCTAGGTGGTGATGCGGGGGGGTGCTGCTGACCTCTGACGTGAGAGGGCAGGGCCAGGCCAGGTGAGTCCAGGCTCACCCCAGGACTCTCCCCTAAGAAGCTGCTACAGCCTAAGAGGCTCGCCCTTCCCCCATCGGGCCTGGCTTCTCTATAAATAGCCTGGGTTCCTAGGGAGGGAGGGAGCTTGTGACCCTCTGGCAGGTGCTGCCAGTCACGTCCCCTCCCCCCAGGCGGTCCTCGGAGTGCAGCTGGTGGTGACCCTGCTCACTGCCACCCTCATGCACAGGCTGGCGCCGCACTGCTCCTTCGCGCGCTGGCTGCTCTGCAACGGCAGGTGAGTCGTGTCCCGGCGGTGGGAGGGGCCCCGCGGAACCACGCCCCCTTCTGGCTCCCTACGCTCCCCCTCACAAATTGCACGGCCTCGATCTTGGTTAGTGGGTGATGGGGGGAAAGACGTTGTTGAGGTGTAATTGAAGTACAACAAACTGCATATATTTGTTTTTTCTTTTTCTTTTCAGAGACAGGGTCTCATTGTTACCCAGCTTGGAGTGCAGTGGTCTGATCATAGCTCACTGCAACCTCAACCTTCTGGGCTCAGGTGGCCCTCCTGCCTGAACCTCCTGAGTAGCTGGGACTACAGGTGTGCACCACCATGCCCAGACAATTTTTTAACTTTTAATAGAGATGGGGTCTTGCTAAGTTGCCCAGGCTGGTCTCAAACTCCTGGACTCAAGCGATCCTACCACTTTGACCTCCCAAAGTGCTGGGATTACAGGCGTGAGCCCCTATGCCTGACACAAACTGTATATATTTGACGTATACAGTTGGACCTGTTTTGACAGATGTACACATGGGTGGAACCATCGCCACACTCCCCACGTCCCCCACTCTTCCTGCCTCCCTGTAACCCAGCCTTCCTTCCACCCCTGCACCTGCTAGAGCTCGCCTGCTCTGTTTTTTGTCCCTGTGTGGGTCTCTGATGCTTTCTGAGAATCTGGTGGTAACTGAATTCTCTCCTGAGAAAAATGTATGTGACAAAAACAAAGGCAAAAAACCGCGTCAGAGATGATGGCTCAGGCCCATAATCCCAACACTGGGGGAAGCCAAGGTGGGAGGATCACTTGACCCAGGAGTTTGAGACCAGCCTGGGCAACATGGCAAGACCGCGTCTCTACAAAAAATTTTAAAGATTAGCCAGGTATGGTGGCTCACGCCTGTGATCCCAGCTAATCAGGAGTCTGAGGCGGGAGGATCATTTGAGCCCAGAAGGTTGAGTCTGCCGTGAGCTGAGATGGCGCCACTGTACTCTAGCCTGGGCGACCGACCAAGGCCTTCTCTCAAAAACAAAAACAGAAAGCCAGGT
Source organism: Theropithecus gelada (assembly GCF_003255815.1). Lineage (NCBI taxonomy): Eukaryota > Metazoa > Chordata > Mammalia > Primates > Cercopithecidae > Theropithecus > Theropithecus gelada. Next base: position 18,743,214 of record NC_037687.1, on the reverse strand, counting down.
GAGGTGGCTCATGCCTGTAATCCCAGCCCTTTGGGAGGCTGAGGCGGGTGTATCACTTGAGGTCAGGAGTTTGAGACCAGCCTGGCCAACATAGTGAAACCCTGTCCCTACTAAAAATACAAAAATTAGCTGGGCATCGTGGTGCATGCCAGTAGTCCCAGCTCCTCGGGAGGTTGAGGCAGGAGAATCACTTGAACCCGGGAAGTGGAGGTTGCAGTGAGCCAAGATCGTGCCACTGCACTCCAGGCTGGGCGACAGAGCAAGACTCTGTCTCAGAAAGAAAAGGAAAAAGAAGATAAAAGTTGCACACACCTGCTTCCCCAGGAGAGTTAGCCAGCAGATTCAGGGGTATCCAAGCCTCCTGAGCCCACTCAGCCTAGATCTGTTGGCCTCACGATTTCCCCAGAATTTCCCCATGCTGTACCCTCACCTACCTCCCAGTGTTCCCCTGAACTAGGCTACCCTCTAACTAGAATCCCTGGATTTGAGGTTCACTGCCTCAACCTGCCAGCCCCATATCTGAGCTTCCCTGACTGCCCGTCCTTGCTCTCAGTCTGTTCCGATACAAGCACCCGTCCGAGGAGGAGCTTCGGGCTCTGGCGGGGAAGCCGAGGCCCAGAGGCAGGAAAGAGCGGTGAGTGAACTGGGCCCCATCCCCAGCCTTGGGTGGGTGGCTCCTCCCCAGGGATGGCCTCACCCTTGCTCAGGGGGCTCTGGGCTAAGGGATACAGGACTGGCCTACCCACACTTCCAGACTCTGATCTGGGCACAGGTGAACTGGGAGACCCTAGTCCAAGGAGATGATCACTGTCAAGTTAGCATCTGTTTCCTAGCAGTTTGCTCTAGCCAGTCCTGTGGGTGGTGGTGGTGGGGGTCCTCACATCCCAGTGTGCAGAAGAGCCAAGGCTATAGGAAGTGATGGTCTCCAGGCCAACTGCTCTGAGCTCTGAGGGTGGCTGGCCCCAGTGGGATGTGTGCTTACCGGCCCCCTTGCTTGTCACCATCCTCCCAGGTGGGCCAATGGCCTTAGTGAGGAGAAGCCACTGTCTGTGCCCCGAGATGCCCCATTCCAGCTGGAGACCTGCCCCCTCACAACTGTGGATGCCCTGGGTAATAGCCCAGTCCCGTCCCTAAACTCCACGCCCTCAGCCCTGAAGGTCCCCACACCCTCATGGGGGTGGGGAGGATTTGAAGGAGGAGTATGCTGTTGGGAGGGGAGCGGACTGGGCCCCAGGGCTGAGCAGAGTGCCCCCTGCAGTCCTGCGCTTCTTCCTGGAGTACCAGTGGTTCGTGGACTTTGCTGTGTACTCGGGTGGCGTGTACCTCTTCACAGAGGCCTACTACTACGTGCTGGGTCCAGCCAAGGAGACTAACATTGCCGTGTTCTGGTGCCTGCTCACAGTGGCCTTCTCCATGTATCCTTCCTCTCTGCTCCCTGCCAGAGGGGCAGATGGGAGCAGGACCCGAGCTTCCCTGGCTCCCCTAAACTGGGGTGGCAGTTTTCACCTGCTATGCCACAAACTTCCCCAAGCTTGGTGGCATGAAGCAGACATTTTATGTGCTCTGGCTCTGTGGGTGGACAGACTGGGTGGGGCTCAGCAGGTCGGTTCATCTTCACTCCACATGATCATGCCATTCAGTGGCAGTAGAAATGCCAGGAGGCAAGAGGGAATGCCTTGCCCAAAGTCACCCACCCCATCCCTTTTCCTTCTACCACATTCTCCTTGTGTAAGGAAATCACCAGGCCAGTCCACAATCAAGGCCAAGAAAGAGATGGCCCCTTGGCAAAATTTTAAAAAATGTATACTCCAGGCATGGTGGCTCACACTTGTAATCCCAGCACTTTGGGAGGCCAAGGTGGGTGGATCACCTGAGGTCAGGAGTTCAAGACCAGCCTGACCAACATGGAGAAACCCCTTCTCTACTAAAAATACAAAAATTAGCCAGGCATGGTGGTGCATGCCTGTAATCCCAGTTACTTAGGAGCCTGAGGCAGGAGAATCGCTTGAACCCGGGAGGTAGAGGTTGCAGTTAGCCGAGATCATGCTATTGCACTCCAGCCTGGGTGACAAGAGTGAATTCCTTCCCCGCCCCCAAATTTTATATATATACACACACACACATATGTATGTATGTATGTATGTGTATGTATTTGTGTATATGTATATATATTTGTTGTTGTTGAGATGGGATCTTGCTTTGTTGCCTAGGCTGGTCCTGACTGGCTTCAAGTGATTCTCCTGCTTTGGCCTCCCAAAGAGAGCAAACATATGACTTTAGGGACCCAAGTTTGAGGAAGCACAGAAAGAATGCCACTCCTGTGACTCTTGGAGAGGGAAACCTGTCTCAAAATCCACTGGTTCCCCAGATTCCCATGCTTTTTTTTTTTTTTTTTTTTTTTTTTTGAGATGGAGTTTTGCTCTTATTGCCCAGGCTGGAGTGTAGTGGCATGATTTAGGCACTACAACCTCTGTCTCCCGGGTTCAAGTGATTCTCCTGCCTCAGCCTCCCAAGTAGCTGGGATTACAGGCATGCACTACCGTGTCTGGCCCCAATGCTGCATTTTGAGGGCAGATTGGAGATGAAGCCCTTCTATATCTGATTGCTTTTCCAAGGGATGTGAAGTAGGTGAGGTGGGTGAAAGAGGCAGGATCACCCAGGGCGGGAGGCTGAACAGACATGGTGGCCTGATAAGGCCATCTCCCACTCAACAGGAACCCCCAGTTTACATCCTGATCTGGGATCCAGCACCCCAAACCCGAACTCCTCTAGGTCATCCCCAAGGCCTGTTTGTGCAGCAGTGCTTGTTCCCGGGAGTTCCCAGGTGGGGTGTGGTGAAATGGGCAGAGTGGGGCAGTGGCAACTGAGGCCTCCTTAGCTCTAGCCTCCAGCAAGATGTTCCTGACAGTGACATGGCTGTACTTCAGCGCCGAGGAGGGGGGTGAGCGCTCTGTCTGCCTCACCTTTGCCTTCCTCTTCCTGCTACTGGCCATGCTGGTACAGGTGGTGCGGGAGGACACCCTCGAGCTGGGCCTGGAGCCTGGTAAGTGCAGCCCCCAACGTGGGGGCGCCACAGCTGTCACTCCCTTATGTAATCTGACCAGGCTGGTTTCACTGGCTCGGTGTCCAGCATGAATAGGTAAAGGAGTGGGCTCCTGGGGTGAAGACAGCCCCCATTAGTGACTATCTCAACTCCTGAACCTCATTGGGCTTTGGGGAAGAGAGGACCTTCCCTTTCTCACTGTCTCTGATGGATACTCATGGCTATAGCTCTTCTTTTTCTTTTTCTTTTTTTGAGATGGAGTCTCACTTTTGTCACCCAGGCAGGAGTTCAGTGGCATGATCTCAGCTCACTGCAACCTCTGCCTCCTGCATTCAAGTGATTCTCCTGCCTCAGCCTCCCAAGCTGGGATTATGGGTGCACATCACCAAGCCTGGCTAATTTTTTTATTTTTAGTAAAGATGGGGTTTCACCATGTTGGCCAGGCTGGTCTCAAACTCCTGACCTCAGGTGACCCACCCACCTCAGCCTCCCCAAGTGCTGGGATTACAGGTGTGAGCCACTGTGTGTGGCCTCTTTTTTTCATTTTTTTAAAAAATTATTTATTTATTTATTTTTATTGAGACAGGGTCTCATTGTGTTGCCCAGGCTGGTCTCACACTCCTGAGCTCAAGCGATCTGCCCACCTCGGCCTCCCAAAGTGCTGGTATTACAGGTGTGAGCCACCATGCCTGGCCTCTTAAATGATCCTTTTAACATAGAATTTGTACCTCATCACTTCTCTGCCTGGCACCACACTCCCTGGGTCTTAGGAGAAAGACCATAGTCCTCACCATGGCCCACATGACCCTGCTGACTGTTTGAGTTTTACCTTCTCCAATTCTCCCTGCCTTTCAGTTTTTAAAATTATATATGTTTGATATATACAAAGAAGATGTGCATGTCAATTATAAAGCAAAATAATAATATGAGTACCTGCAAACCTACCCCTCAAATAAGAAGTAGGTGGGGTAGTGACTGCACCAATCTCCCAGGGGGCAGTAAGGTTTAAATGAATCAGGATCCATAGATAGGGCTTGATTTTTGCCAACCTAGTCCTCGTCACGTGGAATGATGCCCTCTGTGGCCTTAACATGCATTTCTCTGATTACCAGGGAAGTTGAGCACCTTTTCCTGTTTATTCATGATTCATGTCTCTTCTATGAAATTTCTGTGAAATGCCTGTTCACGTTGTTGCCCATTTTTGTATCTTTTTTCTCTTTGAATTTTTTTTCATTGTGGTAAAATAGACAAAACATAAAATTCACCATCTTAACCATTTTTAAATGTGCAGCTCAGTGGCATTAAGTATATTTAGATGGCCGAGCGTGGTGGCTCATGTCTATAATCCCAGCACTTTGGGAGGCTGAGGCAGGCAGATCACCTGAGGTTGGGAGTTCGAGACCAGCCTGCTCAACATGGAGAAACCCTAAATTTTGTCTCTACTAAAAATACAAAATTAGCCGGATGTGGTGACACACGCCTGTAATCCCAGCTACTTGGGAGGCTGAGGCAGGAGAATTGCTTGAACCTGGGAAGCGGAGGTTGTGGTGAGCCAAGATCAAGCCATGGCACTCCAGCCTAGGCAACAAGAGTAAAACTCCATCTCAAAAAAAAAAAAAGATAGGCCAGGCGTGGTGGCTCACGTGTGTAATCCCAGCACTTTGGGAGGCTGAGGCAGGCAGATCACAAGGTGAGGAGATCAAGACCATCCTGGCTAACATGGTGAAACCCCGTCTCTACTAAAAATACAAAAAATTAGCCGGGCGTAGTGGTGGGCACCTGTAGTCCCAGCTACTTGGGAGGCTGAGGCAGGAGAATGGTGTGAACCCAGGAGGCAGAGCTTGCAGTGAGACGAGATCACGCCACTGCACTCCAGCCTGGGAGACAGAGCGAGACTCTGTCTCAAAAAAAAAAAAAAAGTCTATTTAGATTATTGTGGAACCATCACCACCATCCATCTCCACAACTCTTTCCTCTTGCAAAACTGAAACTCCATCCCATTAAACACTAACTCCCTGTTCCTCCTTCTGCAGCCCCTGATACCCACCATTTTATGTCCTGTCTCTGTGAATGTGACCACTCTGGGTTCCTCATATAGGTGGCATCATACAGTATTTGTCCTTTTGTGATGGGCTCATTTCAGTTAGCACAATGTCCTCAAATCATATCCATGTTGTAGCAGGTGTTAGATTTTTTTTTCTTTTTTTGAGACAGGATCTCACTGTGTCATCTAGGCTGGAGTGCAGTGGTGCAATCACAACTCACTGCAGCCTTGACCTCCAGGGCTCAAGTGATCTCCCACCTCAGCCTTCCAAGTAGCTGGGACCACAGCCACGTGCCACCATGCCTGGCTAATTTTTACTTTTTTTTTTTTGTCTGTAGAGATGGGGTCTTGCTATGCTTCCCAGGCTGGTCTCAAACTCCTGGCCTTGAGCAATCCTCTCACCTCAGCCTCCCAAAGCGCTGGGATAACAGGCGTGAGCCACTGTGCCCAGCCAGAATTCCATTTTTAAGACTGAACAGTATTTCATTGTCTGGATGGAACACATTTTGTTTATTTGTCCACGGATGAACATTTGCTTGGGTTGTTTCCAACTTTTGGCTTTTTGACTAATACTGCTGTGAACCTGAGTGTACAAGTCTCTCTTTGAGACTCCATTTTCAGTTTTGGAGGGGATATATCCAGAAGTGGAACTGCTGGATTATATGATAATTCTACTTTTAATTTTTTGAGGAACTGCCATACCGTTTTATATAGCAGCTGAACCATTTTATTTTATTTTTGAGACAGAGTCTCATTCTGTTGCCCAGGCTGGAGTGCAGTGGTGGCATGATCTCCACTCACTGCAACCTCTGCCTCCTGGATTCAAATGATTCTCATGCCTCAGGCTCCCGAGTAGCTGGGACTATAGGCTCCTACCACCACACCGAGCTAAAAATTTTTTTTTTTTTTTGGTCTTGAACTTTTGACCTCAGGCGATCTGCCCATCTTGGCCTCCCAAAGTGCTGGGATTACAGGTGTGAGTCACCGCGCCCAGCCACACCCAGATAATTTTTGTATTTTTAATAGAGACGGATTTTGCCATGTTGCCCAGGCTGGTCTCAAACTCTTGAACTCAAGCAGTGTGCCAGCCTCGGCCTTCCAAAGTGCTGGGATTATAGGCATGCACCACTGTGCCTGGCCCATTTTATATATTATATTCCCAGCAGCAGTGCACAAGTGCACAATTTCTCCACTTCATTGCCAATACTTGTTTTCTTTTTCTTTTCACTTGACCACTATTTGCATTATTTTCCGTCTGCATACATGCATCACACTTTCTTTGCTGAGCCATTGAATGTAGTTGTAAGCGTCACCTCTAGTATCTTGATGAATGTTATTTGATTATTTTAGTTGATATTTGTCTTGAAAAATATCCTTCCCTAAAATCAGAAAGTCATTCTATATTTTATTCTAAAATATTTCGGCCAGGCGTGGTGGCTCATGCCTGTAATCCCAACACTTTGGGAGGCCGAGGCGGGTGGATTGCCTGAGGTCTGGAGTTCAAGACTAACCTGGTCAACATGGTGAAACCCCATCTGTAGTAAAAATACAAAAAGCAGCTGGGCAAGGTGGCGTGCACCTGTAATCTCAGCTACTCTGGAGGCTGAGGCAGGAGAATCGCTTGAACCCAGGAGGCGGAGGTTGCAGTAAGCCAAAATCGCGTCATTGCACACTGTAGCCTGGGCGACAAGAGCAAGACTTCATCTTAAAAATAAATAAAATAAAATATTTCAACTTTTACATTTCATATAAGCTCTTAAACTCCTCACTGTCGCTGATGGACAGTGACATTAATTTTTGTGTTATGATGTAGGGGTCAAATTTGAGTGTCTCCATGGACTAACCTTGCTAAAGAATTATATTTTTAGGCTGGGCGTGGTGGCTCACGCCTGTAATCCCAGCACTTTGGGAGGCCGAGGCGGGTGGATCACGAGGTCAGGAGATCGAGACCATCCTAGCTAACATGGTGAAACCCCGTCTCTACTAAAAATGCAAAAAATTAGCCGGGCATGGTGGTGGGCGCCTGTAGTCCCAGCTACTTGGGAGGCTGAGGCAGGAGAATGGCGTGAACCTGGGAGCTTGCAGTGAGCCGAGATCACGCCACTGTACTCCAGCCTGGGCGACTGAACAAGACTCCGTCTCAAAAAAAAAAAAAAGAATTATATTTTTATTGAATTCCAGATTATTTTTGGTTTTCTTTTGTCTTGTCTGATCTTTCCCTTTTGGTGTGGCTAGGACCTCTGGATTTTAGAACAGTAGTGATGTACCTCGTTTTCTTGTTTCTAATTTCTCAGTTAGCTACTTGGCTCATAAATTTTCAGTCTTTTCTAAGTTTATAGCATATATAGCATTTAATGTTATACATCTTTTATCAGGTCTCTCACTTTTGTTCACCTAATTTTTTTTTTGTTTTTTGGAGGTTTTTTTTGAGATGGAGTTTTGCTCTTGGCACTCAGGCTGGAGTGCAATTGTGCAATCTCAGCTCACTGCAACCTCTGCCTCCTAGGTTCAAGTGATTTTCCTGCCTTAGCCTCCTGAGTAGCTGGGATTACAGGTGCATGCCACCACAACTGGCTAATTTTTGTATTTTTAGTAGAGAAGAGGTTTCACCATGTTGGCCAGGCTGGTCTCAAACTCCTGACCTCAGGTGATCCACCTGCCTTGGCCTCCCAAAGTGCTGGGATTACAGGTGTGAGCCATCACGCCTGACAGTTCACCCAAGTTTTGATTGATATTTTTTATTGTTCTGTTTGGGATGTTTTAACATTTCTCTTCTGATTTCTGTAGAGATGGGGTCTTGCTATGCTTTGACCTATGGATTATTAAATATTTTTAAATTTTTCAAACATAGACCTTTAAAAAATACATGTTTATTTCTAGCTCAATTGCACAGATGGTCTATTTGAAATAATTTCTTTAAAATTTGGTAAGGTTTGCCCTATGGCCTGGAATGTGATCAGATTTTGTGACTATTCCATGTTTTCTTGACATATTCTGTTGTTGTGTTGCCTTTTTTCACGTGTTCTAATTGAAGGACATATTCTCTGGCTCTATGAGTTTAGTAAATTCAAATCTCCATCTTGCCTAACCTTTTGTCTGTGACATATCAGTCAGCAGAAGTCAATCTCCCTCTGGGACAACAGAGCTCTCAATTTCCTTATCAATTCTGTCAGTGTTTTCTTTATATATTTTGCAGCCTATTCACAAGGTGTTCACAGATTTAGAACTGCTACATTTTCCTGGTGAATCAGCCATTTTATCATGATGTATGGACCTCTTCTATCTTCTAATACTACTTCTTTTTTACTTCTTTTTTTTTTCTTTTTTTTTTTTTTTTTCGAGATGGAGTTTTGCTCTTGTTGCCCAGGCTGGAGTGCAATGGCGCAATCTCGGCTCACTGCAACCTCTGCCTCCTGCGTTCAAGTGGTTCTCCTGCCTCAGCCTCCCAAGTAGCTGGTATTACCTGCCATTATGCCCAGCTAATTTTTGTATTTTTAGTAGAGCCAGGGTTTCACCATGTTGGCCAGGTTGGTCTCGAACTCCTGACCTTGTGATCCACCTGCCTCAGCCTCCCAAAGTGCTAGGATTACAGGTGTGAGCCACCACACCCAGCCTATTCTAATACTACTTCTTAGTCCAGTTTGGCTGGTAGTAGTGTAGCCTTTCTAGCTTGCTTTCTTTTGATTAGTATTTGCTGTATCTTTTTAACATCCCTTTACTTTCAATCTTCCAGTGACTTTATGTCAAGGTATGTCATCCTTTAAAAAAACATGTAGCTGGATATTTTCAATGTAGTCTGATAGTCTTTGTCATGTAACTTTAAAGTTTAGTCTACTTACATTTATTGTGATAACTGACATTTGACTTTGTTTCTACCATCTTACTTTTTTGCTTTCTATTTGTTCCTTTTCTGTTGTTGCAGTTGACATTAGCTGTCAGCCTAATTGTTGTTCCTTTATAGGTGAAATGTCTTAACTCCCCGGCTGCTTTGTGATTTTTTTGTTTTTGGTGTTCTGCAGTTTCACTCCATTGTGTCTAGGTATGGATTTCTTTTTATTTACATGGTTTGATATACTTTGTGTGTGTCTTTCATTCTGCAAACTTCTCAACTATTCTCTTCCAGTAATTCCTTTTATTCTTCATTCCTTCTCTTCCCTACCTCTGGGGCTCTGATTTGATTTGCATTGGACTTTCTGTTCTGTCTTCCTTATTCTCTTAGCCTCTCTCTTCGTATTTCTCACCTACTTTTCTGAGTTGGAATCTGAGTGATTTCTTCAGATCTGTCTTCCAGTTCATCAGTTCCTCCTTTGGCTGTTCCTAATGTGCTGTTTAACAATCTATTATTTCAACACTTACATTTTCCCTTTAGAAGAGTTTAATTTGGTTCCTTTGCAATTCTACCCAGTCATCTGAAGGTAGTCTCATGTCACCTGTTCTGTGATTACAGCTTTCATTTCCTTAGTCATTTGACACATAATTGACAGCACCAAGTTCTGAAGTCTTTGAGGCCTAAACTTGACTGTTGTTTTTCTGTTAACTCTCCTTTATGGTGATTTGTTTCCTTATGCATTTGTTGATTTTGCCTGTGAGCTCATATGAATTTTCTCCTTTTTTTTTTTTTTTTTTTTTTTTTGACAAAGTCTCACTCTGTACTGGAGTGCAATGGCATGATCTCAGCTCACTGCAACCTCCACATCCTGGGCCCAACCCATCCTCCCACCTCAGCCTTCAGAGTAGTTGGGACTACAGGCGTGTACCACCACTCCTGGTTTTGTATTTTTTGTAGAGATGGGGGTTTTGCCATGTTGCCTAGGCTGGTCTCGAACTTGTGAGCTCAAATGATCCACCCGCCTTGGCCTCCCAAAGTGCTGAGTTACACGTGCGAGCCACTGCACAGTCTTGGGTCCTGAACTGAGGATTCCTTCCTCCAGGAGGACTTTGGTTTTCTCCTGCAGGAGTCCTTCATCCCCCTCCAGATTCCTTCTATAACCTAGGGAGCTCAGGCTCAACAGATACCCCTGGATGTTCCCAGCCCAATCAGGAGTATCTGCCTGGTACATTCTGTTTCTTTTTCTTTGAGACTGAGTTTCACTCTTATCCCCCAGGCTAGAGTGCAATGGTGCGGTCTAGGCTCACCGCAACCTCCGCCCCCCAGGTTCAAGCGATTCTCCTGCCTCAAGTAGCTGGGATTACAGGCACCTGCCACCACGCCCAGCTAATTTTTGTATTTTAAGTAGAGACAGGGTTTCACTATGTTGGCCAGGCTTGTCTCAAACTCCTGATCACAGGTGATCCGCCTGCCTCGGCCTCTCAAAGTGCTGAAGGCGTGAGCCAACACACTGACCTTGTTTCTTGTAAAGAGTGCTGTGTAACTAGAGCACAAAGTTGTCCTTATGCCTGGCACAGGGCCTGGTGCATTCCTACTTGGGGAGCAAATGGATGCCTGAGGGATGGGGGATTAGGGAACAGAGTGGCCTCAGAGACCCTAGGAATTCACTCTATTCGGTCCTCTTCTTATCGTCCCCAGGCCTGGCCAGCATGACCCAGAACTTGGAGCCACTTCTGAAGAAGCAGGACTGGGACTGGGTGTGAGTCCTGGGAATGGGGGAGGGGAGCAAGGGCAGGATGGGACCCTCCCAGGGTCCCCCAGGCAGGCTTGTGACCTGGTGTTCTCCTAGGCTCCCTGTGGCCAAGCTGGCTATCCGTGTGGGGCTGGCGGTGGTGGGCTCTGTGCTGGGTGCCTTCCTCACCTTCCCAGGCCTACGGCTGGCCCAGACACACCGGGACGCGCTGACCATGTCGGAGGACCGGCCCATGCTGCAGTTACGTGGGTCGCTTGGTGGGTGGGGGGCTTAGGGGCCCTAAGGGAGGGGCTGGGGAAGAGGGGGTGCCCAGGCCTCACTCTCTCCTGCTGTCACCCCCTAGGTTCCTCCTGCACACCAGCTTCCTATCTCCCCTGTTCATCCTGTGGCTCTGGACAAAGCCCATTGCACGGGACTTCCTGCACCAGCCGCCGTTTGGGGAAAGGCCCTTCTCCCTGTGCGTATCGGGTGGGGCTCCCCTGGGTGCCCCAACCTCTGAGACTCAGGGAGGAACCTGGGGAAGATCCTGGGGGGTGAGGGGCGGCCTTCCTAGCCCCTTACCCCGCCCCGCTCCGCACAGGCTGTCCGACTCTGCCTTCGACTCCGGGCGCCTTTGGCTGCTGGTAGTGCTGTGCCTGCTGCGGCTTGCGGTGACCCGGCCCCACCTGCAGGCCTACCTGTGCCTGGCCAAGGCCCGCGTGGAGCAGCTGCGAAGGGAGGCTGGCCGCATCGAAGCCCGTGAAATCCAGCGGAGGGTACGGACGCCCCGATGACCTAGGCCAGAGGGAACTTGGGGCTGAGGGCAGGGTTCCTAGTCCTTTGGGCGTGGAGTCCTCCCAAACCCAGAAGGCTTCCTGCTGTAGCCACCCCTGTTACCTGCCCACAGGTGGTCCGGGTCTACTGCTACGTGACCGTGGTGAGCTTGCAGTACCTGACGCCGCTCATCCTCACCCTCAACTGCACACTCCTGCTCAAAACGCTGGGTGAGATGCTGCCGCGTGGAGGTGGAGGAGGGGCGGGGTTGGAAGATAAAACACAGTGAAGTTGGAGTCTTGGGGAGGCCGGGGTGGGGGGGGGGAGGAGGCGGGGCCTGGGCAGGGGGTGGGGACTGTGGTGAGGCAGGTTCTGAGCAGGAGGTGGAGTTTGGGATGGGGTTTGCCTTAGGAGGTGGAGCCTGAGGAGGGTTGGCTCTTGGCAGGAGGTGGGGCCTGGGAAGGGGGCGGGGACTGTGGTGGGGCAGGTTATGAGCAGGAGGTGGAGTTTGGGATGGGGTGTGCCTTAGGAGGTGGAGCCTGGGGAGGGGTTGGGTCTTGGCAGGAGGTGGGGCCTGGGTAGGGGGAAGGGCATGTAGTGAGGCAGGATCTGAGCAGGAGGTGGGGCCAGGGATAAGGCTTGCCTTGGACAGGTGGCGGCGCCTGAGGGGGTGGAGACCCGGCAGGAGGTGGAGTCTGAGACAGGGGTGGGAGTGTCTGGAGGAATGGGCCCGGCCCCTCATGCCAGCCCTGCCCCTCGCCCCCTCCCCCATTTCTCCACTCATACCTCGCTTCATCCCCTTCTCCTAGGAGGCTATTCCTGGGGCCTGGGCCCAGCCCCTCTACTATCCCCCAACCCATCCTCAGCCAGTGCTGCCTCCTTCGGCTTTGGGGAGGACGAGGTCCAGCAGACTGCAACGCGGATCGCCGGGGCCCTGGGTGGCCTGCTCACGCCCCTCTTCCTCCGCGGCATCCTGGCCTACCTCATCTGGTGGACGGCGGCCTGCCAGCTGCTCTGCAGCCTCTTCGGCCTCTACTTCCACCAGCACTTGGCAGGCTCCTAGCTGCCTGCAGACCCTCCTGTGGCGCTGAGGTCTTGTCCTGGGTCAGCAGGACACTAGCCTGTCCCCTCTGTGTGTGCCCTCGTGTCCCCAGCAGCAAGGTAGGGGCAGACTCCCTGCTGTTCCCTTCACCGCAGTGCCTGAGCCGCGGCCCCCCTTGGACGCCGAGTTTCTGCCTCAGAACTGTCTCTCCTGGGCCCAGCAGCATGAGGGTCCCGAGGCCATTGTCTCCGAAGCGTGTGTGCCAGGTTTGAGTGCTGGGGGTGATGCTGGCTGCTCTTCTGAACAAATAAAGTAGCACGCCGATTTTTACAAACAGGGTCTGAGTGGTTTGGAACTTGGGCGTGTGCAGGGTGGTAGCTGCCTTGCACATCCCTGTGGCACCTGCCCGGGTGCAGGGTGCGGGCTGCGCAGGAGGGAGAAAGGATCAGGACTGAGAGGGGAGCAAAGGTCTGGGAGGAGACGGGAAAGCGAGGAGGAGGCCAGGCACGGCAGCTCGCGCCTGCAATCCCAAATCCCAGCACTTTGGGAGGCCAAAGCGGGCAGATCACTTGAGGCCAGCAGTTCGAGAACAGCCTGGTCAACGCATGGTGAAACCCCATCTCTACTAAAAATACAAAAAGTAGGCATGGTGGCGCATGCCTATAGTTCCAGCTACTGAGAAGAATGATCCTGAAGAGTCGCTTGAACCTGAGAGGTGGAAGCTGCAGTGAGCCAAGATCGCGTCACACTCCAGCCTGCGTGACAGAGTAAAACTCTGTCTCAAAAAAAAAGAAAAGGAGGAAAAAGAGAAGAAATACAAGTGTCCCAGGAAAAGTCCAAAAGCAGGATGGAAGAGACCAGAAATCAGAGGAAGGTGGAGCCCCAGCTGAGAGTGCAGGTGGCCTGGGACGGGCAGGCAGGTGAGAGAAATGCCTCGTGAGGGAGTGCCAGGAGAAGGTTAGATGGGCAGGGAAACCTCAGGGGAAAACCTGTTTGAATAAATGGGAGGGCGGGGAGCCCACGGTGATGCCAGCATCTGCCACAGGTATGCAGGTGACTTTGTATAGAGGTCACACACAGGGAGGGGCATATTGAGGTCTTTGTGACCCAGGGAAGGGACGTGGGGCCGTCGTGGACTCTGAAGTTGTCCTGTAGCTGTGACTCCAGGGTGTGTGCACATGTGTGTTACAATGTAAGGTGCAGGCTGGGCGCCGTGGCTCACGCCTGTAACCCAGCACTTTGGGAGGCTGAGGCGGGCCAATCACCTGAGGTCAGGAGTTCAAGACCAGCCTGGCCAACATGGTGAAACCCTGTCTCTACTAAAAATACCAAAAAAATTAGCCAGGCATGGCGGCACACACTTTGTAATCCCAGATACTCGAGAGGCTGAGACAGGAGAATCGCATGAACCTGGGAAGCGGAGGTTGCAGTGAGCCAAGATCATGCCACTGCACTCCAGTCTGGGTGACGAAGTGAGACTCCATCTCAAAACAAAAACAAAAACAATGTAAGGTGCATATGTAACCTTTTTGTATAAGTAAGATGTATATAGACAGTTCCCTGACTTAGAAGGGTTTAAGATTTTTCTTTTTTAAAAATTTCATCGGGCTGGGTATGCTGGCTCACACCTGTAATCCCAGCACTTTGAGAGGCCGAGGCAGGAGTATCGCTTGAGCCCAGGAAGTTTGAGACCAGCCTGGGCAACATACCACGACCTCCTCTCTACTAAAGATTAAAAAAAAATTAGCTAGACATGGTGGTGTACACCTGTAGTCCCAGCTACGTGGGAGGCTGAGGCAGAAGGATCTCTTGAGCCCGGGAGTTTGAAGCTGCAGTGAGCCGTGATCACGCCACTGCACTCCAGCCTCGATGACAGAGTGAGACCCTGTCTCAAGAAAAGCCACAGAAAGAGCTGACACGCAGTGGCTCCCAGAACAGGCATCAGGAGATGCCCTTTGAGTGATGTTTGACTTCTGAAATTTGTACTTCTGTTATGTGGATAAAAATGAAAAATATATTAAAAATAAGGATTCAGGCTGGGCGTGGTGGCTTATCCCTGTAATCCCAGCACATTGGGAGGCCGAGGCAGGAGGATGGCTTGAGGCCAGGAGTTCAAGACCAGCCTGGGCGACATAGGGAGACCCTGTCTCTCCAAAAAATAAATTAGGTGGGCACGGTGGCACACACCTGTGGTTCCAGCTACTTGGAAGGCTGAGGCTGGAGGATCCACTGGGCCCGAGAGTTTGAGGCTGCAGTGAGCTATCATCTCACCTCTGTATTCTAGCCTGGGTGACAGAGCTTGACCCTGTCTTTAAAAAAAAAAAAATGAAACTATGGCCAGGCTGGGCGTGGTGGCTCACACCTGTAATCCCAGCACTTTGGGAGGCCAAGGCGGGCAGATCACGAGGTCAGGAGATCGAGACCATCCTGGCTAACATGGTGAAACCCCGTCTCTACTAAAGAATACAAAAAATTAGCCAGGTGTGGTGGCGGGCGTCTGTAGTCCCAGTTACTCAGGAGGCTGAGGCAGGAGAAAGGCGTGAACCCAGGAGGCAGAGCTTGCAGTGAGTGGAGATCCTGCCACTGCACTCCAGCCTGGGCGACAGAGTGAGACTTGGTCTTGAAAAAAAAAAGAAAGAAAAAGAAAATATGGCCAGACACAGTGGCACACGCCTGTAATCTCAGCACTTTGGACAGCTGAGGCAGGAGGATCACTTGAGCTCAGGAGTTTGAGACTAGCCTGGGCAACATGGTGAAACCCTGTCTCTACAAAAAATCCAAAAATTAGCTGCGTGTGGTGGTGCACACCTGTACTCCTGGCTACTCAGGAGGTCAGGGTAGGAGGATTTATTGAGCCCCATAGGTTGAGGCTACAGTGAGCCGTGATTGCACCACTGCATGCCAGCCTGGGAGACAGGGCAAGACCCTGTCTCAAAAATATAAAACCAAAACAAAAAATGAAAATAAAAATAAAAACAAAAAGTAGTGTAAGGAGAAAAATCAGACGGAACCACGATGAGAAAAAAATAGGAAAGATACGGCCGGGTGTGGTATCTCACACCTGTAATCCCAGCACTTTGGGAGGCCGAGGTGGTGGATCATGAAGTCAAGAGTTTGAGACCAGCCTGGCCAAAATGGTGAAACCCCATCTCTGTTAAAAATACAAAAATTAGGGCCGGGCGCGGTGGCTCAAGCCTGTAATCCCAGCACTTTGGGAGGCCGAGACGGGCGGATCACGAGGTCAAGAGATCGAGACCATCCTGGCTAACACGGTGAAACCCCTTCTCTACTAAAAAATACAAAAAAACTAGCCGGGCGAGGTGGCGGGCGCCTGTAGTCCCAGCTACTCGGGAGGCTGAGGCAGGAGAATGGCGTGAACCCGGGAGGCGGAGCTTGCAGTGAGCTGAGATCCGGCCACTGCACTCCAGCCCAGGCGACAGAGCGAGACTCCGTCTCAAAAAAAAAAAAAAAAAAAAAAAAATTAGCCAGGTGCGGTGGCAGGTGCCTGTAATCCCAGCTACTCAGGAGGCTGAAGCAGGAGAATTGCTTGAACCCGGGAGGCAGAGGTTGCAGTGAGCCGAGATCGTGCCATTGCACTCCAGCCTGGGCAACAGAGCAAGACTCTGTCTCAAAAAAATAATGAAATAGGAAAGATGGAAGTGGGTGGTTGAGGTCTTTGTGTGTGGTTCAGAGGGAAGATAAACATTTTAATTATTTTGTGCGTGTATTTTTGAAATTTTTTTTATTTTTTGAGATGGAATCTCACTGTGTCACCCAGTCTGGAGTGCAGTGGCACAATCTCGGCTCACTGCAAGCTCCGCCTCCCAGGTTCACGCCACTCCTGCCTCAGCCTCCTGAGTAGCTGGGACTACAGATGCCCGCCACCACGCCTGGCTAATTTTTTGTATTTTTAGTAGAGACAAGGTTTCACTGTGTTAGCCAGGATGGTCTCGATCTCCTGACCTTGTGATCCACCCATCTTGGCCTCCTGAAGTGCTGGGATTAGAGGCATGAGCCACCGTGCCTGGCCTTTTGTGTGTTTCTTTGTTTTTTGTTTTTGTTTTTGAGACGGAGTCTCACTCTTTGCCCAGGCTGGAGTGCAGTGGCGCCATCTCAGCTCACTGCAAGCTCCACCTCCCGGGTTCACGCCATTCTCCTGCTGAGTAGCTGAGACTACACGTGCCCGCCACCACGCCTGGCTAAGTTTTTGTATTTTTTAGTAGAGATGGGGTTTCACTGTGTTAGCCAGGATAGTCTCGATCTCCTGACCTCGTGATCCGCCCGTCTCGGCCTCCCAAAGTGCTGGGATTACAGGCTGGAGCCATCGTGCCGGGCCTTTTTTGTGTATTTTTAATAGAGATGGGTTTCACTATGTTGGCCAGGCTAGTCTCGAACTCCTGGCTTCAAGTGATTCACCTGCCTCAGTCTCCCAAAGTACTGGGATTACAGGCCTGAGCCACTGCACCTGGCCAAACATTTTAATTTTTGTTGATGCATCCATTGTAACCACCACATCCATGCCTCTCATAGGAGGCGGTGGTTCTGCTCCAAGGGAACACATGTTGATGTCTGGAGACATTTTTTAGTTGTCACCACAAGGGGTGGAGGTGTTGCTCTTGGCGTCTGAAGAGTGGAGGCCAGAGATGCTGCTTAATACCGTGAGGTGCCCAGGATGGCCTCACCCCAGACGCTGATCAGCACCAAATGTCAGCAGTGCTGATGTTGTGAAGCCCTATGGGTGAAGAAATGGCATGTACCATTTCCAGACAAGCTGAAACAAAATGAAAAGGGGAAGTAAAACTCATAGAAAAAAACAAAACAAATACAACCTTCAACTTTTAAAATATTAAAATAATTTTAAAAATTATTTGTAGAGGGCCAGGTGCAGTGGCTCATGCCTGTAATCCCAACACTTTGGGAAGTCGAGGTGGGCAGATCTCTTGAGCCCAGAAGTTCAACATCAGCCTGGGCAACATAGCAAGACCCCGTCTCTACAAAATATAAAAAATTAGCCAGGTGCAATGGCCTGCGCCTATAGTCCCAGCTACTCGGGAGGCTGAGGTGGGAGGATCACTTGACCCTGGGAGGTTGAGGCTGTAGTGAGCTGTGATTGTGCCACTGTACCCCAGCCTGGGTGACAGAGTGAGAACCCTGTCCCATCAAAAAAAGATTATTTGTAGAGACAGGGTCTCACTACGTTGCCCAAGCTGGTGTCAAACTCCAGGTCTCAAGTGATCCTCCTGCCTCAGCTTTCCAAAGAGCTGGGATTACAGGTGTGAGCCACCATACATGGCCATAAATTAGCTGTTGTTTGTTTGTTTGCTTGTTTGTTTGTTTGTTTTTGAGACGAGGTCTGGTTCTGTCATCCATGCTGGGATGCAGTGGTGCCATCTCGACTCACTGCAACCTCCACCTCCCAGACTCAAGCCGTCCTCCCACCTCAGCCTCCTGAGTAGTGGGGATTACAGGCACGTGCCACCATGCCCAGTATGTATTGTAGAGACAGGGTTTCACCATCCTGCACAGGCTGGTCTTGAACTCATGAGCTCAAATCATCCAACTGCCTTGGCCTCCCAAAGTGCTGGGATAACATGTGTGAACCACTGCACTCGGCCTGCAAATGAGCTATTCTTAAAAGGAAAGAGCTCTTGGCCGGGCTCGGTAGCTCAAGCCTGTAATCCCAGCACTTTGGGAGGCCGAGATGGGCGGATCACGAGGTCAGGAGATCGAGACCATCCTGGCTAACACAGTGAAACCCCGTCTGTACTAAAAAATACAAAAAAACTAGCTGGGCGAGGTGGCGGGCGCCTGTAGTCCCAGCTATTTGGGAGGCTGGGGCAGGAGAATGGCATGAATCTGGGAGGCAGAGCTTGCAGTGAGCTGAGATCCAGCCACTGCACTCCAGCCTGGGCGACAGAGCGAGACTCCGTCTCAAAAAAAAAAAAAAAAAAAAAAAGGAAAGAGCTCTAGGCTAGACCTGAGGAAGAAAAAACAATCAACGAGGCCAGGCGTGGTGGTTCACACCTATAATTCCAGCACTTTGGGAGGCCTAGGTGGGTGGATCACCTGAGGTCGAGAGTTTGAGACCAGCCTGACCAAAATGGAGAAACCTGTCTCTACTAAAATTACAAAATTAGCCGGGCATAGTGGTGCATGCCCTGTGATCCCAGCTATTCGGGAGGCAGAGACAGGAGAATCGCTTGAACCCGGGAGGTGGAGGTTGCAGTAAGTGGAGATCGCACCATTGCACTCCAACCTGGGCAACAAAAGCAAAACTCTGTCTCAAAAAAAAAAAAAAAAAAAGGCTGGGCACGGTGGCTCACGCCTGTAATCCCAGCACTTTGGGAGGCCGAGGCAGGTGGATCATGAGGTCAGGAGATCGAGACCATCCTGGCTAACATGGTGAAACCCCATCTCTACTAAAAATACAAAAAATTAGCCGGGCGTGGTAGTGGGTGCCTGTAGTCCCAGCTACTTGGGAGACTGAGGCAGGCGAATGGCATGAACCTGGGAGGTGGAGCTTGCAGTGGGCCGAGATTGCGCCATTGCACTCCAGCCTGGGCAACAGAGCAAGACGCCGTCTCAAAAAAAAAAAAGCCAACCAACCAGGTAAGATATCTTTTTTTTTTTTTTTTTTTTTTGAGACGGAGTCGTGTTCTGTCGCCCAGGCTGGAGTGCAGTGGTGCCATCTCGGCCCCACCTCCCGGATTCAAGCGATCCTCCTGAGTAGCTGGGATTACAGGCGCTCACCACCATGCCCGGCTAATTTTTGTATTTTTAGTAGAGACTGGGTTTCACCATATTGGCCAGGCTGGTCTCGAATTCAAGTGATCTGCCTGCCTCAGCCTCCCAAAGGCCTGAGATTACAGTCATGAGCCATCGCACCCGACCGAGATATGGTTTTTTACTTGTCAGATTATGGAAGATCAAAGATGGGTGAGAGTATGTGGTGTAAATCCATATGATCTATTTGCAGGAATACCTGGCATTCCTATTCCTTTTTGGATAGGTTCCCCTCAAAGATGACCCCGAAAGGACTCAGAGCTGGTGGTTTACCTGGGAGGTGTCCCCAGGCAGCCCCCATGGCGGGTGAGAGCTGAGACGAGGAGGGAAGGTGCCCTGCAGGGGGCACCAATGAGCAGGTCACACTGTGGGCAACCCAGGCTCAGTCCTGCTGGGGGCCTTATGGGGGCAGTGTAGAGCAATTATCGCAGGGTGATCCCACGTCCGGGCACAGGTTAAGCTACTTACACACCTATCTTCAGTCATCCACCAGCCGGTTGCACCTGGGGTACTGTGCTGTGTTTCTTTAGGAGATGCCTAGGCTAGGTGGAATTGCTTATAGCAAAAAGCATTTGGTGGCCGGGTGCGATGGCTCACGTCTGTAATCCCAGCACTTTGGGAGGCCGAAGCAGGTAGATCACCTGAGGTCAGGAGTTCAAGACCAGCCTGGCCAACATCCTGAAACCCCCTTCTCTACTAAAAATGTAAAAATTAGCTGGGCATAGTGGCGGGCGCCTGTAATCCCAGCTACTTGTGAGGCTGAGGCAGGAGAATCACTTGAACCTGGGAGGCAGAGGTTGCAGTGAGTCAAGATTGCACCACTGCACTCCAGCCTGGGCAACAGAGCAAGACTCCATCTCAGTAAAAAGAGGACGAGAGTCTCCTGAAGCTCTTCTTGGACGCAGCTAGCAAACATCTTCTTCACTGTCACTAGTCTAGACAGGTCCACGGGCTCACCTCTGTACTATTAGGAGATGCCACAGTGGTGGGTGGGAGAGGGGAGGGGTTGACCAAGGTTCGGGGACTGGGGTGAAACATGGAACTTAGATCGGAAATCTGGGCTGGATGTCGGAGGCGGGGTGCAGATGAGTTCAGCAGCTCCCACCAAATTGCTATCACGTTGTCATGGCAATACCTAACAACATAATTGCCCACCCATAAGGGAGAACTGAGGGCTCACCTGATTAGACCTACCAATCTTAACTTACCTCACTTGTTTTTAGTTGATTATAAACTCCATAGTGTTAAAAGACACTCAGCTAAACACTATATGGCTAACCTCCCAGGCCAGGTGTGGTGGCTCATGCCTGTCATCCCAGCATTTTGGGAGGACAAGGCAGGCAGATAGATCACTTGAGCCAGGAGTTAGAGACCAGCCTGAGAAATATGGTGAGACCCCCATCTCTACAAAAAAATACAAAAAATAGCCAAGTGTGGTGGCATGTACCCAATAGTCCCAGCTCCTAGGGGGGCTGAGGTGGGAGGATTGCTTGAGCCCAGGAGTTGGAGGCTACAGTGAGCCATGGTAGTGTCACTGCATTCCAGCCTGGGCAATAGAGAGAGACCCTGTCTCAAAAAAAAAAAAAAAAAAGGAAAGGAAAGGAAAAGAAGGAGGGAGGGAGGGAGGGAGGAAGGGAGGGAGGGGCACAGTGGCTCAAGCGTGTAATCCCAGTACTTTGGGAGGCTGAGGCGGGTGAATCACCTGAGGTCAGGAGTTTGAGACCAGCCTGGCCAACATGGTGAAACCCCGTCTCTACTAAAAATACAAAAAAATTAGCTGGGTGGCAGGCGCCTGTAGTCCCAGCTACTTAGGAGGCTGAGGCAGGAGAATCGCTTGAACCCGGGAGGTGGAGGTTGCAGTGAGCCGAGATCGTGCCATTGTAAAAAGACACTGGGCAAAAAGAGCAACACTCCATCTCAAAAACAAAACAAAAACCCCAAATAAACAAAAAAAAAAAAACAAAAAAACTCCCACTAGTTCCCTTATAGATAACATCTCTATGTATGGGCCACCATGGTAATGGTTGCTTAAGTTGTTCTTCAGGAACAGGATCAGTTCTTGTCCAGTTCAAATGGGCCGAGAGCCGAACCTTCACCTCGGCCTGTGTGTATTTAGGTGGTGACCTTTTGACATTAGAAGGCCCAACACTACACCCTCAGATCATGATAACAATGTCATTTGGTGAACACGCATCCTATGGAATGCATCCTATGGAAAAGCCATGAAGCTTGACTACGCATGCACGGTTCCCCGACTGCCCCACTTTCCCCCGTGTCTCTGACCACCTTGCTCCTCTATCCCTTAAATATCCCTAAAACCCCATCTTCAGGGAGGCGGATTTGAGATCTGTTCTCCTTTCTCCTCACTTGGCTGCCTCATGAATAAACTCTTCGCTGCAAAACCTGTCATCTCTGTTGTCGTACTGATGGGCAGAACGAGCCTGGTTTGGTAACATAAGGGATGCGTGAATTTCTGAGTAGCTGGTACCACCAAGACTGGCTAATTAAAAAAAAATTTTTTTGAGATGGAGACTTGCTCAGTCACTCAGGCTGGAGAGCAGTGGCTCACTGCAACCTCTGCCTCCCAGGTTCAAGCAATTCTCCTGCCTCAGCCTCCTGAGTAGCTGGGATTTTTGTACTTTTACTAGAGATGGTGTTTCAGCATGTTGGTCAGGCTGGTCTCGAACTCCTGACCTCAAGTGATCCACCTCCCCTGGCCTCCCAAAGTGCTGGGAGTAAAGGCATGAGCCACTGCACCTGGCCTAATTTTTTTTTTTTTTTTTTCTGTAGAGATGGGGGGTCTCACTATGTTGCCTAGGCTGGTCTCAAACTCCTGGGCTCAAGCAATCCACCTGCCTCAGTCTCCCAAAGTGCTGGGATTACAGGCGTGAGCCACCGCACCCACCTTGGTGAATTTTACCATGGGAATCCTCTAGGAGAAAACTGCATAGCTGCTAAACAGTATGTACAACACAGACCAACTCAAAAGAAATCCTGCTGCACGTGAGCAGGTTGGAGAGCAGCGGGGGGTCAGCACAGTGGAACTTGTTCCTACTCCTACCCCAACAAGAGCACCAGGCCTGTGCTGGCCCAGCCACCTCTCCTCTCTGGGCACGCAGAGGCTCCCACTTCTGGCCTGGTGGTGGGTGGGCCCTGCAAGTTGCTCTGGCCAATGGGCTGCAGGCAAAGTGAGCCGGGATTGCCATTGGAGACCCTGTGATGGCTGCCCCTGCAGATGGTGACTGATGTTCAGACCTGAAGCCTCAGCCAGCCCCAGAGTGCAGGGCTCTTGGGAAGGAAGGCCGTGTTCAAGTCCATGAGACTTTGGGCTGCGCTGGATGCAGCTGGAGACGGCCCCTCCTGCCTTTGTGGGTGGCCACATATATCCTGAATGGGACGAGTGTATGCACAGAATCTCTGTGGGAGGAGACAGGAGAAAATGGTCACAGGAGGCCCCCTGCGGAGGGAACTGTTCACCTACTTTTCACTGTAAGCCCTTGTGGACAGCTGGTGTTTTCTGGAAAATTGTGGTATGTATGAATTCAAACAACAATCGCATTTAAAAACTTTATTCAAGACTTTTATTCAGAACATTTATCACAAATATGTTTCAAAAACACTTCAACCCTGTTTGGGGGTTCATGGGGGAAGATGTGGGGTCAGAGCCAAAGAACAGCCAGGAGCAGGAGAAGAAGTCATTTATATTTTTATTAAATATACTCTCTTGGCACAAATCTTTAAAATATATAAACATTAGATATAAACAGTGTCTTCATGGCATCAAAATATAACTCCAGACCAGGACCAGAGACTAGCAGGGAGGCGAGTGACCGCACAGCCTCGAGGGCCTGGCTGTGTGCAGGGGTGGGGGACAGCACTGTCCCAACTCCTGCCGGGTCCCACTCAGCTGGGAGCCATCTCCGGGGAGACACACTGGGGTCAGCAGGGCCTGGGGGACCCTCCCACCTACACCTTGTCTCTCCTGCCTAGCCTGTGGCCCCAAATCCATCCATTTGGTCTCACCCACCTGGGGCAGACCCCCAATCCCTATTGCTGTCACATGCTTGTGTGAGCTGGGTGCCCTCTCATCTCCCTGTGAGGGTTGCCCTGCCTCTCCTGCCAAGTCTGAGTGCTGGGTAAAGGATACCCACCCAGTGGGACAACCCCTCACAGCCATCACAGGCTGCCTGGGCCTCTGGGGACGAGATCAGGGATGGCTGGTGGCCACATGCAAGGAAGGCAGAGAGAGCGGTCTGCACACCCACAGGTCCAAGGCAAGAACAGGAGGAGGACAGAAGGAAGGGAGAAATGGAAGTCACAGCTGGAGATGAACAAGCTCAGATCCCTTCACACAGAGTGTGCTGAGCCAGCCGTGGAAAGCAACACTCACGTTACGCTCACCCTGGCACCAGCTCAGGGGTTCAATGTCAATAGATCATAGACCCGGGGTCAGCCAAGTTGAAAACCAAAACAAAAAACAAACAAACAAAAAAAAGAAGGGTGTTTCTGAGTCCCTGTGATATCTGGTGGGCCCTGGGGGACTTCTCTGAGAGACCAGTTAGCTCCCCTGGGTACCTCAGCTCTTCCTCACCTCCCACCCCCAGGCTATACTCTGTCATGAGGCTCCCACTCGGGGAGATCGAGGCTACCAGGTGCCCCGTGCTCCATTTCATAGAAACTGAACAACTCCTGTGGGCTTTAAATTGCTCCATATCCCAGCCAAATGCCTGCTCAAGTGGGGACCCAGGGACCCGTTGTATACCACAGCTGGGCAGAGGGTTGGGGCACTGAGACGCTGGGCCCAGGGGGCAGGAGCTTCTGGGCCAAAGGGGGCGGCTTGGGTGCTTACATTTCAGCAGATGCCCCAGGCTGCAGGTCTGACCCAAACCTGAGGCAGTTCCATGTCATGGCCTGGGCCTCCAGCCCTGCTGCAGAGCAAGCGTGAGTCTTCTGGGAAGGTTACAAAGCAGGTGGGCAGGCAACCCTAGGGGGAGATGTGCTCTTGAGGACCCAGCTGCTTGCAGGGTCTAGGATAGAGACAGACATGAGGCTCTGGGGGACACTGTTCCCAGCAGGAGGCTCTGGTGACTGAGGAGTCGTGGCCACGCGGGAAATACTGGAGAAGGCAGGGCCGGCAGGGTGGGGTGGTCCAGGGGCTGCATTTGTGACCAAAGCTGATCACGAGGCTGGCCCCATCCAGGGCAGGGTCCGCCTGCAGGAAAGGCGTCCCCACACCCTGGAGGCCCGGCAGGCACCTGGAGTCAGAACAAGAAGGGCCAGGCGCGGTCTGGCTCTGAGCCTGGTGGGGACAGGGGTCACTAGAATCAGCAGCATGTCGGAGGACACACAGGATCAGGAGGTGGAGCCGACCACGCCCCACTAGGGCCTTTTGGGCAACACCTCCGGCAGGCAGCGCCAGCCTCTGCAGAGGAAGGAGGAGGGGGGCTGCGGGACCCCCCCACACCATCGCCCCAACACTGCACTTCCAGGGCCGCCAGCTTTGCGTTTGGACCTGGACTCTGAGCCCAGGCTCCTCAGGTCCACCTTCTCGTTCCACAAAGCGCCTCATGTGGCTCCTGAGGTGGAATCAAGCGCGCCCCCCGTTCCGTGGGCCCAGAATACAAAGGGGTCACTGGTCCACCGTCCTGAGAGCAGCTCAGGGTACCCTAGCTCTGCAGGTGCCGCAGCAGGATCTGCATGAGGTCGAAGGTGGTGAAGCTGATGCCCACGGCGATAGGACCCTTGACCCAGTTCATGCTCAAGCCTTTGTAGAGGCCGCGCACGGCGCCCTCCTCCCGCACGATGGTGCGCAGCGTGCAGGCGATCGAGGCACGCGGGTAGCCGGTGACGCCGGCCGTCTGCATACGCCGCCGCACCACATCCAGCGGGTACGAGGCCGATTGCCCGATAAGGCCAGCGCAGGCGCCGAAGATCATGCGCTCGAAGGGGTAGGGCTGTCGGCGGCCACTGTACTCTGCAGGGCAAGGGGCGGGAGGGCCGTGAGGGCGCCGCGAGGGGGCGTGCACCCCGCACCCGTGCGCGCGCACCTTTGCACCCCTAGGAGCAACCTGCGTGCACATACACACATGCACTTGCACCCCCACGTGTGTTCGCACTCATGCGCACCCACACGCCCCACTGCCTCATCCCCGGGGTTGCTCCTTTCACTCAAACTCGAGAAATAATTTTTTTTTTTTTTTTTTTTTTTGAGAGGGAGTTTCACTCTTGTTGCTCAGGCTGGAGTGCAATGGCGCAATCTCGGCTCACTGCAACCTCTGCCTCGCCGGTTCAAGCCATTCTCCTGTCTCAGCCTCCCCAGTAGCTGGGATTATAGGCATGCACCACCACGCCTGGCTAATGTTGTATTTTTGGTAGAGACAGGGTTTCTCCATGACCAACATGGAGAAACCTCGTCTCTACTAAAAACACACAAAAATTAGCCAAGTGTGGTGGCGGGAGCCTGTAATCCCAGCTACTCGGGCGGCTGAGGCAGGAGAATGGCTTGAACCGGGAAGCAGAGGTTGCAGTGAGCTGAGATCATTCCACTGCACTCCAGCCTGGGCGACAGAGCGAGACTCTATCTCAAAAAAACAGCCAGACAGGAGGCACTGTGATCTGCTCACCAGGTGGGTAAAAACGTGGGGTCTGATGGCATCACGTGGGGTGAGAACATGGGGACAAGGTGCTGGGAAGCACTCCAGAAAGAAACACCAAAAATGGGGTTTTATAGTCACACAAGGAGACGAGCTCCTGGATGTCGGCTGATCACAGAAAACCTGGTAACAGCCAAAGGCACCCCAAGGAGGGAAGGCCCACTGTGCAGACACTAAAAAGGCGGAACAGAGCACAGATGCTGGTGGATGCACCCCAAACCAGCTGAGCTGGGAGCTGCACTCCCGCGTGAGCATTTTGTATACCTGTGAAAGGTGACATGGTTTTGTTCATGCCACAGATAAATACATACAGAAGTATTTTCCAAGCAGTCTTAAGGGGTGCAACCCTCACTTCTAATAAGAGGCCTCAGGAGAGAGACTTGGGCCCTCAACATTACCCCTAACATTTTATTTCTTTGACAAAAAATGTGTGGGAGCAGGCTGGGCGCAGTGGCTCACACATTTAACCCCAGCACTTTGGGGCAGGCCAAGGCAGGAGGATCGCTTGGGCCCAGGAGTTTGAGACCAACTTGGGCAACAGAGGGAGACCCCAGCTCTGTAACAAAGAAAAAAAACAAAATATCTGGGAGCAAATGTAGCAAAATGTTCACATGAGGTGGCAGGTATGAGTGTGATATCATTCTTTGTACTTTTTGATTTTCTCCCAAATACCAACACAAGCAAGAGTACTTCCCTTCCATCTGGGTTTTACCCATATGCTTTGTGTTTGTGCTTGTGAAGATGTTAGGTGGCTGTCAATGCTCTGGGTGACACACTGGGCTTCCCAGAGTCACTTTTTTTTTTTTCTTCTTGAGACAGGGTCTCACTTTGACACCCAGGCTGCTGTGCAGTGGTGAGATTACTGCTCACTGCAGCCTTGACCTCCCAGGCTTAGGTGATCTTCCCACCTTAGCCTCTCCAGTAGCTGGGACCACAGGCGTGCGCCACCATGCCTAATTTTTTTGTATCTTTGGTAGAGACGGGGTTTCGCCATGTTGCCCAGGCTGGTCTGGAACTCCTGACCTCAAGTGATCCGCCCACCTTGGTCTCCCAAAGTGCTGGGATTATAGGCATGAGCCATGGCACTGGCCAGAG
This sequence comes from Theropithecus gelada, assembly GCF_003255815.1. Classification (NCBI taxonomy): domain Eukaryota; kingdom Metazoa; phylum Chordata; class Mammalia; order Primates; family Cercopithecidae; genus Theropithecus; species Theropithecus gelada. Next base: position 18,716,219 of record NC_037687.1, on the reverse strand, counting down.
TTCCTCTCACATAGGCATTTCAGGCAGTGAGTCCAGGTTCCTCAGTGGTGGCTGGACACAGTGTGTTTTCTCCCGATTTGGATGTGGGTCTACAGCCTGCCCCACCCAGGGGTCGTACCCCACTCTGCCCAGTCTCCAGGTCTATGTGACCCAGGTGGAGCTGCGGTCCCCAGGGAATGCTTCCTGAACGTCCCCTCCCCATGCCCCCAGCTCTCCTTACCTCTGTGCAGGCTCTTGAGCGTCTCATAGGTGAAGAAGCTCAGGCCGGCGTAGGGAATGACCCCCAGCACAGTGGGCATAAATCCGTGGTAGAGGGTCTTCAGCCCCTCTTCTCTCGAGATGCGGATGAAGACATGAAAGATGTTGCTGTACCTGCCAGGACAGAGCAGCCCAGCAGGTGGGACTCGGGCCTCCCAGGCACAGGGAGGAGCCACAGAGGCTCTTGGCTCCTCCCACAGCCGGCTGGGCCTGGGTGTGTTTGGATGTTGATGTTTTCCTTCTTCAAGACATATAACCCCATCGCCCAAGCTTTGGCATTAGAGGGGAAATGCACGGGTAAGCCTAGACTCCACCTTTGCCACAGGAAGCACTCTGGCATGCTCAGCCCTTGTCTCTTTGTTTTTTTTGTTTGTTTGTTTATTTTTGTTTTGAGACAGTCTCCCTCTGTTGCCCAGGCTGGAGTGTAGTGTCACAATCTCGACTCACTGCAACCTCTGCCTCCTGGGTTCAAGTGATTCTCCTGCTTCAGCCTCCCAAATAGCTGGGATTACAGATACATGCCAGCAGACCTGGCTAATTTTTGTATTTTTAGTAGAAACAGAGTTTCACCATGTTGACCAGACTGGTCTTGAACTCCTGACCTCAGGTGATCCACCCACTTCAGTCTCCCAAAGTGCTGGAATTACAGGCATGAGCCACCATGCCCGGCCTCTATTCTTACACTTTTTTTGTCTTTTATTTTTGGAAACAGGGTCTCACTCTGCGGCCTGGCTGGAGTGTAGTGGTGTGATCATGGCTCACTGCAGCCTCAAGCTGCCAGACTCAAGCAATCCTCCTCCCTCAGCCTCTGGAGCAACTGGGACCACAGGCGTATGCCACCACACCAGGCTAATATTTCAGTTTTTGTAGAGATGGGGTCTTGCTATGTCGCCCAGGCTGATCTCAAACTCCTGGGCCCAAGCGATCCTCCTGCCTTGGCCTCCCAAAGTGCTGGGTTTACAGTCATGAGCCACTGCACCCAGGCCCAAGCCCGGTCTATTCTTTTTTTCTTTTTTTTTTTTTGAGACGGAGTCTTGCTCTGTCGCCCAGGCTGGAGTGCAGTGGCCGGATCTTAGCTCACTGCAAGCTCCGCCTCCTGGGTTTACGCCATTCTCCTGCCTCAGCCTCCCGAGTAGCTGGGAGTACAGGTGCCCGCCACTTCGCCCGGCTAGTTTTTTGTATTTTTTAGTAGAGACAGGGTTTCACCGTGTTAGCCAGGATGGTCTCAATCTCCTGACCTTGTGATCCACCCGTCTTGGCCTCCCAAAGTGCTGGGATTACAGGCTTGAGCCACCGCGCCCGGCCGCCCGGTCTATTCTTAACACATTTTTCATGATCATGGTATCTTCCCTGAATTAAGCAATCTAGTCTCACAATTTTTTTTTTTTTTTTTTTTTTTTTTTTTTTTAAGGCAGAGTCTGGCTCTATTGCCTATGCTGGAGTGCAGTGGCTAGATCTCGGCTCACTGCAACTTCTGCCTCCCGGGTTCAAGCAATTCTCCTGCCTCAGCCTCCCGGGTAGCTGGGAATACAGGTGAGTGTCACCATGCCCGGCTAATTTTTGTATTTTTAGTAAAGATGGGGTTTCACCATGTTGCCCAGGCTGCTCTCAAACTCCTGACCTCAAGTGATCCGCCCGCCTCGGCCTCCCAAAGTTTTGGGATTACAGGTGTGAGCCACTGCCATATTCTTACATATTTTTAATGCATCTGTGCCCAGTTCAAAATGAAGACTCTTGGTTTTGATCTAAGCAGAAACTGACCCCCAGGCTAAGAGAACAAATTGCTGCCTTTCTGGAACAGCTGCAGAATAAAACACGAGGCCTGCCCTGTGGACACAGAGGCCCAGATGCAAACCCCAGGGGCCCGAGAGAGAGAGGGATTCCGACCTGGGAGCCCCCGAGACACAGAGCCCCCGGGGCTGATGCGCATCACAGACGTAAGGACTCACATTTCCTTCGGGGTTACGGCCATCCGCGCTCTGACCAGGTCCAGGGGGTAGGTCAGTGAAGCGGCTGTCGTTCCAGCCAGTGCGCCGGCGAAGAGGCGAGGCCAAGGGGGCAGGGCTCTGAACAGGGCAGGGGGAGAAGGCGAGACGCCAGTGAGGGGACTGCAGATGCACAGAGGCCCAGCCTGGAGCACACGCACGTCTCTGCTGGGGCGGGGACAGGGGTGGGGACCGAGGAACACGAGGCGGGTTTGGCTTTCTCGTGGCCAAGATGATGGGGTCTCTGGAGTGGGCCTCATTTTGAGGTTCACATGGCTGCCTTCCCTTCCCCGCTGCTGGCATAAATTAATCAATGATACGTATTTTCCCTGCGGCCCAGGGGGCATAGTGGCCTGTCTCTCTGGGATTTATGTGTGGGGGTGGAGAAACGTCTGGAGACAAACGGGCAAAGGAGAGGAGCTCTGAAGACAGAATAGGGCATGTGACAGAGTCAGGGGGCGCCTCAGGAGGGCCTGGGTGAGGAATCTCCCGGTGTTTCATTGAGGGAAGAGGGAGTGCGGGGCTAGGGGCAGGGCACCGAGAAGAAAACGCGGAGAGGGCGGGGCATAGGGAGGGCAGGGGGCAGGGCGTACAGAAGAAAGAGAGAGGGGCGGGCGGGGGCGGGGCGATTCTGGGGCGGGGCAGGGCGGGGCGGGGCCTCACTCTCCGCGGAAGCCATAGTAGCTGCCCAGGATGCGCTTGTACTCTTCGTGGGCGCTGAACTGGATGGCGGCGTAGGGCACCACGCGCACCATGGTGGCCGAGTTCCCGCGCCACAAGCTGAGAAAGCCCTCGTTGAGGTAGGTGTAGTAGAGGACCCGGAAGGCCTCCTGGAGATAAGCGGGGAGGTCAACATCCCTCCGCCTCTGCCTGCCCTCCCTGTGCGCCTGTGTGACCAGCAGAGCGCTGAAAGTGCGGAGGCGGGGCCGGGGTGACCCCATCTCCATGCACAGTAAACACCCCCACCCCCATGTGAGGGCCCCACCCCGATTTGTCCAGACTGACATTATCAACCCCAGCCCCGTCCCTCCTCCCTATGTTTTCTGGGCCTCCCACCCCAGCAAGTTCTCCATCCCTGGGGACTGCAAAGCGAACCAGGCTGCAAAGCAGCTCGGAGCCTGCCCGAGGGCATGTCTGTTGGTGTTTGGCATTCTAGCTTTTACAGTTGATCTTTTTCTTTATTAAGAAGGTAGCACCTGCTCTCTAACAATAAATCAAACATGAAAGGTTGTTTTAGAGCTGTTGAGTCTCCCCACCCCACTGCCGGAAAGACACTCGGGATGTCCCGTCAATTCCCAGGCTGGGCTGTGTCCAGGCAGAGCTGGGGATGGGAAGACAGGTAGTCCTGTCCCCACCCCTGAGACTCAGATCACCTGCCTAACTCCTGCCAGCCCAGCAGGGTAGTGGTGACTGTCCCCAGGCCAGGGCGGTGACATAGTGGCTCACCTTGGCAGAAAATCTTTTTGAAGACACTGGAAAAAACAGAAGCACAAAAGCCACTGAGAACCTCGCGTCTGCGTAGCCCCACCCCCGGCACCCCCTAGCAGAGTCGCCCTCCTCTGCCCCCCAATCTTGTCCCAGGAATGGGAGCTGAGCTGACACCCAACCCCCAGAATAGTGAGGGTCTCCAGTGAGAGAACGTGTCTGAGATGGGTTGGCACTCAGCCCCCTGTCCCTGGACTAGACTACTATTCACCCAAACTCCTGCAGTGAAGGTGTCCCAGCCGCCAGGCACTTGGGCCTCAGCTGAAAGCCCTGGCTCTCAGAACAAGGCTTGCGGGTTCTACGTGTGCGGTCAGCCCTCTTTTCCGGACATGCCCCTCCCAGGGCCCCAGCACAGGCACTGCTATCCTGCCTCTCCCACCCCCTGTGGCTGCCAGGTTCCCTCTCTGGTTCTGTGCTGCCCTTGGGCATGGGGGACCCGAGCCATGTTGCGCCACGAGCACTCTTGGGAGAGACCCAGAAAAACGGGCCACAAACAGTCACCAGGAGCCTCTGACGGCCTGGCAGCCCGCTTCCCTCAGCCCTCGCCCCCCACCACTTGTGTGTGCAACGTGCATGCATGCCTGCTGCCTCCAGGGTTGAACCCCAGTTCCCTGAAGAACACAACACCCCGCACCTGCTCATGTGCACTTAAAGGGGCCTGCCCTGGCCAGGCGCAGTGGCTCAAATCTGTAATCCCAGCACTCTGGGAGGCTGAGGCGGGTGGATCACCTGAGGTCAGGAGGTCGAGACCAGCCTGGCCAACATGGCAAAACGCTGACTCTACTAAAAAAAAATACAAAAAAATTAGCCGGGCATGGTGGCAGACTCCTGCAATCCCAGCTACTCGGGAGGCTGAGGCAGGAGAATCGCTGAAATCCGGGAGGTGGAGGTTGCGGTGAGCCGAGATCGCACCACTGCACTCCAGCCTGGGGAACAGAGAGACTCTGTCTCAAAATAAATAAATAAATAAAAGGACCTGCCCCTTTTGAAGACCTGCCAGCTCACTGGATGCCCATGCCTGCCAAGGAGGACGCTGATATTCATGCCTCCACTTTATGGAGGAGGAAACTGGGACACAGAGAGGGTAGGGGATCAGCTCAAGGTGGTGGGAAGGGCCTGGCTGAAGTCTGCAGATTCTTCCCAAACAGCTGAGGGGCAGAGGGCCCCGGCCGTAACCATCTTGCTTCTGGGCCCTGGGCAGGAACTGGTAACTGTTTGAGGGGGGCAAAGGCCACCTCTTCAAAGGACTCTGCGACTGTTTAACCCTAGGGAGGGAGGGTGAGGGTTTCTGTTAAGGGTTTAATTTCTGTCCTCCGAAAAGCTGTGTCCAAATTCTAACCCTTAATCCCCAAGAAGATGGCCTTATCTGAAAGCAGGGCCTTTGCAGATGTAATAGAGTTAAGGTAAGGTTGTGCTGGGTTAGGGTGGGCTCTAAATGCAAATTGGTGTCCTTATAAGAAGAGAAAACAGGCCGGGCGCGATAGCTCATGCCCGTAATCCCAGCACTTTGGGAGGCCAAGGGGGGTGGATCACTTGAGGCCAGGAGTTCAGGACCAGCCGGGCCAACACAGCGAAACCTGTCTCTGCTAAAAATACAAAAAAATTAGCCAGGCATGGTGGTGCGTGCCTGTAGTCCCAGCTAGTCAGGAGGCTAAGGCAGGAGAATTACTTGAACTGGGGAGATGGAGGTTGCAGTGAGCCAAGATCACACCACTGAACTCCAGCCTGGGTGACAGAGCGAGAGTCTATCTCAAAAACAAACCAACAAAATAAATATACAGAGAGAAAACAGACACACACATGATGACAGATGCAGAAATTGGAGCCATGCGGCCACAAGCCAAGGAGAACCAGGAGCCCCCAGAAGCTGGAAGAAGTAAGGAAGATCCTCCCCTAGAGCCTCTGGAGGGAACGCAGCCCTGCCCACACCTTTAGACTTCTGGCCTCAGGACTGTGAGAGAAGAAATTCCTGTTGTTTGAGGCCACCTGGTTTGTGGTCTGACAGTAGCCCCAGGAAACTCGTACAGATTTGAAGTGGATTTTTAAATTTTATTTATTTATTTATTTATTTATTTATTTATTCATTCATTCATTCATTCATTCATTCATTCATTTATTGAGACAGAGTCTCTCTGTCACCCAGGCTGGAGTGCAAAGCCGCGATCTCGGCTCACTGCAACCTCCGCCTCCCAGGTTCAAGCGATTCTCCTGACTCAGCCTCCAGAGTAACTGGGATTGCAGGTGCCCGCCACCATATCCAGCTAATTTTTATATTTTTAGTAGAGGCGGGGTTTCCCCATGTTGGCCAGGCTGCTCTCAAACTCCTGACCTCAAGTGATCCATCCACCTCGGCCTCCCAAAGTGCTGGGATTACAGGCAAGAGCCACTGCGCCTGGCCTCTAAGTGGATTTTAAAGAGACATTAAAAAAACCTAATTTGAGTGCAGTGGAGCATACCCATAGTCCCAGCTACTTGGGAGGCTTAGGCAAAAGGATCACTTGAGCCCAGGAGTTTAAGGCCAGCCTGGGCAACAGAGAAAAACCTCATTTCTAAAATAAATCTAAAAAAAAAAAACAATTTGAAGCATGGTTTAGGGGCCATGAAGGAGGAGGTGACCGCCTGGCAGCTTCTCTATCACATGGGGAAGGACAACACTTACCTTGGAAGATGATTTTGGTTCGGTCCAGGGGGGCTACTGCTGTTTTGGCAAGGGCGCCAGCCAGGGCCCCAGACAGCAGGGAGCTGAGCACTTGCCTGTGGTCACGCTGCAACAGAACACGTGATCAGAGGTCAGAGGGCAGGGGGTCTGTTCTGCAGAGGACCGTGCCCCAGAAGTGCCTTCCTTACACCCTCTGGGCCAGGGCCAAGGGATGCACCCCACCCTGAGTGTGTTGGCGCTGCTTGGTTCTGGGTGATCCATGGTGGGTCCACAGGCCACAGTGAAAACCTCCCAGGATAACAGGGACCATCCACGTTGGAGGTGAGGTGTGCAGGTTTAACATTCTCAGAGACAGGCTCACAATAGGACTGGCCTATGTGCAAACTTCTGTTCCCTCCACAGCCTGTGTGCACCTGACTATGGCACTGTGGCATTTTAGGTACACAGGGACTGAAAACAGGCACTAGGGACCGATGTGGTCAGGGGGTTGGCAGTGGGTATCAGGCAAGCAGACCTTGACTCTGTGCCAGCGTGTCCCTTCCCACAACTTCCGATCAGGACTTCGTTGGCATCTATGACTCTTCATCCAGCCCAGTTGAGGGGGTGACAGCGACATTGATGATGGCTGCCAACTTGCGTTGACTACTCCCATGCCAGCCCGAGAGCCATCGCTTTCTGGAGTCCCTCTGGAGCTGCCCAAGGCCCCTGCTCCCCCACAGCCCTCCCTCCTTCCCAGGAAGGTCGCACCGCACAGGAGTGTGTCCGAGCCCTGTGGGATCCCATGGGTGCCACCTGCCCATCAGGCTGGAGTTTCCATTTCCCCTGCTGACTCGGCCACGGGACTCTCACTGAGAAGTGGCAGAGAGCATTCTGGAAAGTTCTGGATGGGAGGTGCTCTGATTCCATTTCCCCAGTGGACTCGGCCACGGGACTCATTGAGAAGTGGCGGAGAGCATTCTGGAAAGTTCTGGATGGGAAGTGCTCTGACCTTTCCTTGCCCTGCAGTGCTTTGCTGTCTGAACGTAACGTGGATGGGCAGGTTGTTCAGCAACTCCCAGGGATCTGTGAAGTCCCACTAGGCACAGGCTTCCTGAAGGGCCTGGAGTCCCACAGTGCAGGGTGGGGGTGTGTGCGAGACTCCTCCTTTCCCCATGGTGCCGCTGGTCCACACAGAGAGCCAGATGCCAACAGAATCATCAGATAAATGCAAATACAACCACCCATTGGGAAGGTGCCGCGAGGAGGTGGCCCAGGGTTCTGCAAGAACTCTGGGTAGGGGGGTGAGAGGCTGATCTTGAAGGATGAGGTGCAGGTCACTTTGGGGTGTGTGTCATAGTATTAGGTGGGGAGGAATGAACACTCAGGGGCTAGGGTGAAAAGGAGCAGGGGACCCTGGGGGACCACAAGGAGGGCAGATTTGCTGGCACAGGGAAAGGGAGGGGGCCCAGATAATAGAAAGGAGATGGGAAAGAGAGGTGGGTGCCAGACCCCACAAAGCCTGGCAAGGAGGGCTGATCTTTGCCCAAATAAATGGGCAATTTTTTTTTTTTTTTTGAGACACAGTCTCGCTCTGTTGCCCAGGCTGGAATGCAGTGGTGTGATCTCAGCCCACTGCAACCTTTGCCTTTCAGGTTCAAGCAATTCTGCTCCCTCAGCCTCTTGAGTAGCTGGGATTACAGGCAAGCACCACCACGCCTGGCTAATTTTTGTATTTTTAGTAGAGATGGGGTTTCGCTATGCTGGCCAGGCTGCTCTCGAATTCCTGGCCTCAAGTGATCTGCCTGCCTCGGCCTTCTGAAGTGCTGGGATTACAGGCATGAGACACCATGCCCGGCCTAAATGGCCCATTTTTAATATGACCAGAGTGGGGCTGGGCACTGTAGCTCATGCCTGTAATCTCAGCACTTTGGGAGGCCGAGATGGGCAGATCACCTGAGGTCAGGAGTTCGAGACCAGCGTGCCCAACATGGTGAAACCCTATCTCTACTAAAAATATGAAAATTAGCCGGACATGGTGGTGGGTGCCTGTAATCCCAGTTACTCATAAAATTGAGGCAGAAGAATCGCTTGAACCCGGGATGCCAAGGTTGCAGTGAGCCGTGATTGTACCACTGTTCTCCAGACAGGGTGACACAGCGAGTCTCCATCTGAAAAAATAAAGAATAAAAATAACAATGAGACCAGGGTAGAAGTGGCTCCTGCAGAAACCCAGGATAGATATGGTGGAGGCTGGAGATGGGGAAGGGATGTGGGAGCACTTCTCAGGTGTAACAGGCAGCCAGAGTCAGACTGAGCATGGCTGCCCCCACCTCTAGAGTTTGCTCAACTCAGTGGGTAGCTTGGGGTGAAGGGCTGGGCCTGAGTCTGTCCACACACCTGGCCTGAATCCCAGCTCTGCCCTGACTGAGCTCAGGCAGAGGGTACCCTCTTTGGTCTCCCAGTCCTCATCGTTGAAACAGCAAGGTGCCAGCTCTCAGACCCTCTCCCACATGTCCTGGGCTACCCAGCAGCCTTGCACCCCCAGTCCGGTTCCACAGAACACGGCCTTCTTTTCCTCAGTGCCTTCAGGGTCCCCTCCACCAGCCCAGCCCTCCCTTCCTCAAAGGGACAGATTGCACAGCGATTTTGTTTCTGAAGTCAAACTTCGCCATGGGGTTTGATCTTCTCCTAGCTTCTTGGAGGCCTGTCTTTGGGGGCCTCTGCCTTTTCTGGGACATGCAGCCAGGTTGCAGACGTCTGGTTCCACGAGCTTTGAGAAATGTGGGCGCTTGGTGGTCGTCCCAGCAGCAGTCCAAGGCTGTACCAGCCAGCCAGTTTCTTCTCTGAATCAGTCGGACCAGCTGTTCCCCTCTGGAATGGGCCTCTGTGTGCAAATGGAATATTCCATGGAGAGTGCCTCTCTGTGCCCTGCTGGCGACACAGAGTTCTTCCACCTCCTCCATTCGGTGTTTACCTCCTATCAGTTTGTCCTTTTGTTTGCTTGTTTGCTTGTTTTTTGAGACAGAGTCTCGCTCTGTCCACCAGGCTGGAGTACAGTGGCGCAATTTTGGCTCACCACAACCTCTGCCTCCCAGGTTCAAGTGGTTGTCCTGCCTCAGCCTTCCCAGTACCTAGGATTACAGGCGTGCACCACCCTGCCTGGCTAATTTTTGTATTTTTGGCAGAGATGGGATTTCTCCACGTTGCCCAGGCTGGTCTCGAATTCCTGAGGCTCAGGTGATTGCCTGTCTTGGCCTCCCAAAGTGCTGGGATTACAAGCCCTGCAGAGGCTCTTAACATTACAAAGCCAACTCTGTGTTGTTTGTTTGAGATAGGATCCCACTCTGCCACCAGACTGGAGTGCAAGTGCATGATCATAGCTCACTGCAGCCATGACCCCTTGGGCTCAGGTGATCCTCCCACCTCAGCCTCCTCAGTAGCTGAGACCACAGATGTGTGCCACCACACCCAGCTAATTTTATTTTTTTGCAAAGACAAGGTCTTGCTGTGTTACCCAGGCTGTTCTCAAACTCCTGGGTTCAAGCAGTCCTCCTGCCTTGGCCTGCCAAAGTGCTGGGATCTCTAGTGTGAGTCACCATGCCTGGCCAATGCTAAATCTTAGTATTGGGAACACACATCCATAAACTGCACCTCTCAAGGCGGCCACCAGTGGCACCTGGAGGACGTGTGTTTGGCCGACACTTCCAGCTCCTCTCTAATGGACACAAACACCTTATTATCCAAAGAGCTGGGAGCAGGCATCACTGACGGGTCAAAGTTTCAAGATCCATCATGTGGGGAGAGCCTACAAAGGAAGAATTTGTTGGCCAGGCAGGTGACAGAGAGAAAGTGGACGATCCCGGATAGGATGCATGTTGGCCGTAAACACCATGGGAAGAGGCTAATTTTTTTTTTTTTTTTTTTTTTTTTTTTTTTCTGAGACAGGGTCTCACTCTGTCACCCAGGCTGGAGTGCAGTGGTGTGATCTCAGCTCACTGCAACCTCTACCTCCTGAGTTCAAGCAATTATCCCACTTCAACCTCATGAGGAGCTGGGATTACAGGTGCGTGCCACCACGCCTGGCCAATTTTTGTATTTTTAGTAGAGACGAGTTTCACCATGTTAGCCAGGCTGGTCTCGAACTCCTGACCTCAAGCAATCCTCCCACCTGGGCCTCCCAGAGTACGGGGATTACAGGCATGAGCCACCATGCCCAGCCAAGGCTCAGCTTCTTAACCAAAGAAAAGAGACTTTGCAGAGTGAGTCCCTCCCACCTTGGGGCTGGCCAGGCAGACCAAGAGTAATGTCTTCAGGGCCTGCCAGCACAGAGGAGAATGGGCATGTGTGTGTGATGCCCAGCAAATGACCAGCACTGGCGCATTTCTGCATGTGGTTCGGCAGCCATCGCTGCCTCGAGCTTGTCCACGTGGCGGGATCCACATTGCAGAACCCCTCCTCTCTGGCATGCAGAGCAACAGCCGTATCCGGGTGTTCTTCCAGCTCTTTTGGGACCTTCACTAAACTTCAAGGCATGTGCCTGCCCTGTGCCTCAGTCACCTGGTGGTAACCCCAGTAAACGAGTCCTCCCGCCCACCTGCTGCTCTGAGGTGTCACCTGGAATCCGGGGAAAGGTCAGGAGGCCTGGAAAATGACGCCACCTCAGTCTTTGACCCCATGGACTTTGAAAACTGCCTGTGCGGTCGGCCTGAGTCGGGCCCTGGGAGTGCAATGGTTTCTGCGTGGGGCTGGGTTGGTCTGTGTTTCAGGTTCAGCTGATAGGACTTAGGGGCCAGTGGGGGTTCTGGTTTCTACGGTGAACAACAGGGCTGACCCAATTGCTTTGAGAGAATGTCTTTTCTTCAGTGGAACTGTGGACTTAAGAGGTGAACTTGGAAACACAGAGTAAAGCCCAAGCATGCCCACCCGCTTTGGCTCTCTGCATTTGCCTTTTTTTTTTTTTTTTTTTTGAGACAGGGTTTTACTCTGTCGCTCAGGCTGGGGTGCAGTGGCACAATCTCGGCTCACTGCAACCTCCGCCTCCTGGGTTCAAGCAATTCAAATGCCTCAGCCTCCCAGGTAGCTGGGATTACAGATGTGTGCCACCACGCCTGGCTAATTTTTATATTTTTAGTAGAGATGGGGTTTCACCATGTTGCCCAGGATGGTCTCAAACTCCTGGTCTCATATGATCCTCCCACCTCAGCCTCCCAAAGTGCTGGGATTATAGGCGTGAGCCACCACACCTGGCCTTGGCTAATTCCTTAGTGTTCCAAAATCTGAGGGAGAAAAGGCGGCTCCAAGACACGTCTGATACCTCAGGCTTCTCACCCCACACTGGCGCTGGGTGAGGTTTTTGCCTCTTACCAGGTGGCTGGGCTGGTTGGATTCACATCACCACAAGCAGGGCTTTCGGTGGAATAGAGGGTGGCTGGTGTCCTCCATCCCCTGACCTTACAGTATCTAGGGCTGTGGGAGCAGAGAGGCTCCGCCACTCCACCCTCAGCCCAGGTGGGCAGGGGTACCAACATGCACATCCTGGGTGCAGGGTGATTTGTGATGGGGTGCATGGAGCACAGGAGAGGGATCTCTGAACCTGTTTGGAGAGGGTACAGAAGCTAGGAGGAGGGGGTGGGGAGCCTGGGGGCGGGGGGAGGCTGGGGCCCCAGGAGAACACCCACCCCGGGAGGCCGGGGTACTTGCCTTTGATGAGACGGACGAGGACAGGACAGCCTCGGCATCCTCACGCAATCGCACCGGGCCTTCCTTCACACCATTATCCATACCAGGCCTGCTCGGAATGGCAGGAGACTCGGTCCTGGGAGGGTAAGGGGAGGTGGTAAGATACGGCGAGATCCTGAGAGATGGCGAGTGTTCCCACCAGCCTTTTCCTCTCCCGGTTTCTGGCTCCCTGCATGGGGAGGGATGCCCTCAACTGCATTCTGCGGCCACGGTCCTGTGTGTATTGCTTAATCATTTACAAAAGCCTTTCTTGTTGGCACTGGAATGTAATCCTCACAAACAGTCTGTTCTTTTTCCAAATCTGGTGCCCAGGGAGCAAACAGGCTCAGAGAAGTTAAGCAGCCAGCCAAGGTCACACAGCTACCAGCGGGTTGTGGGGCTAGCGTGGCCGAGGTGCTCAGTGCTCTGTGCCAACACCGAGGTGCTTGGTGCCAATACCACTGTGGGGCCACACATCCAGTGGGCTTGTGTCAGCTTGGACCCGAGGGTCTCTGTCCACCGAAATTATTTATTATTTATTTATTTATTTATTTATTTTTTTTGCCACTGCACTCTGTCACCCAGGCTTGAGTGCAGCGGCACAATCTTGGCTCACTGCAACCTCTGCCTCCCAGGTTTAAGCAATTCTTGTGCTTCAGCCTCCCAAGTAGCTGGGACTACGGGCGCCCGCTACCACACCCAGCTAATTTTTTATTTTTAGTAGAGATGGGGTTTCACCATGTTGGCCAGGCTAGTCTCGAACTCCTGACGTCAAGTTATCTGCCCGCCTTGGCCTCCCAAAGTGCTGGGATTATAGGCATAAGCCACCGCACCTCGCCTATTTTTTTTTTTTCCACCCAGGCTTGAGTGTAGTAGCACAATCATAGCTCATTGCAGCCTCATATTCCTGAGCCCAAGTGATCCTCCCACCTTGGCCAGCTAAGGGTGATTTTTTTGTTTCTGTTTTGACAGAATCTCCCTCTGTAGCCCAGGCTAGAGTGCAGTGGCATGACCTCGGCTCAGTGCAGCCTCCGCCTTCTAGGTTCAAGTGATTCTTGTGCTTCAGCTTCTCAAGTACCTGGGATTATAGATGGTCACTGCCATGCCCAGCTATTTTTTTTTTTTTTTCTTTTTAAGTAGAGCTAGGGTTTTGCCATGTTGGCCGGGCCAGTTTTGAATTCCTGGCCTCATGTGATCCTCCTGCTGTGGCCTCCCAAAGTGCTGGGATTACAAGCGTGAGCCACCGCGTCTGACTGGGTTGGCTAATTTTTATTTTTCATTTTATATTTTGTAAAGACAGGGACTGACTATGTTGCCTCGGCTGGTCTGGAACTCCTGGGCTCAAGTGAACCTCTGGCCTCAGCCTCTCAAAATGCTGGGATTCCAGGCATGGCCACTGTGCCTGGTTAGTTCCCATACTTTAAAATCATCCAGTAAATGAAAACACATTACTACAAAGTGACGCAAAGGGTGCAGAGGCCCCAGAGCAGGCATCAGTGCCGGTGAGTAACGCTGTACAAAGTGCACTTGGGATTCTGCTACACCAGCCTCCACTGCTGACTCTTTCCTAGTGAAGATGGACCCATGGGCACTGGCTCTGGGAGAAACACCTGCTTCAAAGATGGGGCTGGAGAGAAAGGATGAGCTTGGAGCACGTGGAGGTGCCAGTCATGGAGGACATGCTCAGAAACAGAAACCAAAGCAGATGGGTGTGGTTAGGGGGTCATGGGCACCCTCCGAAAGAACCCCTGATGGCCAAAGCTGGAACAGTTTGAGTGGAAATGGAAAAAAACATAAAGCAGCCATGGATGAAAGCCTGAACTATAAAATAAATAACCATGCGTCCATATGATATAAACAAATGACAGAATAAGTAAGTATATGGTAGAGAAGAGACAAATCTCCCAGGCAAAGGATTCCCAAATAGTTCAGCAGCTTGGACCTCCAGGAGGGGCCATGCCTCCTACCCTCAGGTGTGGCTGTGCTTAGCGGCTTCTTTCCAAAGAGTGCAGTCTGGAAAGGGGGCTGTCAGTGACTGCAGCACAGAAACCTGATGGATCCCAGCTGGGCTAGGTGATCCAGGGCAACACTGGCTGGGATAAGTCAGGTGGATGCACTTGCCTCTGATGGAATGTGACGACCAGGGTCTTCCTCCCCCAGATCCATCACCCCATCTGACCGTGAGAAAAACATCAGGCTGGGTGCAGTAGCTCACACCTGTAATCCCAGCACTTTGGGAGGCTGAGGTGGGCGGATCACGAGGTCGGGAGTTCGAGACCAGCCTGGCCAACCTGGCAAAATCCCATCTCTACTAAAAATACAAAAATTGGCTGGACATGGTGGCGGGCACCTGTAATCTCAACTACTCGGGAGGCTGAGTCAGGAGAATCACTTGAACCCAGGAGGTGGAGGTTGCAGTGAGCTGAGATCATGCCACTGCATTCCAGCCTGGGTGACACAGTAGACTCTGTCTCAAAAGAAAGAAAAGGAAAAAACTCCAGACACATCCCAACAGAGGGGCATTCTCCAGCACCCCTGACCACTGCTCCCCCAAACAGTCACGGTCACCAAAAACAAGGACAGCCTGAGAAACCATCTCAGCCCAGAAAAGTCTAAGGAGATGTGAGCGAGGTCAGGAGATCGAGACCATCCTGGCTAACACAGTGAAACCCCGTCTCTACTAAAAATACAAAAAAATTAGCCGGGCGAGGTGGCGGGCGCCTGTAGTCCCAGCTACTTGGGAGGCTGAGGCAGGAGAATGGCGTAAACCCGGGAGGCGGAGCTTGCAGTGAGCTGAGATCTGGCCACTGCACTCTAGCCTGGGCGACAGAGCGAGACTCCATCTCAAAAAAAAAAAAAAAAAAAGGAGATGTGAGGACTAAAGGTCAGGTGGGATCCTTGGACAAAGAAAGGACATTCAGGAAAAACGGAGGAAACGTGAATAAAGTGTGGAGCTCCATTAATATTAATACTGTCTCAGCACTTGTTCATTAGTGAGGTAAATGCACCGCAGCACTGTGAGAGGTTACGCATAAGGGACGCTGGATGTGTGGGGTGTCGGGGAACTCAGTACAACCTTTGCAATTTTTCTGTAAATCTAAAACTACTCTTAGCTGGACGTGATGGCTCCCACCTGGAATCCCAGCACTTTGGGAGGCTGAGGTAGGAGGATCGCTTGAGCCCAGGAATTTGAGACAAGCCTGGACAACATAGTGAGACCCCGTCTCTAGAGAAAAAAATTAGCTGGATGTGGTGGCATGCACCCGTGGTCCCAGGTACTCAGGAGGCTGAGGTGAGAAGGTCGCCTGAGCCCAGGAGGTCGAGGCTGCAATGAGCTGTGATTTCAGTACACTCCAGCCTGGGTGACAGAGCAAGACTGGACTGGGTCTCAAAAAATAAAAATAAATAAAACTGCTCTCAAACAGACAGAAACCAGGTCCTAAAGACCTTTTCCAGCCGGTTGCTGGGGGTCGGCATCTTTCATCATCAGCCCGTGGGACACGCTGCGTCTGTTTCACCTTCCCCTGCAACCATCGGCCATGTCTGACTGCTGCCCAGCACCGCCCCTGACGCTACAGACCCTGGGGGCTGTGCTTGCACTTGGGTACTCGGGTGAGAACGGCGCAGCCTCTCTACTCCTCGATTCCTAGAATTGAGGTGCTGGGTCAGGCAGCCTGGACACATTCTGCAAAGTCGCCTTCCCCAGAAAGGATTCAGCCATTTGCCATCCCCCAACAGTGGGTGAGGTGCCCAAGGCCTGGGTCCTGGCCGAAGGGGGTCCCTCCCGCCCTCCTGTGGGCTCTTGCTCTGAGCTCCTCAGGAAGTCACAGTCCTGTGAGGAACAGTCTCCCCAGGAGGGCATTGCAGCCTCAGACCCTCCCTTGGCTGCACCTGCCCAGCCTCTGTGAACAAGAAGAGCCACCAGCCAGGGCTGCCTACAGTGCCCCTGGTACCATCCTTCGCTGGATCACCTGCCCAGGGCCAGGGCTCAGCCTTGAGTGGCACCCATAGACATAGACAAAGTCACTGTGCAACCTGGCCGGAACTACACAAGTGTGCTGGGCCCTGCAGGTGACAGAGCACTGAGGGCAGCTGGGGCTGGGGGACGTACCTGGAGGACCTGGAGGGGGCGGAACCATGGCCCCTGAAAGATACATCCTGCCCCCAGAACCTGTGAATGTGACACTTTTACGAAAAAGGGTCTGTGCAGATGTGATAATCACAAGGCAAGATCTCTAGATGAGGGTTAAGGTGGGCCCTAAGTGCAATGACTGGTGTCCTTGTAACAGACAGAGTAGGAGACACAGACACAGAAGGGAGGGCTGAGGATGAGGCCTGGAGCACGGTAGGCCACCACAGCCGGTGCGTGATCCCACAGCACAAGAACGGCCTGCTTCTGTTCCAGCTGCCTCCTCATCCCTTGATGAGGTCAAGGAGACAGTCGCGGCACCACCAGCACCCACCACCCTCCCCGTCTCAACAGGAAGAGGGCCCCAGGGCACCAATGCCTGCAACCATCAGAGACACAGGTTTTCATGACATTCTCTTTGTTGTTGTTGCTGTTTTATAGTCAGGGTCTTGCTCTGTTGCCCAGGCTTGAGTGCAATGGCACAATCATAGCTCACTGTAGCCTCGACCTCCTGAGCTCAAGCGATCCTCCCACCTCAGCCTCCTGAATAGCTGGAATTATAGGCTCATGCCACCACACCTGGCTAAGTTTTTCATTTTCTGTAGAGACAGGGTCTCCTTATGTTGCCCAGGCTGGTCTTGAACTCCTGGGCTCAAGTGATCCTCCTGCCTCAGCCTCCCAAAGCGCTGGGAGTCCAGGTGGGAGCCACCGCACCTGGCCATAACATTCTTGTGTTTCCACTGTACTTAGTTTGTTTTTTCCCATCACCTCCCATTTTGCAGTAATATTGAATTTATTTTTAAGGCAGTGATACAAACTTTTATTTTATTTTATTTTATTTTTATTTTTATTTTTATTTTTGAGACAGAGTTTCGTGCTTGTTGCCCAGGCTGGAGTGCAGTGGTGCAATCTTGGCTCACTGCAACCTCCACCTCTTGGGTTCAGGCAATTCTCCTACCTCAGCCTCCCGATTAGCTGGGATCACAGGCACGCACCACCACACCTGGTTAATTTTTTGTATTTTTAGTAGAGACAGGGTTTCACCATGTTGGCCAGGCTGGTCTCAGACTCCTTACCTCGAGAGGTGATCCACCTGTGTTGGCCTCCTAAAGTGCTGGGATTACAGGCGTGAGCCACCGCGCCTGGCCCAAACTACCTTTAGATGAATTTAAGTTAGAAAAGACAACCATTAAGTGAATTCTAGAACTGGGTAGGGCAGACCGCAGATCTGGGGGAAGAAGTCCCTGAGGATTTCAGCGGAAACGGGCCCAAGAGTCACGCTTTTGTCTTTCGTCACAGCAGAAGGATGCTGCCTGTGGTCAGGAGTATGCTGTGTTTGCTGCAGCTCAGGAAGGCAAAGGGAAAAGCCATGTGACATCCTGGACCCCAGGGACCACAGTGAGAACAAGGGATGGGTTTCGAGACATGATAGCCTAAAATACGACCTCGGCCTTTGAGAAAACAGAAGCAGGAAGCACTGTTCCCTTTCCCTTCTCCCCAGAAGCAGGTCATGAGACTCTCAGGTGGAGAGTGCCTCCCGTATACCTGGAGGAGGGAGCAGAAGATGCAGAGATGCCAAGAAGAACCTGAACAAACAGGTCTTGCTAAGTTCCCCCAAGGTTATTACCATTAAATCAGAAGCCTTTTTTTTTTTTTTTTTTTTTTTGAGGTGGGGGGTCTCACCCAGGCTGGTCTTGAACTCCTGGGCTCAAGTGATCCTCCTGCCTTAGCCTCCCAAGATGCTGGGATTACAGGTGTTTGCCACTGTGCCCAGACAGATCAGACCCTTTTGCCCTTCAGTTAGACTTGCCCATGACTCTAGTCTTCATCAAATCTAACAAAAACATACTCAGGTTTACCTGTTTTAGGGGGAGGTCTTTGTTTCCGTATAAAGGCTCCCAAGTCACGTAAAACTTGTATTAAATAAATTTGTCTGCTTTTATCTTGTTAATCTGCCTTTTGTTACAGGGGCCTCAGCCATGAACCTAAGATGGGTGAGAAAAAAATATTTTCCTCCCCTGCATGGAGCGGCCACTTGGGGTGGCACCTTTGCCCCTTAATAAGCAAGCAGACACCTGGCTATGACTTTCAAGAAGAGGTGAAACTGACACGGGACTTCCTAGGCATCATTTGGGGCAGTTGGGGGACAGACACGCTTGGTTTTGCTTCAAAACCCAAACTTGGCCTTCTCAAAATGTAAGCCACTCACAAGTTCAAAGATTATTTATAGCTAGGCGCAGTGGCTCATGCCTGTAATCCCAGCACTTTGGGAGGCCGAGGCGGGTGCATCACGAGGTCCGGAGATCGAGACCATCCTGGCTAACATGGTGAAACCCCGTCTCTACTAAAAATACAAAAAATTAGCCGGGTGTGTTGGTGGATGCCTGTAATCCCAGCTACTGGGGAGGCTGAGGCAGGAGAATGGCGTGAACCTGGAAGGCGGAGCTTGCAGTGAGCCGAGATTGCGCTACCGCACTCCAGCCTGGGCAACAGAGCGAGACTCCATCTCAAAAAAAAAAAAAAAAAGATTATTTATATAAAATAAGATCTGCAGGCCAAGGGGAGACAGGACACTAGATTGGCCACTTGTCAAAGTTTGTGCCTAAGAAAGCAATCTTTGGAAAGAGCCCAAGGAAAGCTTAGAAGGCAGACTCTTGCTCTCCCTCCAGGGACCCCCAGTGGAACAGACATTCCTGCTGAAATGCCTTATTCTTCTCAGCTCATTTGTTAAGAGTTTAGAGTGGTTTTTTGTTTTGTTTTGTTTTGTTTTTTGAGACATAGTCTCGCTCTGTCACCCAGGCTGGAGTGCAGTGGTGTGATCTCGGCTCACTGCAAGCTCTGCCTCCCAGGTTCAAGTGATTCTCCTGCCTCGGTCTCACAAGTAGGCGGGATTGCAGGCGTGTGCCGCCATGTGTAGCTAATTTTTGCATTTTTTTGTAAAGACGGGGTTTCACCATGTTGGGCAGGCTGGTCTCGAACTCCTGACCTCAGGTGATCCACCTGCCTCAGCCTCTCAAAGTGCTGGGATTACAGGCATGAGCTACCACACCCGACTGCCTGGAATCTCTTTTTTTTTTTTTAATTATATATATATATATATTAAAAATTTATTATTATTAATTTTTTTTGAGATGGAGTCTTGCTCTATCACCCAGGCTAGAGTGCGCTGCTGTGATCTTAGCTCACTGCAACCTCCACCTCCCAGGTTCAAGCGATTCTCTCCTGCCTCAGCCTCCTGAGTAGCTGGGATTACAGGCACGCATTACCATGCCTGCCTAACTTTTTTGTATTTTTACTAGAGATGGGGATTTACCACATTGGTCAGGCTGGTCTCAAACTCCTGACCTCGTGATCCGCCCTCCTCAGCCTCCCAAAGTGCTGAGATTATAAGCCTGAGGCCCCGCGCCCAGCCCTAGAATCTGTTTTAAAGTTCAACTGCACATTGTCAAATTCAGAGTGTAAGTTGAGCTCTCTCTAAAGGGTGTTACCACGCTTTGTTTCAGGAAGTACAGAAAGAACAGGTGCCCATTTGAATCAAAGTTGAGGATCACTGGCCAGGTGCAGTGGCTCATGCCTATAATCCCACCACTTTGGGCCAAGGTGGGCAGATCACTTGAGGCCAGGAGTTCGAGACCAGCTTGGGCAACATGGCAAAATCCCGTCTCTACTAAAAATACAAAAATTAGTCAAGTGTGGTGGTGCATGCCTTAGTCCCAGCTACTTGGGAGGCCGAGGCAGGAGAATCGCTTGAACCCGGGAGGCAGAGGTTACAGTGAGCCGAGATCGTGCCACTGCACTCCATCCTGGGCATCAGAAAGAAACGCTATCTCAAAAAGCAAAACAAAAAGAAAAGGCCGGACGCAGTGGCTCACATCTGTAATCCGAGCACTTTGGGAGGCCAAAACAGGGGGATCACAAGGTAAGGACATGAAGACCATCTTGGCTAACATGGTGAAACCCCGTCTCTACTAAAAAATACAAAAAAAAAAAAAAATTAGTTGGACATAGTGGCACATGCCTATAATCCCAGCTACTCAGGAGGGATTGCTTGAACCCAGGAAGCGGAGGTTGTGGTGAGCCGAGATTGTGCCACTGCACTTCAGCCTGGGTGACAGAGCGAGACTTTGTCTCAAAAAAAAGAAACAAAAGAAAAACTTGAAGATCAGATTTATATGCAGGGCTGGGGTGGAGTCTGGAACCTTTCCTTAGAAACTCCTGGTAAGAGGCAGAAGAAGTGCAGGACAATGGCCAGTCCATACATGGCAACAAAACTGTGGCCCAAAACCTGTGCAGTAAACAGCTCTGGAAACCAACTACCAACCTCTGCAGCAATGCTCAGGACCTGGTCAATGATTGCAGCTTCTCTAACATTGGCCCCCACTTCCAACTCAGGACCAACCAGAGAAAGCCAACTGTGCTTCCCTAAGCAACCCCACAGGACATCCGCTGTTAGCTGGCTGCCCCTAGCTTCCCCAGACCGACAGCCTCCTGTGGGCTCACTTGAGCCTGCCCTTTTCCACTCCACAGCTCTCCCTCTCCCCTGCCTGCCTTAGAGCTTTGGCTGACTCCCTTGCAAACTCTGAATAAGCAGCCTGTGCTGCTCTCATTTGGATGGTCTTTGTTCTTCCAAGTAGCTCAGTAAATGGGGGGAGAAGAGACAGCACTTCCTTACAGTTGCATTTCAATTAACAAATGCAGATGGAATGACGGAAATAGAAAACACCATTAGGCAAAGGCCAGTATTAATTATTGCCATCAAGAACCATGGGGACAGCCGGGCATGGTGGTTCACACCTGTAATCCCAGCACTTTGGGAGGCCGAAATGGGTGGATCATTTGAGGTCAGGAGTTCAAGACCAGCCTGGCCAACATGGTGAAACCCTGTCTCTACTAAAAATACAAAAATCAGCTGGGTGTGGTGGTGTATGTCTGTAATCCCAGCTACTCGGGAGGCTGAGGCAGGAGAATTGCTTGAACCTGGGAGGTGCAGGTTGCTGTGAGCTGAGATCATGCCACTGCACTCCAGCCTAGGTGACAGAGCGAGACTGTGTCACAAACACACACAAAAAAGAGATCCTGACATCTGTGACAATTCAGATTAATTTAGAAGATACACGAATAACCGAATAAGCCAGGCACAGAAAGACGATGCTGCATGATCTCACTTATATGTGGAATTTGAAAAAAAAAATCAAATACATAGGAATAGAGTAAAATGGCAGTTACCAGGAGCAGGGGGAAATGGGAAGATTGTAGGTCAAACAGAACAGAATTATAGTTACGCAAGGCAAGTATGCTAGAGATCTAATGGACAGCATGAGGACTATAGTTAATAACACTGTATCAATTACTGATAACCTCACCCTCCCCACCCACTGCCCCCCTACACACGGTAACTATATGAGATGATTTTTATATTAGTTTGTAGTTTGTTTGACTGTATTAATCAATTCACTATATATCAAAGTAAATATATCAGAACAACACATTGTCCAGCCTGGGCAACATGGCAAAACACCATCTCTACAAAAAATACAAAAATTAGCCAGGTGTGGTGGCATGTACCTGTAGTCCCAGCTACTCGGGAGCCTGAGGCAGGAGGATCATCTGAAACCAAGTTGAGGCTGCAGTGAGCTGATATCGCACCACTGCAGTCCAGCCTGGGTGAAAGAGCAAGACCATGTCTCAAAAAAAAAATAAAAATAAAAATAAAACCCCCTGAAACCACACAACATGTTGTACATGTTAAATATAAACAATTTAGGCTGGGCGCAGTGGCTCACACCTGTAATCCCAGCACTTTGGGAGGCCGAGGCGGGTGGATCACAAGGTCAGGAGATCGAGACCATGGTGAAACCCCGCCTCCACTAAAAATACAAAACATTAGCCGGGCGCGGTGGCGGGTGCCTATAGTCCCAGCTACTCAGGAGGCTGAGGCAGGAGAATGGCGTGATCCCAGGAGGCGGAGCTTGCAGTGAGCCGAGATTACGCCACTGCACTCCAGCCAGGGGGACAGAGCGAGACTCCATCTAAAAAAAAAATATATATATATATATATATAAAAACAATTATATATACATTATATAATTATATAAACAAATATATATATATATAAACAATTTAAAAATGTTATTTCAAAAAAAATGGACCAGCTTAAAGAAAATAAAACATGGGCAGATGCTACAATGAGTGGGTGAAAACAGGATGCGAAACAGGGTGTTTGCGTGGTCTCTGAGCATCTTCCCACAAGACACTTAATCATTTCTCTGGACTGGGTGCAGTGGCTCACGCCTGTAATCCCAGCACTTTGGGATGCCGAGGCAGGTGGATCACCTGAGGTCAGGAATTCGAGATCAGCCTGGGCAACATGGTGAAACCCCGTTTCTATTAAAAATACAAAAATTAGCCAGGTGTAGTGGTGCTCACCTGTAGTCCCAGTTACTCAAGAGGCTGAGGCAGGAGAATCGCTTGAACCCGGGAGGCAGAGGTTGCAGTGAGCCATGATCGTGCCACTGTACTCCAGCCTGGGTGACAGAGCAAGACTCCCTCATAAATAAATAAAGTGCTAAAACAAAGAAAGCCTGGAGAAAACCAGCAGCTTCTAGGGCATGCCAAGTCTGGGAAACACATTGGGTGTCTGTGGCTATAGAAGGACTGGCCTGTTGATCTGGCTCCTCTTGGTCCAGGCCCTTCAGGGCACATGGTCCCAAGGGGCACTGTGGAGGGTGCCTCTGATCCAGCGTGGCTACACCCAGGGGCTCAGTGCAGAGGGGCAGCGTAGGGCACCGGCAGCCCCGGTTTTCAGGGAACCCATTGTCCTTCTCAGCAGAGTGTACATTGACCTTGGCTGGCTCCCTCCCTTCTCCTCTCCTTCTCTGGGAGCAGGGTTTCTGGGGCCATGCTCAGGCAAAGGCTTTCCTTCCTCCAGGGCCTGTTTCTACCTCTGCATGTGGGGGTGAGAATGGGGTGAAGACACAGGCACCCACACAACACAATAGTGGCTACTGGCCGGGTGCAGTGGCTCACACCTGTAATCCTAACACTTTGGGAGGCCGAGGCAGGCCTCACCTGAAGTTCGAGACCAGCTTGGGCAAAATGGCAAAAGCCCGTTTCTACTAAAAATACAAAAATTAGCTGGGCATGTGGTGGGCACCTGTAATCCCAGCTACTTGGGAGGCTGAGGCAGAAGAGCTTGAACCCGGGAAGCGGAGGTTGCAGTGAGCTGAGATCGCGGCACTGCACTCCAGCCTGGGCAACAGAACAAGACTCCTCAAAAAAAGAAAAAAAGTGGCTGTTGTTCTGAGATCCCTTTGCCCCTGTGCTTTGGAATCCTCCCAGCCTTAACTGAGGAGTCTCAGTTCAGCTTCACAGCTGGGGAAGCTGAGGCAGTCTGGGTGCTTACCTGAGGCCACAGCCTAGCTAGTGGTGCCTAGCTGGGCTGAAGACAATGGTGACAATCACTGCCACTAATGACTGGGGGCACTGTGGTTCCTCTTTACCCCTCATGGTGAGGTGCTGTTTCCCTTCTCTGCAGATGAAACTCGGGGAAGTTTGGCCAACTTCAAGGACAGAGGGACTCAGGCCCCAGTACAGGACCCGAAAGCCACAGCTGGGTCCTTCTCCATGGAGTCTGGCCCCTAGGCAGCCCACGGCC
Organism: Theropithecus gelada; assembly: GCF_003255815.1. Lineage (NCBI taxonomy): Eukaryota > Metazoa > Chordata > Mammalia > Primates > Cercopithecidae > Theropithecus > Theropithecus gelada. The sequence continues at coordinate 18,692,352 of NC_037687.1, read as the reverse complement.
ACCAAGGTGAGTCTCAACATCATTTCATCAAGCCCTCTAGAGGACCATGTACCCCCTCCTTTTTTTTTTTTTTTTTTTGAGATGGGGTCTTTCTATGTTGCCCAGGCTGGTCTGGAACACCTGGGCTCAAGTAATCCTCCTGCCTTACCTCACCTCCCCAGTAGTTGGGAGGTGTGTGAACCACCTTGCCCTGCCCATGTGCCCTTACTCAAGACTTTGCTTAACCTAAAGGAACAGCCAGTTCTGGGGGCGAGGAGGGCAACTTACCCCAGGTGACCCACACCTGGACCTCTTGGGTAAGGTGGGTTCAGCCAGGGCCTCTGTTAAGTGGGTATTCCCCATTCCTTACTGTACTCTTTGGAAGCAGCCCAGTCTGATGGGATGGGGACGGGTTAAGCTCCACCTCCAGGAAGGAGAAGCACCGATGGATAGGACTTGGAATTATTCCACAGGGACGGCTCTCTCTCCTCCCCCATTTATTTTTTCAGTCATTGATTCCTGTCTGTGTGGCCTTGTGGATATTCACTTTGCACTGTCCATTAAACCCAAATGCTCCATTACCCTCTGGGGATGTGATGCTATACATCCACCGCCGTAGGCAAAGAAGCGGGTTTGGGGAGGGAGGGTGGGTGGAGATTTCACTGGATGAAGAGGTTGCGCCGAACTCAGGTGGCTGGAGACACTGACCTCTACCTATGGGCCCCAATCCTGACTATGCAGATGTAGAGGGGAGGCGGGGCCTGTGGTGGATGCGGGGTGGGAGATTGTGTGTGCAGCACCCTGGAGGTGCCCGCAGGGGCATGCTGTGGTGGTGGAGTGCGGGCAGGTATGTGCAGGGTCCGGGCATGCTGCGGTGGTGGGGTATAGGCAGGTGTGTGCAGGGCCCTGGAGGTGCCTGCAGGGGCATGCTGGGGTGGTAGGGTGCAGGCAGGTGTGTGCAGGGCCCTGGAGGTGCCTGCAGGGGCATGCTGGGGTGGTGGGGTGCAGGCAAGTGTGTGCAGGGCCTGGAGATGCATTTAGAGGCAGTTGGGTCCAGGATGGTGTGTGCAGGGACTGGGAGGTGCATGCTGGGGCAGTGGAGTATGCAGGAGTGAGGTACCCTTTCACTTTTTCTGGGGCTCTCTGCCCCTTGCTCAGGTTGTACCTCTGCTCTGCATCCTCACTGCTCCTGTGACTTCCCTCCACAACACTCGTTCACTGTGCTGGCCTGGCTTGGTGCCTGTGCAGTGAATGCCAAGGGTTTGCCAATTCACGCCTTCGCCCTTGAGGTAAGAGGAGCCCCAGAAAAGGTTGAATGATGCTGCTGGGCAGGGCGGGGGCAGGAGGCCAGAAAGCCGAGGCTGGAGGTCCTGAAACCCTCTTGTCCTGACATTTGGGATGACTTCCCTGGAAAGGGGTACCTTAAGGACCACCATAATGGGCTGCATTGGGCTCAGTGATGGCACTCAAAGATGTCTGTATCCTAAACCCTAGACACCAAGAATATGTGATCTTACATGACAAAAGAGACTTTTTAGATGTGATGAAGTTAAGGGTCTTGAGATGGGGGAGACTGTCCTGGATTATCTGGATGGCCCCAGTGTAATCACCAGGGTCCCGATGAGCGGGATGCAGGAGAGGCCAGGTGCAGTGGCTCACACCTTGTAATCTCAGCACTTTGGGAGGTGGGAAGATCGCTTGAGGGCCAGATGAGACCAGCCTGGGTAACACAGTGAGACCCCATTTGTACAAGAAATTTAAAAATTAGCTGGGTGTGGCCGAGTGCAGTGGCTCACGCCTATAATACCAGCACTTTGGGAGGCTGAGGCAGGTGGATCACCTGAGGTCAAGAGTTCATGACCAGCCTGGCCAATTGGTGAAACCTCACCTCTACTAAAAATACAAAAAAAAATTAGCTTGGTGTGGTGGCACCAAGTGAGCCAAGATCGCCCCACTACACTCTAGCCTGGGTGACAGAGGGAGACTCCATCTCAACAACAACAACAACAAATATTAGCTGGGCGTGGTGGCACATACCTGTAGGAGGCCAAGATGGGAGGATGGCTTGAGCCCAGGAGTTGGAGGCTGCAGTGAGGTGTGATCACACCACCGAACCCCAGCCTGGGCGACGCAGCAAGACTTTGTCTCAAAAAAAAAAAGAAAAGGCCAAGATCAGTGGCTCATGCCTATAATTCCAGCATTTTGGGAGGCCAACGAAGGTGGATCAGTTGAGGTCAGGCATCAAGACCAGCCTGGTCGGCATGGCAAAACCCTGTCTCTTTCAAAAAATACAAAAATTAGCTGGGTGTGGTGGCACATTCCTGTAGCCCCAGCTACTTGGGTGGCTGAGGCATGAGAATTGCCTGAACCCGGGAGGTGGAGGTTGCACCACTGCACTCCAGCCTGGGTGATAGAGCAAGACTCTGTCAGGAAAGGAAAGGAAAAGGAAAAGGACCAGAAAGAACAAAGATAGAGGCAGGAGAGTTGGAGGAGATGTGTGTGCTCCACTGCTGGCTTTAGAGTTGGAGGGACAGGCCCCAGGGGATAGAAGCTGGGAAAGGCAAAGACACAGATTCTCTTCTTGAGCCTCCAGAAGAAAACCAGCCCTGCAGTCCCAGTTTAGACTCCTGATGTCCAGAACCTAAAGATGACAAACGTGTTGCTTTACGCCTCCACGTCTGTGGTGGTTACGGCGGCAACAGGAAGTGGACACAGGCTGTCACAAGGGAAAAGGACCAACTGGCCTAGTGGCCAGGGGAGTGACAGGAGGTGGACGTCAGGCTGACGTCAAATAAGCAGTCACTAGAGCTGCCAGCCCTGGTGGGAGTGGTCCCAGGAGGCTGATCACTCCCATGGCAATGTGTACCCAGACTTGCAACCAGCGACCAGGTGATCAGGTCGACCTCCTGAGGGGCAGTGTCCAAGGCATGGCAGAGCCACATTCCAGCCACAAAATGCCATGGGGCTAGTGAAGGAGGGAGTGGGTCTCCAGGACAGAGGTCACTCGGCTAAAGGAGCGAAAAGGACAGTGAGACAGGGAAGCCAGAGGATACCACAGGACCACTCAGGTGACAGCATGGGGCCTGGATGGTAGGCTTTGGTGGAGGGAGGTGGCAGACGCCTCAGGAGCCTATCCAGGTTCTGCCTGAGACCTGGAGGTGGTGAGATCATTTCCTGGGACAGGGAGGCTTGGATGGGTTGTGGGAGGAAGCCCTGGTTCCCATGACCCCCACCCTCAGTGGCATTCTCCTCTTTGTCACTATAAGGGACAGGTGGTTTACACCCATCAGCCCCCACCTTGGCTTCCCAAGCGAGAAGAGGTTGTCAGAATTACTGGTACCACCTGAGTGTCCCATGACACTGCCAGGGACACTATAAGGAAAAAACATGAAATATGCTTCCGTTTATTTAAAAACAGACCGGCCAACTGGCACTGGAAACAGCTTGTTTCCAGGTTCTGTTGTTGGGGTATCACTTCCTCTTGTCATCACCCCCTGCCAGACTGGTCATACTGGTTGTCCCTGTGGTTCCTTATAGGTCCAGTGCTGGAAAGTCACCCCCGGGGCCACTTGGCAGAAATGTGCCCCAATGACAAGTCTGCGGGGACAGCATTTCTCCCTTCCTCCGTTCCTCCCTTCCTCCCTCCCTCCCTCCTTTCTTCTCTTTCTTCTCTCTCTCTCTCTCTTTTCTTTTCAGGGTCTCGCTCTGTCACCCCGGTAGGAGTGCAATGGCATAATCAGCTCATTGTAACTTCAAACTCCTGGACTCAAGGGATTCCTCAAACTCCTGCCTCAGCTTCCTGAGTAGCTGGGACTACACATGTGCACCACCATGCCTGGTCAATTTCCCTCCCTCCCTCCTTTTTTTTTTTTTTTTAAATTATTTATTTATTTTTTTTTTGAGACGGAGTCTCGCTCTGTCACCCAGGCTGGAGTGCAGTGGCCGGATCTCAGCTCACTGCAAGCTCCGCCTCCCGGGTTTACGCCATTCTCCTGCCTCAGCCTCCTGAGTAGCTGGGACTACAGGCGCCTGCCACCTCGCCTGGCTAAGTTTTTGTATTTTTAGTAGAGATGGGGTTTCACTGTGTTAGCCAGGATGGTCTCGATCTCCTGACCTCGTGATCCGCCCGTCTCGGCCTCCCAAAGTGCTGGGATTACAGGCTTGAGCCACCGCGCCCGGCCTTTTTTTTTTTTTTAAAATAGGGTCTCTCTCTGTTGCCCAGGCTGGAGTGCAGTAGCGCAATCTCAGGTCACTGCAGCTTTGATCTCCTGGGCTCAAGAGACCCTCCTGCCTTAGCTTCCCGAGTAGCTGGGACCACTGATGTCTACCACCAAGCCCAGCTAATTTTTGTATTTTTCATAGAGACGGGGTTTCACCATGTACCCCAGGGTGGTCTCAAACTAAGCTCATGCGATCTGCTCACCTTGATCTCCCAAAGTGCTGGGATTACAGGCATGCACCACCACGCCCAGCCTTAATTTCTTAGTTTTTTTGTAGAGATGAGGTCTTGCTATGTTGCCCAGGCTAGTCTCGAACTCCTGGCCTCAAGTGATCCTCCCACCTCAGCCTCCCAAAGTGTTGGGATTACTGCTGTGAGCCACTGTGCCTGGTTTGGGAGGGACCTCTTTCATCAGCAGAACCCTGAGTCCCTGACCCTGGTCCAAATGAAGGAACAGGATGCTGTCCTTCTGGGTGAGGGCCCCTCCCCTTGCCTCCTTTTCTTTTCTGTCTCCTTACTCATAGATCCAATGGGTGGGGGGTGGCGCTGTCCTTATCCCTAAAATGTCACTGCTGGGGCACAAGCAGTGACCCTTCGCCCTCAGTCACCTGCTGAGGAAGCATTTCCCTTTGTGAACTTGAAGGCAGGGTCACAGGTTCAAGCCCACTCTGCTCTTCACCAGATGAGCAACCTCAGGCAGGTGTACCAGCTCCCAGGACCTCGGCCTCCTCATCTGAGAGCTGGTCTCACCATCCCACCCCAGCGCTGGCCGGCAAGCCTACACATGTGGAACACGCCTTCTCCTCCTGACTCCCATCCTGCCAAGCATCTGGCTAAAACCTGCCAGGTGAGCAAGTGGAGAAACTGGTGTCCTTGTATGCTGGGAATGTTAGATGGGGCAGCCATTGTGGAAATCAGCCTGGAGGTTCCTTCACAAGTTACATAGGGAGATACCACTGTGGCCCAGCAATTCAACTCCCAGGCACAGAACCAAAGGGTCCACACAAAACTTGTGCATGGGGCTGGTCATGGTGGCTCACACCCATAATCCCAGCACTTTGGGAGGCTAAAGCAGGAGGATGCTTGAGGCTAGGAGTTCAAGACCAGCCTGGGCAACATAGTGAGACCCCAACACAATAGAAACAATATCAACAACAATGAAACTTGTACATGAATGCTCCTAGCAGTAAGATTCACAACAGCCAAAAAGTGGAAGCGACCCAACTGCTCGTCAACAGATGAATGGACAGACGAAATGTTCACACAACGGAATACTAGTCAGCCATAAAAAGGAATGGAGCACTGATCCATGCTACAACATAGATGAACCTCAAAAACACAATACTGAGTAGAGAAGCCAGACACAAAAGGCCACATAGTGTGAGGTTCCATTGATACGAAATGCCTAGAACAGGCAAATCCATAGAGACAGAAACCAGATGGGTGGTTGCTAGGGGATGGGAGTTGTGGAGTGGGGAGTGACTGCTGATGGGGATGGGATTTCCTTTTGGGGATGATTAAAATGTTCTGAAATAGGGCTGGGCGCGGTGGCTCAAGCCTGTAATCCCAGCACTTTGGGAGGCCGAGACGGGTGGATCACGAGGTCAGGAGATCGAGACCATCCTGGCTAACACGGTGAAACCCCGTCTCTACTAAAAAATACAAAAAACTAGCCGGGCGAAGTGGCGGGCGCCTGTGGTCCCAGCTACTCGGGAGGCTGAGGCAGGAGAATGGCGTAAACCCGGGAGGCGGAGCTTGCAGTGAGCTGAGATCCGAGCACCGCACTCCAGCCTGGGCGACAGAGCCAGACTCAGTCTCAAAAAAAAAAAAAAAAAAAAAAAAAAAATGTTCTGAAATTGGCCAGGTGTGGTGGCTCACACCTATAATCCCAGCACTTTGGGAGGCCAAAGCAGGCAGATCACTTGAAGTCATGAGTTCAAGACCACCCTGGCTAACATGGTGAGACCCTGTCTCTACTAAAAATACACAAATTAGCTGGGTGTGATGGCGCGTGCCTGTAATCCCAGCTACTCAGGAGGCTGAGGCAGGAGAATCGCTTGAACCTGGGAGGTAGAGGTTGCAGTGAGCCAAGATCGTGCCATTGCACTCCAGCCTGGGCAACACAGCAAGACTCTGTCTAAAAAAAAATAAATAATAAAAAAAAAAAGTTCTGAAATCAGATGAAGGCAGTGGTTGCACAGCGCTGTGATTGTACTATATACCCCTGAACTGTTCACTTTAAAAGGTTCACAATGAGCCGAGATTGCACCATTGCACTCCAGCCTGGGGGACAAGAGCAAGACTTCATCAAAAAAAAAAAAAGGTCACAATGGTAACTTTTAAGTTATGTGCATTTTGACACACATACAAAAACCTGCCCAGGTTCCCACTGACCCTGGGAGGCCCTTCTCTGCTCTGGCAGGATAACATGGTGGTAGGAGCCTGGGTACACCCTGGGCTGACTCAGGCAATGTTCATGACCTTGGGTCTCCCTTTTCTTACAGATCTTTCCCTTCCTACTGGGTTACTTGGTATCAGATTAGCTGCTGGACATTCGTATGTCACTCCCTTTGTGTACGTGCATTGCATGCTTGCTGTGTACATGCTCTGCGGAGGCACACCTTCACAGGCTCAGTTGGTACTGCAAATGACCCACACAGGGATGACCATGTGCACAGTCTGTGTGGGAGGAGGGACATGGGGTGGGGGAAAGGAGTCTGTCCTGGGATCTGGAAGGGAAGGAGTACACCAGGGAGGGAGAACAGCAAGAAGGAAGAACCCAAGGCTGGAGTGAGCTCAGGCTGACCAGGGAAACAAACAGGCTGAGGCTGTGTCAGGCACGTGCACGTTCATGCTGAATGCAAGTGGGCCTTTGCAGGCTGTGCTTGTAGGAAGACAAAAAGTACCACCACTGCCCAATGCCGGCTGGGTCTCCTGCCTTCAGACCCCTGCTTCTGCCCAGTGCAGCCAAGATTCCTACAAGCCACACCAGCCATAGAGGCCTCTCCCTCCAGTCTCCCCATATACAGCCCTGGGAGCTTTGATGACCTGCCCAGCAGCATATCATGGCAATGATGAGCACACTTTATGGACACAACCCCAAAGACCGCCCACAGGAGAATGAGAACACGGATGTGGTATATCCCATGATGAGACACTATGTAACAAACCAAACTGCTGCTACACATGACAATGCAGATGGATCTCACACACACACCAGTGAAGAGGCAGAAGCCAGGCACAAAAGGTTGCATACTGAATGATTCTTTTTTTTGAGTCGGAGTCTCACTCTGTTGCCCAGGCTGGAGTGCAATGGTGCGATCTTAGCTCACTACAACCTCCACCTCCCGGGTTCAGGCGATTCTCATGTCTCAGCCTCCTGAGTAGCTGGGATTACAGGCGTGCACCACCACACCCAGCTAATTTTTTGTATTTAGTAAAGATGGGGTTTAGTAAACATGGTGACATGTTGGCCAGGCTGGTCTCGAACTCCTGGCCTCAGGTGATCTGCCCACCTCGGCCTCCCAAAGTGCTGGGATTACAGGTTGAGCCATTGTGCCCAGCTGCATACTGAATGATTCTGTCTGTGTAACAGTTAAGCTCAGTAAACAAAATGTTTTGTACACATCCAAATGTTGATACCTGCCGCCACACGGATGGACCCTGGGGATGTCATGCTGAGTGAAATGAGCCAGTCACAAAAGGACAAATACTGTACAAATCCACTTATACGAGGTCCCTAGAGTCATCACATTCATAGAGACAGAAAGCAGAATGGCAGGTGCCAGGGGCTGGGAGCGGGGGAACAGAGAGTTACTGTTTAATAGGGACAGTTTCAGTTTTGTAAGATGGAAGAGTTGTGGAGACAGATGGTGATGATGGTTGCACAACAGTGCGAATGTACTTAATGCCACTGAACTGAACAATTAAAAATGTCATTTTTAAGTACTGTGTATTTTACCACATTTTTATTTATTTATTTATTTTTGAGATAGGGTCACGCTCTGCCACCCAGGCTGGAGTGCAGTGGCACGATCGTGGCTCACTGCAGCCTCCAACTCCCTGGCTCAAATGATCCTCCTACCTCAGCCTCCTGAGTAGCTGGGGCTACAGGTGTGGGCCACCATGCCCAGCTAAATTTTAAATTTTTTATAGAGACGGGGTCTTACTATGTTGCCCAGGCTGGTCTTGAACTCCTGAGCTCAAGCCATCCTCCAGCCTCTGCCTCCCAAAGTGCTGGAATTACAGACATGAGCCATTGTGCCCAGACTACCACAATTTTTAAGAAATGTAAATACGAAACACATCTATGGTGATAAAGATTAGAATACTGGTTACCTCTCAGGGGTATATCAGGGAGGGGGCAGAAAGGAGCCAGCTGCGGGCTTGAAAACTGTCTTGATCTGGTTCCAAGGATGAATATATATGTAAAAATTCACTGAGCTATATATACACTTAGGATTTATGTGCTTTACTCTGTATAAGCTATGCCTCAATTTAAAATGTTTAAACAGTGCAAACAAAACACCTCTGCCACACCCCCTTCCGCCAAGTCTAGGAGTGGGGCAGGCAAGCAATTTGTAATTCCCAGGGGACTTGAATGGATGGGCTTTGTGGGTAGACGTGTTCAGCTTGCTCTTTCCCACTTTCCTCTCACCTGTGGAGAACACCTGTTTTGTTTTGTTTTTTGAGGCGGAGTCTCGCTGTGTCGCCCAGGCTGGAGTGCAGTGGCATGATCTCGGCTCACGGCAACCTCTGCCTCCTGGGTTCAAGTGATTCTCGTGCCTTAGCCTCCCGGGTAGCTGGGATTACAGGCACACGCCACCACATCTGGCCAATTTTTGTATTTTTTTTTAGTAGAGACAGCATTTCGCCATGTTGGGCAGGCTGGTCTCAAACTCCTGACCTCAAGGTATCCACCTGCTTCGGCCTCCCAAAGTGCTGGGATTACAGGTGTGAGCCACGGCGCCTGGCCGAGAATACCTGTTGATGATCTTAGCAGTGACGAAAGCCTGGAGAAGGCACTGAAGCTCTACAGTTGGTCCACACTCACAGTGACCGTCCCTTCTGAGGACAGCATTCTGGGAAACCACTCGCTCTGCTCCCTGTCACTATGGAGGAATTGGGGCTGATCCTCCACTTGACACCAGGGTGACCCAGGTGACCATAGTCAGGTAATGAGACTTCATACTCCCCTAGATTCAGGGTGCTGCCCCCAAAGACCGAGACCTGGGACTTTTAAGGGAACCATCAGGCCGGAGAAGTACTCTTTCTTCAGGGGAGGGGAAGCCAGTAGGGTGTGAGGTTGGGCAGAGTTGACACAGAGTTGGGGGCAGAGCAAGGCCAGGAGGCGGAGGAGGATACCTGCAGGCTAGGGTGATCTGGAAGCCAGTGGTGCCAAAAGCACACAGACTTTGCTGTCATGGAGCCCAGGAAGCACCCTTTCCGGTTCAGTCAGCATAGGATGGGTTTCTGTCACTTGCACCTACCAGAGTCCTGACTCGTATGCTGTGCTGGGGTAGGTACCTCATACTCCCCCAGCACCACACAGTATTTACAACCACAGATGACAGTGTCCTGTGGCTCTAGGAGACCCAGCCTTGCCACATTGACTCTAGGTACCTTTCATGAGTACCTAGAATGCCAGAGCTTTCTGAACTGGGATTCAGGTGTCCCCACAAGGGTGACAACCAGCGGCCAGGCACAGGGGGGCCAGCCCCAAATAACATATGTGTATCTTTTCCCATGCTGTTTCTGTTCATGAAGTCTTTCTGTTCATCAAACAAAAAACAAAGCTCAGCGGGGCATGGGGGGATGATGTGGGAAATGACTTACTAAACAGCATTATTCAGGAAACGTAAACCTGGAGCATGGGATCTTCGATAACTCACGATCACACACCAGCTCCGGCACAGAACCTCCAGAGCAATGGGAACACTGGTTCCAAGCAAGCTGGCAGTTGCTTGGGAGAGGGGAGGACAAGCTACTTGTTTTTTCGAGACAGGGTCTCACTCTGTCACCCAGGTTGACATGCAGTGGTAAGATCATAGCTCACTGCAGCCTCCATCTTTTGGGCTCAAGTGATCTTCCCACCTTGGCCTCTGAGTAGTTAGGACTATGAGTGTATACTATCATGCCCGGCTAATTTTAAAATTATTTTTAGTAGAGACGGGGTCTTGCTATACTGCCCAGGCTGGTCTCAAACTCCTGGCCTCAAGCAATTGACCTGCCTCTGCCTCCCAAAGTGCTGGGATTACAGGTGTGAGCCACAGCACCATTAAAGCATCCTATAAGCTGCATGTGCATGGGTTATCCTAATACACACACACTCACACATACACTCACACTTGCTCACACATACACTCACACACACATACATGCATACTCACACTCTCATATGCACTCACATATTCACACATACACACACACACACTCGCTCACACATACACTCACACACACACGCATACTCAGACTCTCACATGCACTCTTACACACATACACTCATATGCACGTGTGCCTGATTCCCTTGAGCCTGTCTCATAGCTTCCCGACCAGCCATAAGACAGGCCCACCATTTATGCTGTTACCTTGTGGGGACCACCATATAACTGCCAGCTCCACCCCTTGGGACTCAGGAAATGTTTGTACAAACGTTGGGGGGTGGGGACAGTTTCTCTGTGGATGGAGTTTATTATAAGCAGCCGTGAAATGAATCCTGTAATCTCTCAGTAAACGGAAGCCAATTAACATCCTATCTGCCAGTCTCTGATAAAGGCTGTTTTCTTTTCTAGTTAATAGGCATTAACTCTGCCTAAGGGATCCGGGCACATCTTACATAATGGCTGCTCCCTGTTAACCCTGACCCCACAGACTGCCTCACAAATGGGGAGTTTCTTCCTGCTGCATTCGCTCCTGTGTGCCTTTCAGACAATCTTTGGTAACAGCAACCCTTTTGCGGTCTCTGTGGGTTAAACACCCTGAAAGATCCAGGAAATTCTATGATCAATTGCTGTCCTCTGTCCTTGCAGACAGTGCTACCCACACCTGTCACCAAAGGCCGTTAGATGTGATCTAAAACAATCCAAGGTACTGAATGGTACTCACATCCCTCCACCAAGAGGGTCTACTTCAGTAACTGACCTCACCTCAAAAGCCCTATGTTTGGTTGGGCCTGGTGGCCCATGCCTGTAATCCCAGCACTTTGGGAGGCCAAGGTGGGCGGATCACTTGAGGCCACGAGTTCAAGACTAGCCTGGGCAACATGGTAAAACTCTGTCTCTACAAAAATACAAAAATTAGCTGGGTGCAGTGGCTGACGCCGATAATCCCAGCAGTTTGGGAGGCTAAGGCAGGTGGATCATTTAAGGTCGGGAGTTCAAGACTATCCTGGCCAACATGGTGAAACCCCATCTCTACTAAAAATACAAAAATTAGCCAGCATGGTGATACACACCTGTAATTCCAGCTATTCTGGAGGCGAGGGCAGAAGAATTGCTTGAACCTAGGAGACAGAGGTTGCAGTGAGCCGAGATCATGCCACTGCACTCCAGCCTGGGTGATAGTGAAATACCTCATCTCAAAAAAAAAAAAAAATCCTATGTTCTTACCACACAGAACCTGGCACAGCAATCCACACTTGGTTGGCCTTCAACAACTATTTGCTGGATAAGTGAATTAATTCCTTGGATATGCCAAGTTTTACTTTGGCCGCAGTCTCCGATCCCGGCAAATTTCTCTGCATCCTTCAAAGCTCCTAAATGTGGCCTCGCTGCCCCCAGAGTTAACTGCTGTGCCCTGCACTGAGCAGTCTGTGGTTCTCTACTGCACTTGAGGGGCCACTCTCCACTTGCTTCCCCGCAACCAGGCTGGGGGTACCTGGAAGGCGGGGATCCCTGGAAGGCAAGGGTCCGCATCACACTCAGTGTCCATGCCCAGCAAGGAAGCAGAAACATAACACCTGCAGACAGGTGCTTTTACCTGTTGCTGTACCATCCTCCTGCTCTTCAGCCATCCCTCCCACAGCAGCAAGAATACACCCCTTCAACCATTCTCTTCCTCATGGCTACACAGCAGCGTGCACAAGCTCCCTGCCACCCCACACTGTATTGTGGGAAGATGGGGTCTAGCATGTGACACACTGGATGTGTCACTAAACTTCCACAGAGGCCACATACAGTGGGTCACACCTGTAATCTCAGCACTTTAGGAGGCCGAGGCAGGAGGACCACTTGAGGCTGGGAGTTCAAGGCTGCAGGGAGCTATGATCCCACCACTGCACTCCAGTCTGGGTGACACAGTGAGGCCCCGTCTCTATAAAATAAACAAATTAGCCAGGTATGGTGGCGCACACTTATAGTCTCAGCTACTCGGGAGGTTGAGGTGGAAGGATCACTTGAACCCAAGAGGTCGAGGCTGCATACACTGTGATCACACCACTGCACTCCAGCCTGGGCAACAGAACAAGATCCTGTCTCTCAAAAAAATTTTCAGCTGAGTGAGGTGGCTCATGCCTGTAATCCCAGCATTTTGGGAGGCCGAGGCAGCAGATCACTTGAGGCCAGGAGTTTGAGACCAGCCTGGCCAACATGGCGAAACCCTGTCTCCATGCCTGGCTAAATACAAAAATTAGCTGGGCGTGGTGGCAGGTGCCTGTAATCTCAGCTACTTAGGAGGTGAGGCATGAGAATCACTTGAGCCTGGGAGACGGAGGCTGCAGTGAGCCAAGATCAGGCCACTGCACTCCAGCCTGGGCAACACAGTGAGACTCTGAAAAAACAAACAAACAACAAATCCAAAGTAAAAAATAAACCTCCCCATTCCTTGATTTCCTCATCTGTCACCATCTTCACAGGATAGTGCCACTCAAGTGGGTGACAAGTGTTGGTAAGTATCGTTCTCCCTAATAAGGAATCAGACGGGGCTGGGGCAAATCCCATTTAACACGGCCCTGGCCTACTGAGCATGCTTTCAAGACACTGACACTTGGCTTCCCCATGATCGGTGACTGAAGTACATATTCGCCAGGCACGGTGGCTCACACCTGTAATCCCAGCCAGCACTTTGGGAGGCTGGGGTGGGAGGACAGTCTGAGCCCAGGAATTGGAGATCAGCCTGGGCAACACAGCAAGATCCCATTTGCCCCATCTCACCACCTGAAGACCCTTATTCATCCTGGGTCACCCCATGCCAGGCTGAACATCCCCCCACAGGTTAATCTTCCTACAATGTGAAACAAAAGTTAGATGACTTGTCCGGCTGCTCGTCAAAGAACATTCCTTTATTTTTATATTTTTAGTTTTTTTTTTTTTTTCTTGAGACAGATTCTCGCTTTGTCACCTAGACTGGAGTGCAGTGGTGCAATCTCGGCTCACTGCAACCTCCGCCTCCCAGGTTCAAGTGATTCTCCTGCCTCAGCCTCCTGAGTAGCTGGGATTACAGGCGCCTGCCACCACAACTGGCTAATTTTTATATTTTTAGTAGAGACAGGTTTCACCATGTTGGCCAGGGTGGTCTCGAACTCCTGACCTCAGGTGATCCACCCACCTTGGCCTCCCAAAGTGCTGGGATTACAGGTGTGAGCCACTGCGCCAGCCCTAATTTTGCTTTCTGCTAGCCCTTGGCTCTGCCATATGGTTAATTCCTCACTAACTTCAGATCTCCCAAAGCTTCCTGAAAATCTCCCTGGCCCCCTGAAGATCAGACCGTAGCACCCCAGCCTCTCCTCAAGACTGACCAATATGGTACTCCAATCACTGAGTGGTGGTCTGATGTGTGTCTGTGCCATCCTTCTGAGACTGGGTATCAACAGGAGATAATCACAGGACCGAGCTCACAGCCCAGAAAGCAAAATTAAGACATACACACGTGGAGCTGGGCGCGGTGGCTCACACCTCTAATCCCAGCACTTTGGGAGGCTGAGGCAGGAGGATGGCTTGAACCCAGGGGTTTGAGATCAGCCTGGGAAGGATGGAGAGACCCTGTCTCTACAAAAAAATTAAAAGTTAGCCGGGCATGGTGGTGCGTGCCTATAGTCCCAGCTACTTGGGAGGCTGAGGCAGGAGGATCACTTGAGCCCAGGAATTCGAGGTGGCAGTGAGCTGTGGTCTTGCCACTGCACTCCAGCCTGAGCAACAAAGTGAGACCCTGTATTAAAAAAAAAAAAGACGTTATGCATTCACTAGTCCAGGTCCTTGCTGGCTTAGACCATCTAGATGCCTCCACCTTCCAAGGGAGACAGGTTAATAAGCGAAGCTGCCAACATGAGCCATCTGGAGGGGCTGAGGAACGTGTCTGACCCCACTGGCCTATTCTTCCTGAAGTAACAGAGGCACCTGAACAAGCATTTCCCTTAATAATGTCCTGTTGGAAATACTGGCTCAGAAAGTATAGGGGTTGAATGACATCCCCCCAAATTCATATCCACCTGGAACCTCAGAACGTGGCCTTCTTTGGAAATAGGGTCTTTGCAGATGCAATCAGCTAAGGATCTTAAGATGAGTTCACCCTGAGATTTAGGGTGGGCCCTAAACTCAAGGACTAGTGTCCTTATAAGAAGAGGGGATCGGCCGGGAGTGGCTCACGTCTGTAATCCCAGCACTTTGGGAGGCCGAGTTGGGCAGATCACTTGAGGTCAGGCGTTCAAGACCAGCCTGGCCAACATGGTAAAACCCTGTCTCTACTGAAAATACAAAAACTAGCTGGATGTGGTGGTGCACACCTATAATCCTAGCTACTTGGGAGGCTGAAGCAGGAGAATGGCTTGAACCTGGGAGGTGGAGGTTGCAGTGAGCTGAAATTGCACTGTTGTACTCCAGCCTGGGCAACAAGAGTGAAACTCTGTCTAAAAAAATAAAAAAAGGCTGGGCGCAGTGGCTCATGCCTGTAATCCCAGCACTTTGGGAGGCCGAGGCGAGCGGATCACAAGGTCAGGAGATCGAGATCATCCTGGCTAACACGGTGAAACCCCGTCTCTACTAAAAATAATACAAAAAATTAGCTGGGTGTGGTGGCGGGCACCTGTAGTCCCAGCTACTGGGGAGGCTGAGGCAGGAGAATGGTGTGAACCTGGGAGGCGGAGCTTGCAGTGAGCCGAGAACACGCCACTGTACTCCAGCCTGGGCGACAGAGCAAGACTCAGTCTCAAAATAATAATAATAATAATAATAATAATAATTAGCTGGATATGGTGGCGCGTGCCTGTAACCCCAACTAGTTGGGAGGCTGAGGCAGGAGAATCGCTTGAACCCAGGAGGCAGCGGTTGCAGTGAGCAGAGATCGCACCACTGCACTCCAGCCTGGGCAACACAGAAAGACCCTGTCTCAAAAAACAAAAAAAAAGAAGAGGAGATCCAGGAGTGGTGGCCTGCGTCTATAGTCCCAGCTACTCAGCAGGCTGAGGCAGGAGAGTCACTTAAGCCAAAGAGTTAGAGGTTGCAGTGAACTATGATCATATCACTGCATTCCAGTGTGAACGACATAGCAAGACCCCATCTCTAAAAAAAAAAAAAAAAAAAGAGGACACACAGAGACACACAACAGGGAGAAAGCCACGTGAATACAAAGGCAGAGACTGGAGTGATGTAGCCACAAGTCAAGAACTCCAAGGTTTGCCTTGGAGAAAGGCCTGGGAAGGTCTCCCTCAGAGCCTCCAGAAGGAACCAGCCCTGTTGACACCTTGATTTTGGACTTCAAGCCTCCACAACTATGACAGGATATATTTCTGTTGTCTGAAGCCCCCCAGTTTGTGGTAATTTATTATGGCAGCCACAGGAAATGAATATGCAGGGATCTGAGGCCAAGCCTCCAAGTGTTGGCCTGTCCCTCAGCTGGTGGCTTGTCCTCAGCCATTTGCCTGCCAGAACTTCACAGGCTGCTGGGCTAGCAGAGAGCTCAGCAGAAAATCTGGCCAGCAGAGAACTTTGTTGAGCCCCTGGAATCCAAGCATTCAGCCCAAGATGGTTGTAGCAAAAGGTGCTCACTGAAGAAAACAAATGTTGACAAGCATATTTTAAAAATAGCTCTGTGAACAGGGTGGGGCCTCCAGGGGACAACGTTCTACTTCCTGAGCTGAATGCTAATTTCATTATTGGTTAAATCTTCTTTCTTTTCACATACACGTTATATACTTTTTTTTTTTTTTTAAAAGAGACAGAGCCTCACTGTCATCCGGGCTGGAGTGCAGTGGCATAGTCATGACTCACTGCAGCCTCAATCCCCTGGGCTCAAGTGATCCTCCCACCTTAGCCTCCCAAGTAGCTAGGACTATAGGCACATGCCACCAAGGCCAGCTAATTTATGTATTTATTTATGTGAGACTGAGTCTTGCTCTGTCACCTAGGCTGGAGTGCAGTGGTGCCATCTCAGCTCACTGCAACCTCCGCCTCCAGAGTTCAAGCAATTCTCCTGCCTCAGTCTCCTGAGTAGCTGGGACTACGGGCATGCACCACCACACCTGGCTATTTTTGTTTTTATTTTTTTCTTGAGATGGAGTCTTGCCCTGTCGCCCAGGCTGGAGTGCAGTGGCACAATCTTGGCTCACTGCAACCTCTGCCTCCCGGGTTTAAGCAATTCTCCCTGCCTCAGTCTCCAGAGTAGCTAGGAATACAGGCGCCCACCAACATGCCCGGCTAATTTTTTATTTTTAGTAGAGACCAGGGTCTCGCCATGTTGGCCAGGCTGATCTCGAACTCCTGACCTCAAGTGATCCGCGTGCCTCGGCCTCCCAAAGTGCTAGGATGAAAGGCGTGAGCCACCATGCCTGGCCCGACATAATATACTTTTTTTTTTTTTTGAGACAGAGTCTCGCTCTGTTGCCCAGGCTAGAGTGCAATGGCATGATCTTGGCTCACTGCAACCTCCGCCTCCTGGGTTGAAGCGATTCTCCTGCCTCAGCCTCCTGAGTAGCTAGGATTACAGGCATGTGCCACTACGCCTGGCTAATTTTTGTATTCTTTAGCAGAGACAGGGTTTCACCATGTTGGTCATGCTGGTCTTGAACTCCTGACCTCATGATCCACCCGCCTCGGCCTCCCAAAGTGCTGGGATTACAGGTGTGAGCCACCACGTCCAGCCAATATACTCTTTATGAAGAAGTATTTCATATTTAAAATAAAAAATGCAAATGCATTTTTAAAAGCCCTGTCTTGCAAAACCCAAACAAGTGAATGATTCTGATCATCTCAATAATCCCCTCTTAATATCTAACTGCCAAAATAGAAGAGACAGACAAAAAAAACTGTATGACACGTGGGCAGAGGCCTGACTTCAGTATGACGACACCCTCCATCTGGCACCAGTGGTGAGAAATTGGACAACTGGAGAGAGTCTCGAAACAGCTTCACAGACAGATTTAACATCTGACTCGTCTCAATCTCTCATGATGCCCTCATCTTTCTTTTCCTAGACCCAAGTGGAAAAAAAAAAAAAAAAAATCAGCAACACCTAAATGGTTCTTCTAGCAATTGTTCTTGTTGAGGTAACTTAAGCCAAAAATCTCAGCACCACCACTGCTCCCTGCTACAGTGACAAGCTTCACAGAGCAGGAACTCAAAAAAAAAATTTTTTTTTAAACAGAAAAACAGGGTCTTGCTCTGTTGCCCAGGCTGGAGTGCAATGGCACAATCATAGCCCACTGCAGCATTGAACTCCTGGGCTCAAGCAGTCCTCCCACCTTAGCCTCCCAACTAGCTGGGGCCATTTGTGCATGCCACCATGCCTGGCTAATTTTTAATTTTTTTTTTATAGAGATGGGGTTTCACCATGTTGCCCGAGCTGGTCTCAAATTCCTGGGCTCAAGCAATACTCCTGCCTCATCCACCCAAAGTGTTGGGTAGTGTGAACCACTGCGTCCAGCCCCAAATATTTCTTGAACTTTAGTCTGACTGGCAGAGAAACAAGTCTAATGTTTAATCCCTACCCCACAAGCCAGAACACCTAAGAGAGGGGTAGGAAGCATGGAAGTGATGTTCTCTTGTGCTATTTTTTACCTATCGATGGGACAGACCACAAAACTTGATAATAACTGAGCTGGCCGCAGGAGAGGAATCAGGCTTTCCAACTTCACAGTTGAGAGGAGAAGGAGGGACATTAACTATTTACATGAATATGCCCTTTGACTTGGCCCCCTGATTTTTTTTTTTTTTTTTTTGAGACAGGATCTAGCTCTGTCGTCCAGGCTGGAGAGGAATGCAGTGGCAAGATTATAGCTCACTGCAACCTTGAACTCCTTGGTTCAAGCAATCCTCCCACCTCAGCCTCCTGAGTAACTGTGGACTACAAGCACAGCTGGCAAGACAGGGGGGTCTGAAGTGTCTGGGCATGGCTGGAGCCCAAATACGTTCACTGTGTATTTAGTACATGATAATGCATGTGTCTATCCATTGCAGCTCTGTTTGTAAAAGCTAAATATGGGCTGCAGCTTAAACAGCCATCAGTAGGGGAGTGGCCTTAGAATGCCTATGTCTGTTCAATGCAAATTTACCAGTGGTTTAAAAGGGCTGGGAGATATATACCTCCCCCTACCCGTTTCTGCCACCCCAGTCATAGACTACCTCTGGAAGAAAACACAAGAAATTATCAACAGTAAGTGCATCTGAGGAGGAACGGGGTAGACTGCCTGATTTCTACTACATGCCCTTTTCTACTGTTTGACTTTTTGTTTTTAACTATGTAATAGGCCCGGCGTGGTGGCTCACGCCTGTAATCCTAGCACTTTGGGAGGCTGAGGCGAGCGGATCACTCGGGGTCAGGAGTGCGAGACCAGCCTAGCCAATATGGTGAAACCCCGTTTCTATTAAAAATGCAAAAATGAGCTGGGCATGGTGGCACATGCCTGTAATCCCAGCTACTCGGGAGGCTGAGGCAGGAGAACTGCATGAACCCAGGAGGCAGAGGTTGCCTTGAGCCAAGATCACGCCATTGCACTCCAGCCTGAGCGACAGAGCAAGACTCTTTCTCAAAAAAAAAAAAACCCAAAAACTATACACTCAATGATCTTGTCAAAGTTTATACACATGTACATATATAACACACATGAAATATGTGTATATAAAATATGTATATAAACATATGCATATAGGTACTGTGTACAACACACACCCACGCACATATACATACATATATACACACACATCCATATATGTTTTAAATGACCCCTATTGAAGTTGGACAGAAAACCCAAATGGCTTCAGTTTCCACAGGAGAAGCTGAAGGTGACATGACCCTCTGGAACATTCTGGCACCGTCTTTGCAGGGAGAGGTGGGAGGGGATAAGAAATGCTCCGCAAGCCTTACAGGAAATGGCACGTTATTGCTTTTCAACAACAAAGCCACTGTCCTCCTTCTATGCTGCATGCTTGCAAATCAGACTCAAGAGAACTAAAAAGTTCCAGAAGAATCATTCCTAGCACCATGCCAGGCTCCCAGGCTCGTTTTGCAGGTTAGCTTTAAACAGCTGAAACAGTAGTTTGACTCACTCTAAAGAGTGTTTCCTTACTCTGTTTATCGGCTTCAAGGGCCCAAGGAGTGTCTGAGAGGGGTCCTCGGTCTGCAAGGGCAGGGAGCCCCGGCCCCGGCAACTCCCTCTCCGGCATCCTGCAGGAGGTACCCAAGATGATGACCACCCCCTCTCCGGTAGCGTCTCCACCGCCAGCCCGCCCCAGGACTCCGAGACACATGCTTGGCAGAGGGGCTGTCCCTTCCAGCTAAGCCTTTCCGGACCGAGTCAAAGTCACGACTCCTTCCAATCCCTCTGAGATAAACATAACAGATGGGCCCAAACGCGGTGGGTCCCCACAGCAGAGGGTCAGCGATGCCCAGGATGCAACAGTCTCTGCCTCTAGCATTCAAGTGGTTTAGGTCTGTGGCTGGTAAAATGGAGATGATTCCGGTTTCGTCTGACCGATGGGATTATTCTAAGGTCCGGAAATCACTTTATAGACTGTCAAGCACTGTTAGAAATGAACACTGGGGTAAGCTTTTGTTTGGGGAGGGGAGGGTGCAGCGATACTGAGATACCAAGGCTTGGGGGACTATTGGAGGACCTGGGGGATTCGGGGGGATTATTACAGAGGGTGTGCGAACACAGGTGCACGTGGAAGAAAGCCCAAGATGGGAGAGGGTAGGAGGGAGGAGAAAGGGGAGAGACAGAGGTGTGGGGCTGCCAGGACCAGAGGGCAGTTGCCGGGGGGAAAGTCCCTGAGAAGAGGGACCTAGGTTGCTGGGGGAGTGGGTACAAGGGTAGCGAGCAGATACCTGGATATGAGGAAAGGCAGTAGGGGACGGGACCAGGTCCAGGTGTGAGTTGAGGGACCGTGGGTTAGAAGTCACAGGCTCAGGTGTGGATGTAGGGGTGTCATCGACAGGGACAGTCTCAGGTGATGTGAGGGGTATTCGTGAGTGGGGGTGGGTGTTCGTGAGTGGGGGCGCGGTGTCAGGTGTGTGAGGGGGATGTCAGACCCAGCTGTGCGGGGCGCCGGGGACAAGGCCCCAGGGGTGTGGGAGATGTCAGCAAGGACAGTTTCAGGTGTATGGGGGATGTCAACGAAAAGGGACATGGTGTCAGGCGTGCGTGGGCTGCGGGTGAGGGGCTCAGACCTGGATGCAGTAGCCCCCAGAGGGCAGTAGACGTGGAGTGTAGGGTTGGGGGGGTCTTTAACCTCTTCCTGCCCTCGCGACGCTGCTGTCACGCCCCGCCTCGTCCGCCCCTCGCCCCGGGATCCATGACAGGACCCGTGCCTTACCTCAGTTCAGCCCGACAAGCGCGGGCCGCTGACGCTTGCGCCCCCCGGCGCCCCCGCGCCCCCTCACCGGCCTGGACGCGTCGCCGCCGCCGCCACCTCC
Source organism: Theropithecus gelada (assembly GCF_003255815.1). Classification (NCBI taxonomy): domain Eukaryota; kingdom Metazoa; phylum Chordata; class Mammalia; order Primates; family Cercopithecidae; genus Theropithecus; species Theropithecus gelada. The sequence continues at coordinate 18,671,315 of NC_037687.1, read as the reverse complement.
AGCCGCCACGGCCCCGCCTCGCGCACCCCCAGAGCGCGCCACGGGAGGGGTCCACGCCACGCCCCGATTGGCTGCTCCCTGGCCAGTCAGCGCTGGAAACGTCAGTGATTGGCGGGTATGAAGCGTATGGGCAGCCCCCGAAGCCAATCGCTGACGGGCAGAGGTGGGGCTATTGGGAGAGGCCTGGGGTGCCTCGGTGGTCCCGCAGGGTGCTAGGCGCTGGGAGGCGAGGGCCTGGAGGCAGGCGAGGAATCTTGGCAGAAAACAGGCAGAACTGTCGGCCAATCGCCGGGGACCAAGGGCGGGGCTACGAGGAAACTGGCGCGACCGGTGGCACAGAGGCGAGAGGAACAGAGGGCGTAGCCTGGCGGGAGACGGGGATTGGCTGCAAAGCCGCAGACTGGCAGGTCCCGCGGCCAGTCGCAGCGGCCGTGGGCGGTACGCCCCCAGGGAAGGCTGGAGCGTTCAAGGTGCAGTCTGACCCAGAGCGCGGCAACCCAACGCCTGGTGCAGGGTCCCCTGAGGCTCTCGTGTAGAGCCCGCCCTCTGGCCACCCAAAGCAGAAGCGGCTGTGAACTTGGACCATCAAGGCTGAAGGACTCCTGGATAATTCTCCATCCCCTTACTCCCCACTAATCCCCTGCAGACGACACAGAGAGGGCAGATTCGCTGGAGGTCACTCTGAGCTGCCCTCTGCATCTCGAGGTGGTGTGAAGACATGGAAATAAGGAGCAGAATCCTACTGAAACGTGCTGTGTGGTTTTCTGTGTGTCTGACCTGTGTCCAAGGTTACCTGCCATGGTATCCGGTGACATCCCTGTTGGGCCTCCTCCCTGCTAAGCCTTTTATGAATTAACTGAATCTTAACCACAGTCCCACGAGGTCAAAGCGACCACTGACCCCTTTTACAGAAACCAGAGCACAGAGAGGTCAAGCTCCTTGCCCAAGGTTACACAGCACGTTGGTTGCTAAACCAGACAATGAATCTACAGCAGCCTGCTTTTTGGAAAGGGAGTGTCAGAGAAGAGCCACTGGGGGCCTCAAGAGACCTAGGTTTGAATCCTTGTCGAATCACTGGCCCACCACACAACCTTGGGCAAAGGCCTTGTAAGCCTCAGCTGTTTCATTTGGAAAAGAAGGGGGAAAATGATTCCTATGCCTTGATCTTTCCTCTCTGGGGTTGCTTCCCTGGGAAAATTTATAACCCAGCTCTCATTTTAATTATCTGGTGAAAGCATTTGACCCTCAGCAGGTCATGTGCGGCCTGTGAGCCTCAGCTCCTCTGTGAAGTGTGGTTAATGGCGTTGCTTTGCAGAAAAATGCCAGCAGTTTAGGGAGACACCTGCCATCTCAGGCATGGCTGTGTCATCGGCACCTGCCCCGAGGCCACTCTGTTCTCTGACTCACCCTTCATTTTCAAGACGAAGAAGGCTACAAATGTTTCCAGATACCAGCTCTTGTTTCCTCTAGGTGCTGGCCAGGGTTGGTGGAGATCAAGTTCAGAACCAGGGAATCCTGGGAGGGAGCAAGGCTGAAACCAACCTTAGAAAGGGCTCATGTTTCAGGGCTGTGCAAGCCCCTGCTAAGTGCGTGATACACAAGTTTCAAATGGGATGTGACTGGAAATCACTAGCCCAAGGCCATCATCAAACTCCTGATATTCTCACGATATGCCTACATGGACCTCCCCTCCCATACCTGCCACCTATGGTTTACTACCCCCGGCAACTTCCAGGACTTGGCCTCCATTGTGCCCTCCAGAGAAGAGAAGGAAGCTGAGGTCAGTTAAACATCAACTGGGTGCCAGGTCCCTGCTGGGCTTTCTCCAATACCATCTCCCCACCTCACTCCCAGGTGGACGTAACAGTGCCCACTTTGCAGATGAGAAAACTGAGCCTATGGTGGAGAATATTCCTTGGTGGAAGGACCCAGGGCTGGGTTTGAACCCCTGCTCTTTTTAACATAAGCAATGGCCAGTAAGAGCCACAGAACCTTCAGCAAATAACACAAGCTCCCCACTTCAGTTTCCCAGCTATCTCCTAGGGCTGATGTGAGCATTGATGAAATGGAAGCGAAATGCTTACAATGGCTTAGTCCACGGTAAGCACTCATAGAAGTCTGGTGGTGATGATATATTGTTCTTCTCTGGGCCTGTTTCCCTCTCTGTAAATAGCGCTTCATGGACATAGACTAACTATGGGCGTGGCTTGCCACACCAAGAGCAAGATATCTATGCCAAGGAGGCCCCACTCCCAGTGCCCACCTGCCAGGCCCTGGGAGGGCTAGGTAACAAAGCTCCTGGAAGCTCCCACAGTACTTCCAGGGACAGCGCCAACTAAGGCAAAGGTCAGGCTCTGGCCCAGCCTGGGGCTGCCTCTCTAGCTTCTGCTCGTTCTTTAGCAGGCTGGTGCCAGCCAACCTCCCTACCACCTTCCAGCAATAGCAGGCAAAGCACCCTGGCAATAGCAATGGACACCCCCACCATAGGCACTCATGTGAGCCCAGCTAGGGTGCCCAGGATCTCGGCTCTTCTGCTTTGGCTGGCCACTGGACAGGATACTGCCTCTTCACCCTCCAGTCTCCTGTACCTCTTGGGGATCCCAGGAATCAGCTGTGAGCCAGGCCCTGGCACAGCGTCCAGGCCTAATCACCTGAGGCCAGAAGGCCTTTTGCCCAAGGTCAGGTTAACAACTTTGGAAAAAGATGAGGGGCCTGGAGGCAGGCCAAGCTGTGGTCTCATCGCACCACAGTCCCTCAAATGCCCATAAGTCTATTTCCTATCTGGAAAATGGGGTTTAGTCCAGCCTTTGCGAGATGTATGTTCACAATAGAAAAAAATCTGTGTTCCTTTCCCAGGAACCCAAGCCCATCCCGGGCTGGAGGGAGACATCCTGAACACAGCAGTGACAACAACCAAGCCTGGCTGCGGTCAGAGTGGCCTCATTCACCTCCCACGGCTCAGAGAAGTCAGGCTACTTCACCAAGAGCCCACAGCAGCAGAGGCTTGGCCTGAACACACTTGCACCATCCTTGCAGCAGGCTCCCCCTCAGCCCAGGTCTCCATGTCATCAAGGAGGGCAGCAAAAGCTACTTAAGAGAAGGCCGGGGCCAGGCGCGGTGGCTCACACCTGTAATCCCAGCACTCTGGGGAGGCCGAGGCGGGTGGATCACGAGATCAGGAGATCGCGATCATCCTGGCTAACATGATGAAACCCCATCTCTACAAAAAATACAAAAAAATTAGCTGGGCGTGGTGGTAGGCGCCTGTATTCCTAGCTACTCAGGAGGCCGAGGCAGGAGAATGGCGTGAACCCAGGAGGCAGAGTTTGCAGTGAGCCGAGATCGTGCCACTGCACTCCAGCCTGGGCAACAGAGCGAGACTCCGTGTCAAAAACAAAAAGAGAAGGCCAGGTGCAGTGGCTCATGCCTGTAATCCCAGCACTCTGAGAGGCTCAGGAGGGTGGATCACCTGAGGTCAGGAGTTGGAGACCAGCCTGGTCAACGTGGCAAAATCCCGTCTCTACTAAAAATACAAAAATTAGCCAGGCGTGTGGCACGTGCCTGTAGTCCCAGCTCCTCAGGAGCCCGAGGCAGGAGGATGGCTTGAACCTGGAAGGCAGAGGTTGCAGTGAGCCGAGATCGTGCCACTGCACTCCAGCCTGGGCGACAGAAAAGGGAAGGGGACGGGGATGGGGCTGGGGGGAGTTATGCGCTGGACATCCCCTGAATCGGGCCTTGCTAGGGGCTGTGGCCCTCCAGTGTGCCAGACCTAGCCTGAGTTCAGATGAGAAAGTCGAGGCTCACAGAGGGGAGGTGATATGCCTGAAGTGGCTGAGGGGGATGGAAAGCCAGGCCATCAACCCCAGGGAAATGTGAGATCTTTGATGAGGGGCCCCCACCCAACCTGAGGCTGTCCAAACATGCTAGCTGCATCTACTGAAGACACCCACTTCCTTGGGCTAAGGTGGGAGGGACTGATAAGGCAGAACCACCCCTTCCTGAAGAAGCCTGCAGCTTGGCCCAGGCCCAGGAGAGGACACTGGGGCCACCTGGCAGGGACCTCCAGTGCTTGTCAGTTTATTCAGGTGAACGTTCAAAAACATTGACGGGAAGCTGAAGGCGCAGCAAGGGGGGACAGGGGCCTGCCTGCAGAGAGCCAGCCGAGGGTGGAGGCAAGACAAACAGGAGAGTTCACAAACGAGGTGACCTTAGATGGGGCCCAGCGTCAGAGCCAGAGCACATGGGGTGATGAGATGGGGGTCTCTCCTGGAGGAGGCAATCTGAGCTGAAACCTCACGTGCTAGGAAGAGCCAGCCACGGGGAGGGCCGAGGGAAGGGCACTTCTAGGCAGAGGGCATGGCTTGTCACGTGGGGGCTTGTGCAAAGGCCCTGGGGTGGGGGAATAGGGAGTGAGTGCAGTGGAGAGGAAATGGGAGATGGGCAGGGCCTGGGCCACACTGGGTCTGCAGGACATGAAGAGCATTTTTGTTTTTTTTGTTTTGTTTTTTGTTTTTTGAGACAGGCTCTTGCTCTGTCACCCAGGTTGGAGTGCAGTGGTGCCACCCTAACTCACTGCAGCCATGGACTCCTGGGCTCAAGTGATCTTCCCACCTTAGCCCAAGTTGCTGGGACCACAGGCAGGTTTTATGTAGAGGGCAAAGGGGAGCCATGGGCAGACTGAGAGCAAGGTTGGAGCAGGAATGACAGGGCCAGCACTGCAGGCCCTCCTAGAAATAGCCCAGGAGCACCTCCCCACCACATGACAGATGAACAAATGCTTGAGAACTGCCCAGGGTCACAAGACTACCCAAGGTCACACTGGCCCAGCAGGTAAGTCAGGGCAGTCTGGGGCAAGTTCGAGATCTTTCTCCCACATCCTGGGAGTCTCCAGGGAGGAGGGACAGAGCGGGGTGACTGGGTCAGAGGTTTGGGCCAGCCCTGCTGAGCTGAGAGCACCCTTTCCTGCTGGGGGCAGGGGAGACGAGGACACCACGGAGGTGCAGCCAGGGTGACGCTCCGCTGTTTGCATCAGCTGGATTCCGCGGAAGCTGGGGGCCTGCTGGGAAAGGAGTTTCGCTGAGGTCAAGGACTGAGTCCAGGCCATCCTGGGGCTCGGGGAGGCACGTGACAAGCAGGGGCGAGGGTCCAAGAGGGGAGAGGCCTCCAAGGTGTGGGCAGAAAGGCTGGGGCACACACGAGTGGTCCTGAGGCTGCCTGGACCCCCTCAGGCCACAAGGGATACACAAGCTACCTAGTGACCATGGTGTGACCTCTGAGTGTGGCTTCAGAGCAGAAGAGCTGGGGTCTGCGGGGCCTTGGCTGCCTGGGCACCCCCAGAATGCTTGGGGTGGGGTGGTCACTGAGGACAACAACGATGATGTCTTTTTTTTTTTTTTTTTTTGAGACAGAGTCTCACCCTGTTGCCCAGGCTGGAGTGCCGTGGTGTGATCTCAGCTCACTGCAACCACTGCCACCCGGGTTCAAGCACTTCTCCTGTCTCAGCTCCTGAGTAACTGGGATTACAGGCATGCATCCCCACACTGGGCTGATTTTTTTATTTTCTTAATAGAGATGGGGTTTCACCATGTTGGTCTCGAACTCCTGACCTCAAGTGACCCGCCCACCTCAGCCTCCCACAGTGCTGGGATTATAGCCGTGAGCCACCGTGCCCAGCCGATGTCTATCTTATAGATGGGGAAATTGAGGCTCAGAGACAAGAGGTTGGCTATCTAGGACACCCAGCCTAAGACAACTGGGCAACCCCCATGTGCTCAGCCTGGCCCAACACCTCTCAGAGGGGGATCTATCACTGCCCCACTCCTCACTTTAGGAGGAGCATATTGAGGCTCGGAGAGGTTCTTTCACTTGCTCAAGGCTGCAGAGCTGAGTAGGGGATGAATGTGGAGCCCTCCAGCCCTGTGGGTGGTACACATCAGAAACAGTGATCCTGACCATGGCCTCAGCACCTGCCTGTCTGAGGGTGACAGTGGATCCTATATCCCAGGCCATTCCCAAAACCCTTTTGCTACCCTCAGTGACTCCATGGCCCCCCCCACCAAAATGTCTGTCCTTCCCCCATACTCTGAGGCCACTGGCTACAGCCCCCCATGCTCAGCTGAGCTAGGGAAGAGACCCCTCCAATTGTTTACCCAATGATCTTTTATTATCAGGTACCCTGGCTGGCCCAAAACCAGAGACAGATAAGCTGGGGCCAGGCATCTGAGACCCATTTTACAGGTGAGAAAAACGAGGAGCAGAGGCCCGTATGAACCTGCAGTAAGCAGCAGGCACTGGGGGCCCAACCCCACTGGAATCGCCTGCCCTGCCCTGAGCCTGGCCCACAGCGGCCACCACATTTCGGATACGGCAGTGAGTGATGGGACGTGCCCTTTGCCCCTTCTGGTAGGGCATGGGGCTAGGGGGAAAGAGAAGGACAGTAACATCCATGCTGCTGGCGGGGAGGTGAGGCTGGGACCCAGGAGTGGCTGGGACGTGGGGGCTGCTTTCTTCTGTGTAGATGCCTCCCTACAAGGCCCCCCCCTCCCCGACCCTTTACCCAAGGACTGCCGAAAAACACTTCTCACTGTGAAGGGGACAGAACTAATGCAGGACAGTGGAGGACCTGGATCTACCCCCATTCCTGAGTCACATGACTCACCCAGAGTCATGGCCCAGACTGGGCCTGGGGTCATGGCGCCAGGTTGCCCCTCTGGCCTGTCCACAGCTCTTGGAATTCGACATGGCAACCCAGGTCCCGTAGGGCAGCCTTGGCCACATCCTCACAGTCACGGTGGGCCGATCGGGCCTGCACGATGAGTGCCTCAGCCCCCAAGTCCAGGATGGGCTTCGAGAAGGCCTGGCTGTGGGCCACCAGGTTTCGGATCAGCATGCAAGCCTGTTTCTGTAGGAGAAAGCAGCTGTGAGCTGCCAGATAGGGCTTTGGGGTCGGATCCACTCTGACCTCTGGGTCTTCATCATAACAAGATGGAGGTGATCATAACCACAGCTGACATCTAGCAGCTGCCTATACTGTATCAAGTTAGATCCATCTCTCCACTTTACCCTCTTGGCAGCCCCAGAAGGCAAGGCTAATGCCCCCAACTCCCAGGCAAGGAAACAGGCTCAGGGAAGCTCCAGGATCTGTCCCATGGCTTTGGAACTCTCAGCCTCAGAGTTGGTGAGTCTGAGGTCCCCCGAGGCTGGCACGGAGCCAAGGAAGGGGCCCTAGGGCAAGGGGGCAGTGAGGCCACAGGAAAAGAGTGGTTGTGCACAGGCGCCTGTCAGTTACATTCCTACACATTCGGTGGACACTTGTGCCCTGTGCACCTGCTGTGGGTGGGTGCGGGACGCTGCCTGGAAGCTTCCCAGGGTGGCTCCCACCACCAACAGGAGAGCAGATGGGAAGCGCATGCAGAGTGGGGAGCTGCTGGCCAGGGTGGCCAGAAGTGGACAAGGGGACAGACCAGGTAAGGGACAGTGTCCCAGAGTAAGAGCCAGTGAGAGCAAAGGCCCCCTGTGGGTCCCAGCCTGGTATGTCCAAGGACCCTATGCAGGGAGTGAGGAGGCGAGGAGGGCCCCAGGGGCTGCAGGGAGGAGTCTGGGTTCAGCCAGGGAGGTGTGGACAGGGTGTCCCACACCCAGAACTTAGACCAGCAGCCCAAGGAGGGGGCAGGAACCTTTCTGAAGCCCCAGGCAGATCACCATCCATGCTTCCCCAACTTCTTCCTCCCCAGATCTCTCTACAGCGACTTTTAAGAAAGGAGACTGCCGGGCGCGGTGGGTCACGCCTATAATCCCAGCACTCTGGGAGGCCAAGGCGGGTGGATCACGAGGTCAGTAGATTGAGACCATCCTGGCTAACATGGTGAAACCCCGTCTCTACTAAAAATACAAAAAATTATCGGTATACAAAAAAACTACAGGCCTGTAGTCCCAGCTACTTGGGAGGCTGAGGCAGGAGAATGGCATGAACCCGGGAGGCGGAGCTTGCAGTGAGCCAAGAAAGCACCACTGCACTCCAGCCTGGGCGAAAGAGTAAGACTTTGTCTCAAAAAAAAAAAAAAAAAAAGAAAGAAAAAGAAAGGAGATTAAGGGCGTGGTGGCTCACACCTGTAATCCCAGCACTTTGGGAGGTGGAGGCGGTGGATCACCTGAAGTCAGGAGTTCGAGACCAGCCTGGCTAACATGGCGAAACCTCGTCTCTGCTAAAATTACAAAAATTAGCCAGGCTTAGTGGCCCATGCCTGAGGACCCAGCTACTCTGGAGACTGAGACAGGAGAATCACTTGAACCCAGGAAGCGGAGGTTGTAGTGAGCCGAGATGGCGCCACTGCACTCCAGCCTGGGTGACAGAGTGAGACTGTCTCAAAAAAAAAAAAAGGAGATGATGTGTTATAGGTTTCTTTCTGGGGTTTCACTATTGGGAGAAAGCTCCCCCAATGCCCCCCTCCCCAAAATAGGAGAGTAAATGTAGAACAAACAAAGGCAGAAAAGGAAACAGCTGCAGGCAGAATTCAGCACATTTTGGAAGATGAGAAAGAAGTTGGTCCTGTGGGGCTCGGCTGTGGCAGGGAAAGGGACAGGGATAGGGACTGAGCCTTTGCCCCATCACCCACCCACACATCGCACCTGCTCCCATGCCCTCTCAGCACCTACCTGCACACCCCACCCCAGCCTGCCTGCCCCCATCCCATGCCCTGCCCACCTGCACGCTGGCCTTCTGCGGGTGTGCCTTCATGGCCTGCAGTGCTGCCACAGCCCCTCCACCCTCCACGATGATGCGGCTGTTGTTGGGCTTACGCAGGGCCAGGAAGCACAGGGCCGCGCAGCTCTGCTCACACACCTGCAGGGGGCAGTCACAGGAAGGCGGAGATGTAGCGGAAAGACCCTCCACAACATCCTGCCGTGGCTGCCAACCCCTGGTGAACACCCTGCGGCCTCCCCTCCGTGGGTCTCTGGCAGCTCCTGTGTAATAACGGCACGATGGCAGGGTGACAAAAGTATCAGCCGAGCTCTTAGGGGTGACAAGGGCACTAGGCCTGGTCAGACCTTTGCAGGGTGCTGGTGGTAACTCCAGGACACCCAGAGTCATGCATAGGCAGGTCAGCATTTGAGAGCCAGAGCCCGCGACCCTCACCTGCCCTGCTCTGGCCCTACAGAGGAATAGAGCTTCATGCAGACACAGAAACTGAACTGGGACTCCAGCCACTACCCTGCTACTCTGTGTGCCCCCAGAGGTGGGTACCTGGGGGCAGGTCAGGTGCTGGGTCATGGCAGCCACGATGGACTCCGTCCCGCCGGCATGGACAATAGCATCTTTCACGTCGTCGTTGCCTGCGATGGCTCGCAGGGTGCTCAGCACTTGCTTCACGAGCTCCTGCACAAGGGAAAGGCTCGCTCACCCCCAGCCAGGCCGCTGGATTGTGGGAGAGGGCTCTGAGGGAGAATCTGGGGCTGTTTTACTGTTTCACCAGCAAGTACGGTATGACTGCAGAGTGTGACTAACGAAAAGGAGTGGCAGATGCCTGTGGCTCAGGCTGCCTATGTCCAAATGGTACCATCCAGGTGACTTGATCCCCTATCCCCACAGGGGCAGAGGGGGCATGTGACTCAGGCCGGCCTTCAGAGCACAGGGTCCCTCTGGCCACGGCCACAGACCCAGGGTGGGCGCTAACTGCCCTGCACTGAGGACAGTGGATAAGATGCTATTGGGACTGCTGATCCCCTTAATGGGGAACCTGAGGACCCTGACCCCTGACTGCCCAAGAATACATGGCAGAATGTATCCCTTTATGCGCTGAAGTTGGTTCCCATTCAGCTCCCAGCCACTTGCACAGAAAGAAGCTGAGTGATGTCACCAGCGAGGCTTGGGGGCGCAGGACTGTGACACCCCTGGGGGCTTTCCTGCAGCTGCAGCTGGATAGGGAGGCGCCTGTTGACTGGCTCCCTGCTGTGGGTGGGCACATGGAGAAGGGCTCGATAATCAGCTGCTAAATGGAGTAATAAGTAGGGGACCCTGCTCTATTCTGCAGCTAGGGAAACTGAGGCAGAGTTTCCTAGATACTTAGGTGTGGGAACTAACCCAAATATCCCAGCCTTGGCCAACACACCCCTACCCTGTGCTTCCCACCATCCTTTTCCTGGTGCAAAAGGACAGTAAGGGAGAGCGGGTGGGTTTGTTCCCCCCCCAACCTTTGGTTCCTGCCCCTTGGGTCAGTGAAAAGAAAAACTGCACTTTGGTTCCGAGATTGGCAGGCAGGACCGGCTTGTTCTGACTATGGCTCGTCCGGCTGACTGGGACCCAGAGGGACAGCATGCACTGGGCCAGGGGGGCTTCATACCAGAACGCCGCTCTGGTTCCCCACCTGGTGGTCATTGAAGTCAGCTAGCAGGGACACCAGGATGCTTAGGCCCCCGAGGTCGACGACCTCCTGGCAGAACTCGTTGCGGATGGCCAGGCGGGACAAGGTTCCGCAGAGCTCGCTCAGGATGCCAGGGTTATCTAGGAACTCTGCGGGGAGAGAGGGAGACAGTGGTGGTGGGGGCGGGAAGAACCAGCCGCAGGGCCCTCCGGTTGGGTGGGGATCCTGCTGCACTAGAGGAGTCCAGCCCTTCTGCCTATTGGAGTGGCCACGGGCACCAGGAAGGCCCCAGGGAACACCAGGGGCTGCCTGGGCCTGCAGTGCCCCCTGCTGGCTGCTGGAAAGACTTAGGAATGTGCCCCTCCAGCTTCCTTCCATCATGCTCCAAATAAATTCCATACCAACTGATGGTCTCACCTAAAAAAAGAAAACCATAATAGTGCTAAAAAAAAAAAAAAAAAAAAAAAGACATCTGAAGACTATTTTTATGATCATGGGGTAGGAATGGCTTTTCTAAGTGCAACAGGAAACTCCAAAACCATAGAGGGACACATATGGACTGGGCTGACGTGGCCAAAACTGAACACAGGAGGCGCAGATGGAGCCCAGAGGCACTGCACCAGGAAGCAGATGCCGGAACTCACGCCAAGAGGGCGAAGATCCTGCACCTACACAGGGCTGCGATGGTCAGTTCCTGTGGCCACCTGTAGCCCTCTGCAGTTCCACCCAATGCCAATCTAGGTGTTGCCATGGAGGTATTCTGTCCACACGGTTACCATCTGCAATCAGCTATCTATTATTATTATTATTATTAATTTGAGACAGAGTCTCGCTTTGTCACCCAGGCTTGAGTGCAGTGGCGTGATTTTGGCTCACCGCAACTTCTGCTTCCTAGGCTCAAGAGATCCTTCTGCCTCAGCCTCTCAAGTAACTGGGATTCCAGGCGCCCGCCACCACACCCAGCAATTTTTGTGTTTTTAGTAGAGACGGGGTGTCATCATGTTGCCCATGCTGGTCTTGAACTCCTGGGCCCAAACAATCCTTCTACTTCAGCCTCCCAAAGTGCTGACATTACAGGCATGAGCCACCATGCCTGGCCCAGTTGCCTTTAAGTAGAGGAGATGATCTTGAACAATGTGAATGGGACTCATTCAATCAGCTGAAGTCCTTAGAAGGAAACAGGTGTTTTCTTGAGAAGGCGACTGCCCGGGAGTTTCCAGCCTGTCCTATGGAGTACAGACTTGCCACAATTGCATGACCCCATTCCTTACCAAAAAGTCTCTTCATATATACATATCCTGTCTCTCTGGCAGAAACCTAACTGCTTGGAGCTCCTATAAATAAAACAGGAAAGGTGTGAGCTACCTCCTGGAAAAGCAGTCTGACTTTGCAGAAGGTCAGGACTCATTTTCAGCCTTGCTGGAGGTATGGGAGACTGAGGTGGGCTCACTTCCTCAGCAGACAGAGCCAGAACCCCCACACAGGCCTGGCCACAGAGCCAGAGCCACGGGCAGGCAGGAAAGGGGAACTCATCCTTCTGACACCTTCTGTGTGCCAATCAGGACTTTTCTAGTGGGTTCGGTGGATGGAATGGGGTTAGGGGTTAAGACAGAAGCTTTAGGGTCTGACGGTCAGCACTGTGACCTCCCAGGGCCGGCTCATCATGGTCACCCTGGAGCCAGACACATGAATATGCCTAAGGATTTGTGGCTGAATATGATCAAGCGTGTACACATCCACCTGAGACTGCCACGGTGCGTGCCAGCCAGCTTCCCCCAGTCCTCTTATTTCCCTCTGGGGAGGTCCCCCTTCCCTCCTCAGTTCCTGGAGTCGGACACAGCAAGCCCCTTCCCCAGAAGCTCCAGAGATGGGATTGTGGCCTGCTCCTAGCCCATGAGTGCTGGCCTGGAATTCTCCTGGAGCCATGAGAAAGCATGGGGAAACTCCTCACGAGGGTTGCCATGCAGGCGGGTCTAAGCTGAGGGGCGAGCGGAACCTTGAGCCCGCCGTGCCTGAAGCAGTCCTGATCTCTGACCCCCTCACTCTGGTCACATCTGACCTGCCTGCCTTTGTTTGCTGGCTCATATTGGCCCCCAGCTCTTACCTTTGGTAGCTTCAATGAGCACCTTCAAGCCTTTGTTCTCCTGCACAATCATCTTGGCATGGTTGTGGGCGTGGCCAAAGGGCACACGGATGTCGTCATCGAAGGTCATGACACGCAGGGCCCAGCAGGCCTCCCTGACCACGTCAGCATGGTGGCCATGATGGGCAATGGCGCCAGTCAGCAGGGGCAGCACACCAGCTTTCACCAGGTCTTGCCGATTCTGTTCATGTTTCAGGCAAGCGTGACGCACACAGCGGATCCCAGAGCAGGTCAGGTCGGCCTCATCAGCATTCTGGGTCAGCGTGGCCACCAGGAGCTGCAGGCCCTGGGTGTCCAGGAGGTCTGGCTGGCCATCAGTCAGCACTGACAGGGCATTGAGGGACTGGAGCAGAAGGCCCTGGTCACCTGCAGTGGCCAGCTTCCAGGCAGTGAAGATGATGGGGTAGGCCCCCTTCTGGGCCGCGAGGAAGCGGCAGGCCTTGTCCTGCTTGCACTGGTCACAGAAGCGGGTGAGGTGTGCTGACACCTCCTGGGTGTGAGAGCTGGCCACAGACTCCTGGAGGTCACTGAGCATCTGGGAGACATGGGAGAAACCTCAGCATCAGCTCAGGCGAGAGGAGCCCATGGCCACAGCAACAGTGTCTGGATCCCTGCAAGGTTCCCTCCCCTGGGATCTGGGCCTGCAGTGGAAGTGATGTGGGGTCAGTTACAGCTCTGACAACTTCCAGACCTGTGCTTCTAGGAGCTTTGAGCTTCAGAGGCCATAGGGTGGAAGACTGACACTGACACACACACACACAGGGAGAAAGACAGCTCAGTGTCCCTGCCGAGGGGCTGCACACATAAATGCAGACATATTAAACATTCCAGCCCTACCTGCCATCTAGAGGACCCAAGCGATACCAGCAGAAGAACCGTCCAGCTGAGCCCAACCAGGCAGAATCACAAGAAACAATAAGACACCTGTTGTTTTGGGCTGTTTGTCACACAGCCATAACAAATTGGCACACCCATCAATGGTCAGTTCTCCAAGGAAGGAGAAAGCCACATTCACCAGATATACCCATCCTGATGTCTCCTTTCATCTCTCTCATTCACTCCACAAACATGCACTGAGCACCTGCCAAATGTGGTTATACTGTACAGAGAGCAGATTTACCCAAATTCAATTCTAAGCCACTGGGGAGAAAAAGCTTTAAACACCTCAGACAAGTTTAGCTGCCATTCAACTATATGACCTTGGGACATACCTTAGCATGAGCCAAAGATGAATCTGTGAGCCTGGAGTGTAGGAGATTATTTGCACCCAGACTGAGTCAGGGCGGTTCTACAGAAACCACCAGCCCAAAGGGCTTTGATTTGGCATTGACTGACACAAAAAACAAAGAAGCCTATCTGATAGTCTTCACTAAGCTCAGATTTGTGGACCTGAGTATATGTTACAATGCAACAGGATATTTAAAAAGATAAATTTTTGCTAAAATGAGATTAGAACTGAAAAACAAAAAACAATTAAAAAGTTAACACCAGTGTGCATGACTAGAATAGACATTACTACAAAGAATACATACAAATGGCCACTAACACATGAAAAGACGCTCAATATCACTAATCATTAGGAAAAATGCAACTCAAACCTACAGAGGAGCCAGGCTTGGTGGCTCGTGCCTGTAATCCCAGCACTTTGGGAGGCCAAGGCAGGAGGATCGCTTGAGCCCAGGAGTTCAAGACCAGCCTGGGCAACATATGGAGCACTCATCTCAAAAAAGAAAATCATAGAATTACTGTATGATCCAGCAGTTCCACTTCTGGGGATACATTCAAGAGAACTGAAAGCACAGTCTCAAAGAGATACCTGTACACTCATGTTCAGAGCAGCATGATCCATCAGAGCCAAGAGGTTGGAGGCTGCAGTGAGCTAAGATCGTGCCATTGCACTCCAGCCTGGATGACAGAGCGAGACTGTCTTCAAAAAGAAAAAAAAAAACAAAACACTACAATGACAACAAAGAAATTCAGGCACATAGTATACCATGGATGTACCTTGAGGACATTATGCTAAGTGAAATAAGACAGTCACCAAAAGACAAATACTGTGATTCCATTTATTTATTTTTGTTTTGTTTTGTTTTGTTTTTGAAAAGACTTTTGCTCTTATCGCCCAGGCTGAAGTGCAATGGCGTAATCTCAGCTCACCGCAACCTCCGCCTTGTGGGCTCAAGTGATTCTCCTGCCTCAGCCTCCCAAGTCGCTGGGATTACAGAAATGTGCCACCATGCCTAGCTAATTTTTTTGTATTTTTAGTATATACAGGGTTTCTCCATGTTAGTCAGGCTGGTCTCGAACTCCCGACATCAGGTGATCTGCCTGCCTTGGCCTCCCAAAGTGCTGGGATTACAGGTGTGAGCCACCGCACCCAGCCTGTGATTCCATTTGTTTAAAAAAAAATTTTTTTTTTAGATGGAGTCTTCCTCTGTCACCCAGGCTGGAGTGGAGTGGTGTCATCTCGGCTCACTGCAACCTCCATCTCCCGGGTTCAAGCGATCCTCCCGCCTCAGCCTCCTGAGCAGCTGGGACTACACGCATATGCCACCATGCCTGGATAATTTTTGTTATTTTCAGTGGAGACAGGGTTTCACCATGTTGGCCAGGCTGGTCTCAAACTCCTGACCTCAAAGTGATCTGCCCACCTCGGCCTCCCAAAATGCTGGGATTATAGGCATGAGCCACGGCGCCCCGCCTGTGATTGATTCCATTTATATGAGGTCCCTGGAGTAGTCAAATTTACAGCAACAGAAGGCAGAATGATGGTTGCTGGGGGCTGAGGGGAACAGGAACACAGAGTTTGTTTCAGTATTGCAAGATGAGATGGATGGTCATAAAGTACAACATTATGAATGTACTTAATGACACTGAACTCTACATTTAAAAATGGTTACAATCCCATCCTGGCTAACACAGTGAAACCCCGTCTCTACTAAAAAATACAAAAAAACTAGCTGGGCGAGGTGGCGGGCGCCTATAGTCCCAGCTACTCGGGAGGCTGAGGCAGGAGAATGGCGTAAACCCGGGAGGCGGAGCTTGCAGTGAGCTGAGATCCGGCCACTGCACTCCAGCCTGGGCGACAGAGCAAGACTCCGTCTCAAAAAAAAAAAAAAAAAAAAAAAAAAAGGTTACAATGGTAAATGTTTTTATGCATATTTTACATAACAAACAGTGGTGTAGCATTTCAGCAGAAACCCTGTAAGAAACTTGAAAAGCTCCTGACAGAAATGCCTATTAGGATGCACAGTACTGGAGTTAGAACTACCAAGTTTTTCACAAGGAATTACTATGTTAGTAAGGACGTGTAAACTAAAAATAAAATTCTTGGCCGGGCATGGTGGCTCATGCTCGTAATCCCATCACTTTGGGAGGCCAAGGCAGGTGGATTGCTTTCAGCTCAGGAGTTCAAAACCAGCCTGGGCAACACGGTAAAACCCTGCCTCTAAAAAAAAAATACAAAAATTAGCCAGGTGTTGGTGGCTCACACCTGTAGTCCCAGCTACATGGGAGGCTGAGGCTGAAGAATTGCTTGAGCCCGGGAAGCAGAGGTTTCAGTGAGCCAAGATTACACCACTGCACTCTAGCTGGGTATCAAGGTGAGACCTTGTCTCAAAAAAAAAAAAAAAAAAGAAAACAATCTAAGTACCCATCCATTCTAAGGATCCCTTCTCTTGGCCAAAGGCATTCCAACGGTAACCTGAAAAACTAGTTCAGGTCATGATGGGAAGTGGGGGTCAAATATGTCCCATTTTATCTTCCTGCCTTTGGAAGTCAGACACAACTGACCATCTTAAGACTTTTTGTAGCAATAAGACACCAACTTCCAGGCTAATACTAATACAGTATGGAAAGAAATCAAAGTATTTTATCCTAAAATATATTTCTTTGACATATTTTGAAATGGCCCAGGAAAGCTATCTCTTGTGGGGACAAGCTACATTCAACAGAGATTCCCTTTCCAGGTCTTTTCCCTGATTCAGGACAGAATTAACTAAGAGTCTGGCGCCTTTTTAAGTCTGATAAGAAACATGTACAATCTATTTTCAATGAAGCCTGCTACCTGGAGGCTTCATCTCCTTGATAAAACCTTGGTCTCCACAACCCATCTTAAGCAAAATATTACTTTCTATTGATTCTAGGTCTTTAGATAACTATTTCAATCAGAAAATCTTTTTTTTTTTTTTTCTGAGTCTCATTCTGTTGCCCAGGCTGGAGTGCAGTGGCATGATCTTGGCTCACTGCAACCTCCACCTCCTGGGTTCAAGTGATTCTCCTGCCTTAGCCTCCCAAGTAGCTGGGATTATAAGCGTCCACCACCATGCCCAGCTAATTTTTGTTTTTGTTTTGTTTTTGAGATGCAATGTCGCTCTTGTCACCCAGGCTGGAGTGCAATGGCGCAATCTCGGCTCACTGCAACCTCTGCCTCCCGGATTCAAGCAATTCTCCTACCTTAGCCTCCTGAGTAGGTGGAGTTACAGGTGCCTGCCACCATGCCCGGTTAATTTTTGTATTTTTAGTAGAGATGGGGTTTCACCATGTTGGCCAGGCTGGTCTCGAACACTAACCTCAGGTGATCCACCTGCCTGGGCTCCCAAAGTGCTGGAATTACAGGCGTGAGTCACCACGCCTGGCCTAATTTTTGTGTTTTTTGTAGAGACAGGGTTTTGCCATGTTGACCAGGCTGGTCCCAAACTCCTCAGCTCAATGCGATCCGACCACCTCGGCCTCCCAAAGTGCTGAAATTACAGATGTGAGCCACAGCAACCGGCCAGAAAAATCTTTAAATTTGCCTATAACCTGGAAGCCCCAGCTTTCAGCTGCCCTACTTTTCCAGACCACACCAATGTACATCTCACATGTATTGATTGATGTCTCATGTCTCCCCAAAATGTATAAAACCAAGCTGTAGCCCGACCACCTTGGGCACATGTTCTCAGGAGTTCCCGAGGCTGTGTCACAGGCCACGGGTCACTCATATTTGGTTCAGAATAAATCTCTTGAAATATTTTATAGAGTATTTTCATCAACAGGTTGTTGCTAAAATGCAGGTGGCAGAGCCAGCTGTGTTCTACCTATGACAATTCTGTGTGGTACTCACCACCCTGCTCATGGAGGGGGGCTTTAATCACTAAACTCCTGGAGGCATTCACTCTCTGTGACTAATGCTTTTCATTCTGCAACTTCCCACATATAAATGTGGCCCGGCTGGCTCAGTTTCTACTTGGACAGTCTCCAGATGTTATTTTCCTTCTGTTTGTATAAGCCTGTTTGCAATACATCTTATGACATGAACAGATTAATTTCAACGGCCATCACAATGAATTGTTTTCTCCCTCAACAGATAAGCATTTTTTACACATCTGAGCCAAGATGCACAAGGTCAATTATGCTGCGGGGCATTTGAGAAGGGGCTTGGTTCAGTTGCGAACTGACTGCTGAGATGCAAACCCCAGTGTCTGGTGGGAGGGACAGGGCAAGGACTTTCAGATTTTACTATAAATGCTTGAGTATTGCTCAAATCTTTTATGCTAAGAATGTATTTCCACTCTTCTGTAATGAAAAATAAAATTTAAAATTAGCCAGGGGTGGCAGGTACCTGTAATCCCAGCTACTCAGGAGGCTGAGACAGGAGCATCACTTGAACCCGGGAGGTGGAGGTTGCAGTGAGCCGAGATCCTGCCACTGCACTCTAGCATGGGTGACAGAGCAAGACTTTGTGTCCAAAAAAAAAAAAAAAGAAAAAAATTTAAGGCCGGGCATGTTGGCTCACACCTGTAATCCCTGCACGTTGGCAGGGCAAAGTGGGAAGGTCACTTGAGGCCAGGCGTTCAAGATCATCCTGGCAATATAGCAAGACCCCGTCTCTACAAAAGAAAAAAAATAGGCTGGGCACAGTGGCTCATGCCAGTAATCCCAACACTTTGGGAGGCCGAGGCAGGTAGATCACTTAGGTTAGGAGTTCGAGACCAGCCTGGCCAATGTGGTGAAATCCCATCTCTACTAAAAATACAAAAATCTGCAAGGCATGGTACATGCCTGTAATCCCAGCTACTCAGGAGGCTGAGGCAGGAGAACTGAATGAACCTGGGAGAAGGAAGTTGCAGTGAGCTGAGGAAGGGCCACTGCACTCCAGCCTGGCCAACAGAGTGAGACTCCGTCTCAAAAAATAAATAAAAGAACAGTTAAGAAAAAAAAAAGAAGCGAATGTTATAAACAAACACATAGTTTCCTGTACTGCTGGTAGAACAGCCTGAATTTCAGTGCTTGGCTTCCTGGATTCAGGTACCAGTTCTGCCTCTCACCGGCTGACCTTTTGGGGTGAGGGTCATTGATCCTTGGGAAGCCTTAGATATCTCATCAGCAAAATGGGCTGAGCACAGATTAAGAGAACATATTTTAAGAATTTAGCATAATAGGCCAGGCATATTGGCTCACAGCTGTAATCCCAGCACTTTGGGAGGCCAAGGTGGGCAGATCATGAGATCAGGAGATCGAGACCATTCTGGCTAACACGGTGAAACTTTGTCTCTACTAAAAATACAAAAAATTAGCTGGGTGTGGTGGTGGGCACCTGTAGTC
Source organism: Theropithecus gelada (assembly GCF_003255815.1). Classification (NCBI taxonomy): domain Eukaryota; kingdom Metazoa; phylum Chordata; class Mammalia; order Primates; family Cercopithecidae; genus Theropithecus; species Theropithecus gelada. Next base: position 18,652,226 of record NC_037687.1, on the reverse strand, counting down.
CCAGCTACTCGGGAGACTAAGGCAGGAGAATGGCATGAACCCAGGAGGCGGAGCTTGCAGTGAGCCAAGATCACGCCACTGCACTCCAGCCTGGGTGATAGAGCGAGACTCCGTCTCAAAAAAAACAAAACAAAACAAAACAAAACAAAATTAGCTGGGCATGGTGGTGTGCACCTGTAATCCCAGCTACTTGTGAGGCTGAGGCAAGAGAATCGCTTGAACCCAGGAGGCAGAGGTTGCAGTGAGCCATGTTGCGCCACTGTACTCCAGCCTGGGCAACAGAGTGAGACTCTGTCTCAAAAAACAAAAGGCCGGGCATGCTGGCTGACACCTGTAATCCCAGCACTTTGGGAGGCCGAAGCAGGTGGATCATGAGGTCAGGAGATAGAAACCATCCTGGCTAACACGGTGAAACCCCATCTCTACTAAAAAATACAAAAAAATTAGCCGGTCATGGTGGCGGGCACCTGTAGTCCCAGCTACTCAGGAGGCTGAGGCAGGAGAATGGTGTGAACCCGGGAGGCGGAGCTTGCAGTGAGCCGAGATCGCGCCACTGCACTCCAGCCCGGGCGACACAGTGAGACTCCGTCTCAAAAAAAAAAAAAAAAAAGAAAAAAAAAAAGAATTTAGCATAACACTGAGCACTTAAGAAGTACTTAAGCAGTAACTGCTAGATAATATAGACAATATTGTTATTGAGATCCTTTCTATATAAAGTTCGTCTACAAATCGGTAGGAAAAACATGAATCACCAAATGCAAAGATAGCCGGAAGACAAACTCATTTTAAAAGAAATTCATCCAGGCTGGGCATCATGGCTCATGCCTGTAATCCTGGCACTTTGGGAGGCCAAGGTGGGCAGATAACCTGAGGTCAGGAGTTCAAGACCAGGCTGGCCAACATGGTGAAACCTCGTCTCTACTAAAAACACAAAAAAATTAGCCAGGTGTGGTGGTGTGTGCCTATAATCCCAGCTACTCGGGAGGCTCAGGCAGGAGAATCACTTGAACTTGGGAGGTGGAAGTTGCAGTGAGCTGAGATTGCGCCACTGCACACCAGCCTGGGCAACAGAGCGAGACTCTACCTCAAAAAAAAAAATAATAATAATAATAAAATAAATTCATCTTTATTAGGCAAGAAAGGTAAAAAGCAAACTAACAACAACGAGGCAATTCTCACAAGACCTCCTCAAGGCAGGAGAGGGCAAGACCCTGAGGTAGGGAGAAGTAAGTGTCATGCCTTAGGTGAGCTGGGTTTACACCCAGAGCCATCTCTTCCAACTTCCTCTCCTATCATTGCACCTCCTGCTCCCAGGTCAATGACTTTTCTTCTCTTTGGATCTCAATGTCCCCATCTGTATAATGGGGAAATCCCAGCCTTGCAGGTGTCGTTTGGACAATGACTGAGAAGGCAGGAAAAAACTACCTGCACAGAACCAGGTCCACGGTCGGTTCTCAAACACCAGAGCCTTCTGCTGTATTACAAAGTTCAATGGGTGACCTTAAGGAAAGCACTGAAGTTCTTTTACCTTCCTCGTTTGGGTCTCTGGAGAGGTTAAGTGCCAGCTCCTGGCCTGTTTCCCCATCACTAAGACAGGAGTGACACCACCTACCTCACTGGTGAGCTTCAGTGCTAACAGATTGGCTAGAAAGTGCTGGTAAACAGTCGGTGCTCAGTAAGTGACAGCCTTACTGTGAGCCCACTCTCTCGTCCTGTGAGTCCTGTCCATCTGTCTCTGGGAAGCCAGAGGGGCCCCTCTATGGTGTTCCTGACTCTGGGCTTCTAGCAGCAGGGACAATCAAGCCATCCACCTGATTTCAGCATACATGCCACCCGAGGAGCTTGGTGCCCCCTGCATTGGAAGGCATGCCGCCCTCAGACGTGGACTCGGAGACCTGGCTGCAAACTCGAGCTTGCCCATGCATGCTGGGAAGGGCATGACCTTCAGAGCCTGCATTCTGCCATCCAGGAAACAGGGAAGAGGTGCCCCCAGACAGAGGTGATGCAGGACCTGCTGTGTGGGATGCCCATTCCTACCTGCAGGATGTCATGTGTGGGCTCCTGGGGTCCGTCTGCAGAGACTTTAGGCGCCGTCTTTACAATGTTGCTCAGATCAACCCCTGTTGGGGGCGGGGGAAGCAAGCACACAGGGGTCACAAAGCAAGTGACAGCTGTCATTCCCGTGGGCCTGCTGGAATCACACCTCAGGACCCTTCTGCTGGGACCACCCCACTCCAGAAGCCTCCCACCTCCCTATTCCCGCCCATCCACATCAACACAGGGGTGTAGAGGGTATTGGGTATTTCTGCCACTGGGCCATGGGCCAGTCAAAGGGAGCAGAGTGGTAGTGAGGCCGCTGTCACACAAGGCTGTCATCACAGGCCACATCTGTGCGGTGAGGTGCCACATGCTGCCTGGTGGGCTTGACAGGGGAGGGAGGGACCCCACGGCCTTCTCCCTTGGGACTCCCATCCGTCCTGGCTCTGGCTGCATTCTTGCCCCTGCTGGCACCCCCACAGGGAGCCCTACAGTGCTGGACGCCTTTGCTTGTCCCACTGGCCCCTGTCTAGGGGTCTATACCCCACTCTATGCCTGCAAGGCTGACCTCTGACCTCTGAGGCTGGACCCTGGGTTTGTTCAATGGGGAAGTGAACTTGAGATGCAGGCAGGAGGAGGGGAGCCTGGGGTGTTCATTCCCAGCCCCCTGCCTCCGCCCCAGGGTCCAACGCCTGCCAGGTGGCCCCTGCCCAGGACTCCTGCTCCCTGCAGTCAGGGTCTCTGTGGGGGCTAGTTGTGCTAGGGGTGGTCTCCTAATGCCGCCCACGCCGTTGCAAACAGCCCCTCATAACCACACTCCTCCGCACCTGGTCTGAACATGCCACCTGTTTCCACAGGCTGCTGCCGCTTCTGCCTCTGTAAGCTCGATGTGGGGCAGAGTACGGCAGGAAGGCAGGGGCCCCGTTTCCTAGGCCAGGGTCAGGGAAAACCTCTTCAAGGAAATTATCAAATGAGACTCATGAGAAGGATCCAGCCCATAAATATCTGGGCGAGGTGGAAATAGGGACAGAAAGGGTGTGTGAGGTGGGAGCAGGATAACTAGCCTGCCTCGGGCAGAGGCTGGAGGGGACAGGGCCCAGTGGGCACCTGGTTTCTGTGCCAGGCATGTGGCACCCCCAGCGGGGAGGGGCAGCAGGGCCCTCCCATCACTCTTGCATCTGAGCGCCTCGGATGGCAGGTGACGGTCACACCGCCCTACCTTGCGATTCAAACTGCTCCACAGCCTCTTTCACCGCCTCCTCTGGCCCCATCGCAAACTCCTCGATGTTCTCGCGCACGGCTGCATCAAAGGTCTCCTGGGCAATGCGCTTGGAGACCATCTTCGCCTGCGTTGATGTTGGCGTGCAGCCGATAGATGCTCCTGAGCTGAGAAGTTAGGGCAAAGAGAGAGCTACCTCAAGGGTGAGCAGGCAATGGCAGGGCCTGGCCACCATGAAAACGCCACTTAGGAAGAATCTACCAGGGACCAGAGCCCTACAACCACCCTGGAGAAATTCTTCCCACCTAGATCACAGGAAAGGGTGATATCCCTACTTCCCTAGGGCTTCTACAAATACAGAAGAGGCCGGGCGTGGTGACTTAGCCTGTAATCCCAGCACTCTGAGAGGCTGAGGTGGGAGGATCACTTGAGCCTGGGGGGTCAAGGCTGCAGTGAGTCATGATCATGCTACTACACTCCAGCCTGGGCCACAGAGTGAGACCCTAACTTGCGGAAAAAAAAAAAACAAAAAAAGAAAATGCAGAAGAGAACACAGAGTTTACTCTATTTTATCTAAGAAAGGTGGTTCTTTAATATAATGATACTAGTAATGTTATTCTGAAACTATTATGGACGTAGCAAATAATAATGATTATATTACTAGGAATCAGCATAAAAGAAAAAAGATTCTGGCTGGGCGCAGTGGGTCAATGCCTATAATCCCAACACTTTGGGAGGCTGAGGCAGGAGGACTGCTTGAGCCCAGGAGTTCAAGACCAGCCTGGACAACATGGCGAAATTCTGTCTCTACCAAAATTAAAATTAAAATTAAAATTAAAATTAGTTGAGTGTGGTGGCACATGCCTATAGTCCCAGCTACTCAGGAGGCTGAGGTAGGAGGATCGCTTGAGCCTGGGAGGCCAAGATTGCTCCACTGTACTCTAACCTGGGCAACAGAGCAAGCCCCTGACTCAAAAAGGAAAAAGAAAAAAAAAGATTCTAACATCATAAAATCAAGTGAAAACTCGGAACTCCCTATAATTAACAATATTGTATTGTATACTTGAAATTTGCTAAGAGGGTACATCTTAAGTGTTCTCACCACAAAAAAGAAAAAGGTAACTGTTGATTGAGGTGAGTATTTCACAATCTGCATGCATATAAAATCGTCAAGTTGTATAATATAAACATGCAATATATTTGTATCATTTATGTACTATATATAGTATAAGATACACACTATATTAAATACATACTCACTGGGTGCAAAGGCGCATGCCTGTAATCCCAGCACTTTGGGAGGCTGAGGCAGGTGGATCACCTGAGATCGGGAGTTTAAGACCAGCCTGGCCAGCATGGTGAAATCCCATCTCTACTAAAAATATAAAAATTTACTGGGCATGGCGGCGGGCACCTGTGATCCCAGCCACTCAGGAGGCTGAGGCAGGAGAATCGTTTGAACCCAGAAGGCAGAGGGTGCAGTGAGCCAAGATTGCACCACTGCACTCCAGCCCGGGCAACAGAGCAAGACTCCGTCTCAAAAAAAAGTACATATTATACCTCGACAAAGTTGAGAAAAAAATCTCAGAACTTATATTCGAAATGGAAATATCCATATAAACCCATCATGTGTTTTCTCTTAAGTAAACAAATATCTAATTTTCTAGTCATAGCAACTAAAAATGCCTAGAAGAAATGATAGCACAGTAGTACTGAATACCTCTAACACCATGTATGGTTTCTACCATCTCCCACGAAAAGGGGCTGGGGGCAGGGCTAGATGGCTCACTCCTGTAATCCCAGCACTTTGGGAGGCTGAGGGGGGAAGATGGCTTGAGGCCAGGAGTTCGACACCAGCCTGGGCAACATAGGGAGACCCTGTCTCTATATAAAATCTTTAAAAACAAGGAGCCAGGGCTTCTGGAGGAATGGCTGATTCCAGGTCCCAGCAGGTCATGGGGCAGGTCACCCTGGGGCATCCTGTGAGACCAGGAAGCAAGGAAGCTTCCACACCCTAAGGGGTGCCTGATAGCTACAGATAAGTAAGCATTTAAAAAAAAAAAAAATTCCAGTACATATGAAAATCAAAATCTGGGCCAGGTGTGGTGGCTCACATCTGTAATCCCAGCAATTGGGGAGGCCGAGGTAGATGAACTGCTTGAGCCCAGAAGGCGGAGGTTGCAGTGAGCCGAGATCACGCCACTGCTCTCCAGCCTGGCTGACAAAGCCAGACTACATCTTAAAAAAAAAAAAAAAAATCAAAATCTGTGCTTTTGATTTTTTTTAGATAATACTATTTTTTAGATAATACTAAAACAAATACACCTCAGGCTTCTGAAAACTGGCCAACCAACAATCCAGCTCTTGGTGGGGAGTGGTGGCATGCTCTTGTACTCCCAGCTACTACTCAGGAGGCTGGCTGACATGGGAGGATCACCTGAATCCAGGAGTTCAAGACCAGCCTGGCCAATGTAGCGAGACACTGTCTCTACAATAATTGATAACAATTTTTTTAAAAAAAGAAACTAGCACTTGACTGGGCGTGGTGGCTCACGCCTATAATCCCAGCACTTTGGGAGGCCAAGGCAGGCGGATCATGAAGTCAGAAGATCGAGACCATCCTGGCTAACACAGTGAAACCCCATCTCTACTAAAAATACAAAAAGAAAAAAAAAAATTAGCCAGGTGTGGTGGCGGGCGCCTGTAGTCCCAACTACTTGGAAGGCTGAGGCAGGAGAATGGCGTGAACCTGGGAGGCGGAGCTTGCAGTGAGCCAAGATCGCGCCATTGCACTCCAGCCCGGGTGACGGAGTGAGACTCCATCTCAAAAAAAAAAAAAAAAAAAAAGAATCTAGCACTTAACCTGCCTCCCTTGTACAAAAGGGTCCCGGGTTACAAAAAGAGGATGAGGAAAAGTTCCACTTCCAATTTCAGCTGATCAGCCGAGACAGGAGAGAAACAGATAATGATCCCACAGGATCCAAAACCATCAGGTGTAAAATTAACAAGGGAGCCTAACAAGGGTGGACAGGAACTGAATCTACTGCTTGATCTCACATCATCAAAAGAGAAACCAGCAACACCTACCTCCTGAATAAGAACAAAATGCACCTGTGAAGTCACCGTGCCAAAATCTCAAACCTGAATCTGATCATGCATTCAGGGCACTTTCTGCTATGATGAAATGTTGTCTATCTGCACTGCCTAGTACAGATGCCATTGGCCTCTGTGGTTATCACACAGCTGAAGTGTGGCAGTGCGACTGAGGAACTGAGTGTGTAATTTTATTTCATTTTATGTTAATGTAAATAGCCATGTGTGACGAGTGACTACGGTATTGCACAGCACAGCTCTGACACCTTAACCAACACCATGGGGATATGATCTGCAAAATCCCTACTTTTTGGGATTTTGGGAAGAGAACGTCAGCTAGAGGACAAACACCCAGAGTTTTCAACAAATAAATCACAAGAACAAAGAAAAGGAGAGGGAGTCTACCAACAGATGAATGGATAAACAAAATGGTCCGTGTGCACGATGGAATATTACTCAGCCAGAAAAAGGAATGAGGTGCTGAAGCATGTTACAATGGGGATGGATCTCAAAAACATGATGTCTCGTCAAAGAAGCCAGACACAAAAGGCCTCATATTGCACGATTCCAATGATATGAAATGTCCAGAATAGACAAATACACAGACACAGAAAGCAGATTGGGTGTTGCCAGGGACTGGAGGAGAGGGAATGGGGAGTAACTTCTAAAGGGTATAGAGTTTCCTTTTGGGTGATGAAAACGTTCTTGAATTAGATAGTGATGATGGTTGTACCACTCTGTGAAAACGTAAAATCACTATATCAGGCCACGCATGGTGGCTCACACCTGTGATCCCAGTGCTTTACGAGGCCAAGGTGGGAGGACTGTTTGAAGCCTGGAGTTTGAGACCAGCAAGGACAACATAGGGGGTCCCTGTGTCTACAAAAATAAAAATTAAAAATTCAGTCGGGTGTGGTGGCATTTGCCTATGGTTGAAGTTTCTTGGGAGGCTGAAGCAGGAGGATCATTTGAGCCCAGGAGTTCAAGGCTGCAGTGACCTATGATTGGGCCACTGCACTCTAGTCTGGGTGACAGAGGGAGACCCTGTCTCCAGAAGAAAAAAAAATTACTAAATCAAATGAGTGGCTATTATGGTATGTAAATTATAGCTCAATTTCTTAAAGTGCTAGTCTGTTTAAAAACAAAAAGAACTGAGCAACAACTTGTGCCTGTAATCTCAGCAACTTGGGAGGCTAAGGTGGGGGGATCACTTGAGCACAGGAGTTTGAGACCAGCCTGGGGAAACACAGTGAGACCACATCTCTTAAAAAATGTGTGTGTGTGTGTGTGTGTGTATACACACAAACCCACCTTATAAAATAAAAATAAGCAAGTAAGGCTGGGAGTGGTGGCTCACGCCTATAATCCCAGCACTTTGGGAGGGCAAGGCAGGCAGATCACCTGAGGTCAGGAGTTCAAGACCAGCCTGGCCAACATGGCAAAACCCCGTCTCTACTAAATACACAAAAATTAGTGGGGTGCCTGTAATCCCAGCTACTCGGGAGGCTGAGGCAGGAGAATGGCTTGAACTCGGGAGATGGAGGTTTCAGTGAGCCAAGATCATGCCACCACACTCCAGCCTGGGCAACATGAGCGAGGCTCTGTCTCAAAAAATAAATAAATAAACAAACAAGTAAAACCCAGTATAGGCACACCCTGGAAACCAGGGTAGGTATAAACACTTAGATGACCCATTAACCTCAGGCAGTACCTTCCCCTCTGACAGTTGGGGACAGGACATAGAGTTAAGTAAGATAAAACTCTTGGTAAAAACACCAAATCCCTTTGCAATTCTGTTTCAACCCTGTAGCTCAGCAGTCCCAACCTTTTTAGCCTAAGAGACCAGTTTTGCAGAAGACAATTTTTCCATGGATATGGTGGGGCTGGGGTGGGGATGGTTTCGGGATGGTTCAAGCTCATTACATTTATTGTGCACTTTATTTCTATTATTATTACGTTGTAATATAATAATTATACAACTCACTGTAATGTAGGATCAGTGGGAGCCCTGAGCTTGTTCTCTGGCAACTAGACAGTCCCATCTGGGGGTGATGGGAGACAGTGACAGATCATCAGGCATTAGATTTTCATAAGGAGCATGCAACCTAGATCCCTCGCATGCGCAGTTCACAGTAGGGTTCATACTCCTATGGAAATTTAATGCTGCTGATCTGACAGGAGGTGGCGCTCAGGCACAATGCAAGTGATGGGGAGCTGCTGTAAATACACATGAAGGTTTGCTGACTCACTCTACGCTTACCTCTTGCTTTGTGGCCCAGGTCCCAACAGGCCAGGGACCACTGGACCAGTATGGGTCCGTGACCCAGGAGTTGGGGACCCCTGCTATAGATGATCTTAACAAGGTCTTCACAGGGTACAAGTGAACCTAACATTTGCCACCATCCCTTCGGGACAAAGAGAGGAACAGGCCTTAGGTCCAGAGCCTAACAGAGGTTAACAACTTTTTAAATTTTAATTGTTTTAATATATACACCTTGCTTATTGCAGTAATATCAAGTTTCCATTCTGGAATTATCAAGTTTCTGCTTCAGGCCAGGCATGGTGGGCTGCACTTTGGGAGGCCGAGGTGGGAGGATCACGTGAGGCCAGGAGTTTGAGACCAGCCTGGGTACGTGGTGAAACTCCACCTCTATAAAAAAAAGATACAAAAATTAGCCAGGTGTGGTAGCATGCACCTGTAGTTACAGCTATTTGGGAGGCTGAGGGGGAGCCCAGGGAGGTCAAGGCTGAAGAGCCAAGATCACATCGCTGCACTCCAGCCTGAGTGACAAAGTAAGACCCCGTCTCAAAAGAAAAAAAAAAAAAGAAAGAAAAAGAAAAAAAAAAAAGGAAAAAGAAACAGGTCATTCTGGCCCATGCTTCTCTTTTCAGGCAGTGGCAGGGGATGTACACATTCCATCTGTGTTCCTGCAGATGCCCACTGTGCACTGCACACTGCCTGAGGGGAGAAGGACTGGCTCCCAGCCAGCCTGCAGAACCCAGTTCCCACGCCCTCCACTTCAATGCCCTTTTCTTTTCTTTTTTTTGAGACGGAGTCTTGCTCTGTTGCCCAGGTTGGAGTGCAGTGGCACAATCTTGGCTCACCACAACCTCTGCCTCCTGGGTTCAAGTGATTCTTGTGCCTCAGCCTCCAAGCAGCTGGAACTACAGGCCCACGCCACCACGCCCGGCTAATTTTCGTATTTTTAGTAGAGACGGGGTTTCACCATATTGGCCAGGCTCCCATCGTGCTGGGATTATAGGCGTGAGCCACTGTGCCCAGCCAGATGCACTTTTCTTCAATTCCCTCCTGTGTCAAACAGAGATAAACACGAATATACCTCATAGGGCAGTAGTGAAAAATTCAGCCAACTCCTATACATTCCTCAGAAAAGGATATGGACAGGCTCAATAAATGTTAGCTATTTGTTCTTTTCCTTTGTTGCTTAAGAGGCAATTCAGCAAGTTTATGCAGGAGTCCCATCTCCCTCCTTTGCAGATAGGCCCCTTTCCTTTATGCCCCAGAAGAAAAGGGAGCTCTTTAAGTGGTGCTATGGATTTCCAAGGTCAAAGGTGAAGGAAGAGTAATATAAAGAGTTTCTCAGTAGGAAGAAAGGAGTGGGGGACTCTACTCCCACCACCCTGGCCAGGCCAGGAAATTCCTTGTGGCCCTCAAGATCTTTACCCAAAAACAGTTTTGTTGAATTTCACCCTGGCAATGTAAATTGATAGGTGATCTTCACAGGTGCAGGACAGAAAGTCATCCCTCAGCTCACCCGAGACAAAAATACATATCCGGTTGCTCTCTCTGCCCTAAAGTTTACGTAAAAATGCAGATTTGGCCACTGGTCACGCCTGTAGTCCCAGCATTTTGGGAGGCTGAGGCGGGTGAATCACCCGAGGTCAGGAATTTGAGACCAGCCTGACCAACATGGTGAAACCCTGTCTCTACTAAAAACACAAAAATTAGCTGGGCGTGGTGGCGGGCGCCTGCAATCCCAGCTACTCGGGAGGCTGAGGCAAGAGAATTGCATGAACCCAGGAGGTGGAGGTTGCAGTGAGCTGAGATCACGCCATTGCACTCCAGCCTGGGCAACAGAGCGAGACTGTCTCAAAAACAAAACAAAAAACAAACAAAAAACAGCAGATTGATGAGTCGGACTGAGGCATAAATGACTATTCCTCTACCTGCCCTGTCCCCCATGTAAATCATGTATTCAGTGAAAGGCTGACCAAAGACTCAAAAGAACGCAATCTACCTGTGACCATCTTACACGTACTCATTTATGTCTCACGTCTCCCTGAAATGTATAAAAGCAAGCTGTGCCCCAACCACCTTGGGCACATGTTGTCAGGACCTCCTGAGGCTGTGTCATGGACATGTCCTTAACCTTGGCAAAATAAACTTTCCTTTTTTTTTTTTTTTTTTGAGACGGAGTTTCGCTCTGTCCCCCAGGCTGGAGTGCAGTGACTGGATCTCAGCTCACTGCAAGCTCTGCCTCCCGGGTTTCGCCATTCTCCCGCCTCAGCCTCCCGAGTAGCTGGGACTACAGGCGCCCGCCACCTCGCCCGGCTAGTTTTTTGTATTTTTTAGTAGAGACAGGGTTTACCGTGTTAGCCAGGGTGGTCTCTATCTCCTGACCTTGTGATCCGCCTGTCTCGGCCTCCCAAAGTGCTGGGATTACAGGCTTGAGCCACCGCGCCCGGCGGCAAAATAAACTTTCTAAATTGATTGACACCTGTCTCATATACTTCGGATTCTCAGTCCTCTGCGGAGCTTCTGTCAGCCCTTCCAAGTGGCTGCCTTTCCTGGCTACTCAGAGCCCCTGCTCTCTGGCCTCCTCTCCCCAACCCACAACCCCTCCCTTCCACCCACTCCTGAGGTGAGTTGGGGAGGTCTGGCTCTGTGACCACCCCTGACCTGAGTCCTCCAAGGTCCCCTAGATCTGGCACAGGGCTGGGTTGGGGGAGGAAAGTACAGATTTGAAACACATAAAATGGTGCCTAGGGATGGCCAAGTAAGAATTACCTGGAGAACAGCCTAGGCTGAAAGGGGGGAAACAGCAGTACCAGTCCCTGTGATCCATCAGGCATGCTGAGGGTAAAACAGAAGGTGAGTAAGGCCCCTAAATGGCAGCCAGTTTCCTTCTCTCAGCCAGGATTCTGCTCAAGAAAACTGTGCTGGCCAGGTGTGGTGGCTCACACTTATAATCCCAGCGCTTTGGGAGGCTGTGGCAGGTAGATCACTTGAGGTCAGGAATTTGAGACCAGCCTGGCCAACATAGCGAAATCCTGTCTCTGCTGAAAATACAAAAAATTAGCCAGGCAAGATAGTGCACATCTGTAATCCCAGCTACTCAGTAGGCTGAGGCAGGAGAATCGCTTGAACCTGGGGAGTGGAGGTTGCGGTGAGCAGAGATCTCGCCACAGCACTCCAGCCTGGGCAACAGCAAGACTCTGTCTCAAAAAAAAAAAATAAGGGGGGCCGGGCGCGGTGGCTCATGCCTGTAATCCCAGCACTTTGGGGGGCCAATGCGGGCAGATCACTTGAGGCCAGGAGTTTGAGACCTGCCTAGGCAACAGGGAGAAACCCCGTCTCTACTAAAAATTACAAAATTTAGCCGGGTGCAGTGTTGCGCACCTGTAGTCCCAGCTACTCCGGTGGCTGAGGCAGGGGAATGCCTTGAACCCGAGAGATGGAGGTTGCAGTGAGTCGAGATCATGCCACTGCACTCTAGCCTGGGCGACAGAGAGAGACTCCGTCTCAAAAGAAAATTAGAAAAGTGTGCCATAACATGCTGGGGACCCTAAAAGACTCCATCCACATCTCCCTCTACCAGCCACACCCACTCTGGTTCAAACACCAGCCTCCCATAAGGGCGGCCTCACCTGCCACTCCCAGAGCCTAGACTCCACCTCACTCACCTGCTCAAAGCCCAATAGTGGCTTCCCAACCCTCTCAGAACAAAACCCAGCCTCCTTATGGGCACTTTCTCTACCTAAGCCTTCCCAGCTGCTCTTCCCCGCCTTTCTCATCCTTCCCAGCACTCAAGAGATACCCTTCAAAGCCACTTCCAGGTAAACAGCAGCCCTGCTCTCCCGTCCCATCACTCTTTTATTATTTGCACACCATCACCCGTATCTAGAGCGACATCGTTCACTCAATTATTTGTACCTTGTAGCCTCCTTGTCCCCACTGCCTAGGACGGGGCCCAACACACAGCAGGCACTCAGTGCACAGGTAATGAATGAATAAACAAAATGAATGAAAAGAAAGCGAAGGCCAGAGAAGCCGGGGATTTTATCCCCAGGCGGCTTCTGTAAAATTCTTTCAATTTTTTCCCCCCAGACCACGTACCCGAGGGTCGCGCCAGCCCGACCCTACGGCGCCCCCACTCCCCAATCCGCGCGCGACAGGCTTCGGCAGCCGCCGCGTCTCACCCGGTCTTCGCGGCCACGTGGGGGAAGGTGGGGCGCACGGCTGTCACCCAGGGCGCTGCCTCTAGCCCCTTCCGGCCGCCGTACGCGCGCAGGCGCCGTGGCGCCCCCAGGCTCGGCCTCCCAGAGCCCTGCGGACGGCTCACGATAACCAAGGACGACCGCAAACCAAGGTAAAGACAACGAGGCCCCCTCGTGCGCGACGGAGGCGTCTTTGCCGCCCTTTCCGGGACGGTCACGGTGCTCGCCGCCCACAGCAGGGAAATGTTTTGCCTCTGGAGCGTCCGCCCAGAAGAAGCGGCCACCGCGCTTGCGCAAGAGAGCCGGGCAGCGGCGGCCCGCGCCTGCGCACCAGGACTCGGCGGCGGCTTGCGCCTGCGCGGCGCGCCGCTGCGGAGACCGTTGGTTCATTTGCATGTCCCCGCCTCGCGCGGCGGCGGCGGCGGGTGAGGAGCCTGAGGCGGCGGCGGGGGCGGCTCCGCGCGCGGTGGTCTCGGGGTGAGGCCCGGGCCCTGGCGTCGTCGGTGGGTGGGTCCCGGGGTGGGAGGCTCGGGCTCGGCCTTGGGGTCCCGCCCCGGGCTCCGTGATGGCGTCGCAGGCTCGGCCCTCTGGCTGCGGCGGCGGCCGCGTCCCCACCAGGTTGGCCTGGGTGGCCGGCTGCGGCCTCCCGGGCCCGGCGCCCCTATTTCCTCGCCCTCAGAGACCGGGAGACGGCGGGCCGCTTCCACAAAGGCTCATTGGTTCAGTTGTTCATTCATTCCTCCCGAACTCGGAGCGGCCCCCGCTGGGGAGGAGATAACGGCGCCCAGCGCTGCATCGGGCCCTTCCCCTCTTTAGAACCGGTTCAGCCCACACACCAGCCCGTTTACTAGCTGCCCTTTCCGTAGGTAGGGAAACGGAGGCACAGAAAGCTTAGGATCGTGTGATTTGAACCTGGGTCACCTGACCCTGGAACCCTGCCCTTTGCCAGCAGAGAACAAGGGGGCACCCAGGGAAGAGGGCTGAAGGATGGGACGAGGGGGAGATCGTGATGGGAAATCGACCCTACGGGTTGCGTCTTAAAGTTGGAGATTCTGCGAGGCGGGATATCTTGATGGTTAAGGATGCAGCCCCTGGACCCCAAAATGTTGCTTCTTAATCTTTTTACCCATTCTTCGGGGCTTTGGATGCATGAATACGCTCTTTGCCAGGTTCAAATCTGGGCTGTCTGATCTTGAATGGGTCGTTGAGTCTGTCTCCCTTTGCCTCCTCACCCTAATGTCATTCGTAACAGGACCCGCCTCTTCAGTGGGTGGTTGGGAGATCGCGCAAGGACCCAGCACAGAATGGACTCTGTCACTAGTTCATTGTCACTGGTTGGGGGTCCCGCCACTCACCGTCAAGAGGCTTCTTTTAGAAGGGAAGGAAGTTCTCAGAGCCTCTGTGCACTACTGAGTCTGTGAAATGGGGAAAGAGCGATCCTGGGCCGGGCGCAGTGGCTCACGCCTGGAATCCCAGCACTTTGGGAGGCCGAAGCGGGCGAATCACTTGAGATCAGGAATTCAAGACCAGCCTGGCCAACATGGTGAAACCCCATCTCTGCCTAAAATGTAAAAATTAGACGGATGCGGTGACGGACTCCTGTAATCCCAGCTACTCAGGAGGCTGAGGCAGGAGAATTGCTTGAGCCCGGGAGGCGGATGTTGCAGTGAGCATGCCGCTGCACTCCAGCCTGGGCAACAGAGAGAGTCTCAAAAAAAAGAAAGAAAAAAAAGATTGATATCTTCTTTCCTAACCACGATTTGCGAGGGTTGTGGTCCCACCCTTCCTACTCTGTTATGCTGTTACGTGTGTTGGTTGACACCTTCCTCCAGCAGATAGAACTGCTTTCACAGAGCTGCTTTTAATGGATTCCAAGGAGATGGGCTCAGAGATTTGTCTTTGCTCCTTTTCAGCCAGCACACACCTGTGAACTTCGTGAGGGCAGAGGCCCCCTTAAAAGAGTCCATCCAAGGTGGGCAGATCGCTTGAGGTCAGGAGTTCGAGACCAACCAGGCCAACCTGGCAAAACCCTATCTCTACTAAAAAAATTAAAGATAAATAAAAAATAAAAAGGGTCCAGCCTGCCTCTGAAGTTCCATGCGAGGATTATGGATTACTGCCTCCTTCCTTTGAGGATTAGGTGAAATAGAACAGGTTCTGTGAGCACAGTTTTATATGTGTGTGTGTGTGTGTGTGTTGTTTTTTTTTTTTTTTCCCTTGAGACAGAGTCTCGCTCTGTCCCCCAGTCTGGAGTGCAGTGGCATGATCTCAGCTCACTGCAACCTCTGTCTCCCCAGTTCAAGCAATTCCCATGCCTCAGCCTCCTGAGTATTTGGGATTACAGGCACGTGCCACCATGCCTGGTGCTTTTTTTTTTTTTTTTTTTGAGATGGAGTCTCACTCTTGCCCAGGCTGAAGTGCAGTGGCATGATCTCAGCCCACTGCAACTTCCACCTCCCAGGTTCAAGCAATTTGCTTGCCTCAGCTTCCCAAGTAGCTGGGATTAAAGGTGCATACCACCACGCCTGGCTAATTTTTGTGTTTTTAGTAGAGACAGGGTTTTGCCATGTTGGCCAGGCTGGTCTCAAACTCCTGATCTTAAATGATCCGCCCACCTCAGCTTCCCAAAGTGCTGGGATTACAGGTGTGAGCCACCATACGCAGACTGAATTTTTTGTATTTTTGTAGAGACGGGGGTTTCACCATGTTGCCTAGGCTGGTCTCGAACTCCTGAGCTCAGGTGATCCGCCCACCTCAACCTCCCAAAGTGCCAGGATTACAGGCATGAGCCACTGTGCCCAGCCCCAAGTTGTGACTCTTAGTGTAGTTTTTTCTGTCTCACCATAGGGCAAAATAACATGGCAGCCAGACGAATTACACAGGAGACTTTTGATGCTGTATTACAAGAAAAAGCCAAGCGATATCACATGGATGCCAGCGGTGAGGCTGTAAGCGAAACTCTTCAGTTTAAAGCTCAAGGTAAAATAAAGTATTGTTGTTGTTGTTTTGGTTGGGGGTGTATCTTAGGGCCACGGCAGGAAGATTGCAGTACCTTGGGCAAATAATACCAGTCCTCTGATCCTTACATTCCTTATTTAGGAGATAATGGTTTTTTATTTTGATTTGGTTTAGTTTTTGAGACAGGGTCTTACTGTCTCCCCCAGGCTGAAGTACAATGGCACAGTTTTAGCTCACCGCAACCGTGAACTCCTAGGCTCAAGCCATCCTCCCATCTCTGCCTCCCAGAGTGCTGGGATTATAGGCATGAGCCACTGCACTTGGTCAGGGGATAATGTTTTGATCTGTCAGTCATCATTACGCAGATATCTGGAGCCTCTCGCAGTATATCCTCCCCGACCCACCTCAAGACAGTTTTGTTTGTTTGTTTGTTTGTTTGTTTGTTTTGAGACAGAGTTTCACTCTTGTCTCCCAGGCTAGAGGGCATTGGAGGGATCTCGGCTCACTGCAACCTCTGCCTCCTGGGTTCAAGCGGTTTTCCTGTCTCAGCCTCCTGAGTAGCTGGGATTACAGGCATGCACCACCACGCCCGGCTAATTTTTGTATTTGTAGTAGAGATGGGGTTTTACCATGTTGACCGGGCTGGTCTCAAACTCCTGACCTCAGGTGATCCGCTTGCCTTGGCCTCCCAAAATGCTGGGATTATAGGCATAAGCCACCGAGCCCAGCCCAGTTTTGTTTTTTGGTGTTTTTTTTTTTTTTTCTTTTAATAGATATGGGGTCTTGCTATGTTGTTCAGGCTGGTCTGCAACTCCTGGGCTCAAGCTATCCTCCCACCTCTGCCTCCAGTGTGTTGCGATTGCAGGCATGAGCGACTGCTCACAGCACCAAGACAGGTTCTTGGATCCATTTCCTAGCTCCATCCCCATCACCACTTAATTTTTTTTTTTTTTTTTTTTTGAGAGAGAGTCTTGTACTGTCGCCCAGGCTGGAGTGCAGTGACGTGATCTTGGCTCACTGCAGCCTCTGCCTCCCGGGTTCAAGCAATTCTCCTACCTCAGCCTCCCGAGTAGCTGAGATTACAGGCGCCTGCCACCATGCCCGGCTAATTTTTTTGTATTTTTTTTTAGTAGAGATGGGGTTTCACTATGTTGGTCAGGCTGGTCTTGAACTCCTGACCTTGTGATCCACCTGCCTCGTCCTCCCAAAGTGCTGGGATTACAGGCGTGAGCCACTGCACCCGGCCAGCTCTACCAGTTCTTACCTGGATAATCAGAACAATCTCCTTCTGCAGCGTCTCTGTTTCTGGCTTCATTCCCCTCATGTCTCCCCTTTATAGAGTTGATCCACAGATCTGTTAGTGACAGCCTTACTGAGCCACTGCTCTCCTTGGCCTCTTGGGGCTCCCCACTACAGGACACACCCTCAGAGGAGTGCAGGAGCAGTCAGGCCACAATATAAACAAGACAGGAGGGCATGGGGTGGCCTGTAGAGCTGCTGATTTTAGGCCCTGTCTGAAAACATTCCCATTGGAAGGTTTTGACACACCATGCCAGCAGAATCAAAAACAGTGCCTGCACAGATCGCAGGATGACATGAAGGGTCCTTCACCTCCTGCCTTGGGCCTCACACTGAGGGCTGCTGTGCTGCCTGCTACCTACGCTTTGAATTCCTCCTGTCCCAGCACTGCCTGGTAAATTCCCTCAAGACAGATCACAGGTGCCTTCCCCCGGGAAGCCTTAGCATGCCTTGAGGCTGATTTGGTTGCCCTTTCCTGCCCCAGGGAAGTACATCGTGTACTCACTCCTCTGCCTGTCTCCTCTGGGTAGCACAGACAGTGCTGCTCCCAGCCACACCAGCCTTGGGGTGGAGGAGGTCTCCTGTTTTGGGTGACTTCTAAGTGTTTGGGGTAGGAATAACAAACATACTCTGGACCTGGACAAAGCAGGCTCAGAGATTGTCTTCAGATCTTGAGTTTTCAATAATTACATGAGTACTACACACAAACATTCCTGTTATAAAATATTGGAACAAATAAGAAGTAAAGGTTAAAATTAAAGTTCTCTTAACTGCTTGCTTATCCCTCTGAGGTATAACCGTATCCATGGTGTTTGTGCATTCTTTAGTTGTTTTAGTGTAATGCATGTATGTAATACTGAATATTTATGTTTTATTTAGATGGAGATTTAAATCTTTAACTTTACCTAGAGACTCAAGCACCAATACATATCTTAGTTACCTCCAGAAAGATTAGGGCCTGGGCACAGTGACTCACACCAGCAATCTCACCACTTTGGGAGGCTGAGGCAAGAGGATCATTTGAGCCCTGGAGTTACAGACTAGTCTGGGCAAAAAAGTGAGACTCCCTCTCTACAAAAAATAAAAAGTTATCTGGGCATGGTAGCATGTACCTATGGCTCTGGCTACTTGGGAGGCTGAGGCAGGAAGTTGGCTTGTGCCCAGGAAATTGAGGCTGCAGTAAGCCGTGTTTGTGCCATTGTACTCCAGCCTGGGCCACAGAGTGAGTCCCTGTCTCAAAAAAAGATGGCTGGGTGCAGTGGCTTACACATGTAATCCCAGCACTTTGGGAGGCCAGGGTGGGCAGATCACCTGAGGTCAGGAGTTTGAGACCAGCCTGGCCAACATGGTGAAACCCTGTCTCTACTAAAAATACAAAAATGTGGCGGGCCCCTGTAATCACAGCTACCCAGGAGGCTGAAACAGAAGAACAGCTGGAACCCGGGAGGTGGAGGTTGCAGTGAGCCAAGATTGCGCCCCTGCACTCCAGTACTCCAATACTCTAGCCTGGGCAACAGAGTGAGACTCTGTCTCTAAAAAAAAAGAAAAAAAAAGTGTTAGAGCTACTCTCCTTGGCCGGGCGCGGTGGCTCAAGCCTGTAATCCCAGCACTTTGGGAGGCCGAGACGGGCGGATCACGAGGTCAGGAGATCGAGACCATCCTGGCTACCATGGTGAAACCCCGTCTCTCCTAAAAAAATACAAAAAACTAGCCGGGCGAGGTGGCGGGCGCCTGTAGTCCCAGCTACTTGGGAGGCTGAGGCAGGAGAATGGCGTGAACCCGGGAGGAGGAGCTTGCAGTGAGCTGAGATCCGGCCACTGCACTCCACCCTGGGTGACAGAGCGAGACTCCGTCTCAAAAAAAAAAAAAAAAAAAAAAAAAAAAAGAGCTACTCTCCTTGACCAGCCTGTCTCAAAATGTCATTGCCTTCTCAGGTTCCCACCTGCTTGATTTGTCTTCTTGGTACTTACTTGTATCTGATATATTCCTGTTTTTTGTCTGACTCTCTCAATTGACACGTTTCAGAGAGTTCTTATTTTCTTGCCATAACTTCAGTGCCTAGTACTGTGCTTGCACACAGTAGGTGCCCAGTTTGTACTTGTTGAACAAATGAACTAGGATTTATACACACTTTGGCTTCCTGTGGCCTCTTAACCCATTACTACCTCCTGGCACCTCTCTTTCCCTATTCTTTTTTTTTTTTTTTAAACTAGGTCATTGATTCTGATTGAAAAGCTAGAAAGGCACTCCATGAAAACTCTCCCTGAGGCCCGCTGTTCTCATATGCCCATAGTTCATCACTTCTGTTCCTTGCTTCTTACAGTTTCTCCATGTGATTAAGCAAATGCCAATATAGCTTCCCCTATGCCCTTTTTTCTTTTTGACAGAGACAGAGTCTTGCTATGTTGCCCAGGCTGGTCTCAAACTCCTGGGCTCAAGTGATCCTCCCACCTCGGCCTCCCGAAGTGCAGGGATTATAGGTTTGAGCCACTGTGCCTGACCCATTTCCCCTTTTCTACATGGAGAAGGACAGAAGTAGACACTGTTCCGTTTCCATCATGTCCTCTCTTGATGTATCTTGCTAAGCTTCTGCCCTCCCTCCTGCCTGCCTCAGTCTGTGGTTTTTCAGCTCCAGAGAGAGGGTTGATTGGCCTGGCCTACCTTTCCAAGGGATAGGTTCAGCCAACTTTGGGTCAGCTGTGGTGGGTGTGGTGTTAGCTATGGTTCATCTAGCCTCACGGTTGCACCGTGGGCTGAGACTTCCTTCTAGGAAGCGGTGAAGGCAGGTAACCTCAGTAAAACCTATCTGTTCTGAGATAGAAGTAGAAACACAGAAGTGTTCCAGTTGCAGTAAAGATATCCAAGTTATTTGGGGACCAAACACCCTTTCCTCAGAGTAAAAGAGGGATTGCCAACCCAGATGGCTAGAGAGTAGGGGATCTGAATGAGCGAGGGCTGTTGGTGCCAACTTAGAGAGTCTGTGTCTTGCCCGTTGGGCTGCTGCTGCCCATCCTGGGTTGATTGTCATCAGGGCAAACTCAGGGTTGGTGCTTTTAGATCTCCTGTTTTAGTAAGTAGTCGATCCAGATTTTTAAATGACACCACACACATTTTAAATGTTAGCAACAAATACGGATTGGCAAACAGCACTGAGGTGTATAAAGCACTTTTCCTGCCTGGTGATCCGTGGACTGTTTGTTTGCACTGTTTGCATCCTCTGGTCTAAAGTATCTTTTGGCTTCTTCTTTTTTTGAATGGTTTATTTCAGATCTCTTAAGGGCAGTCCCAAGATCCAGAGCAGAGATGTATGATGATGTCCACAGCGATAGCAGATACTCCCTCAGTGGATCTGTAGCTCACTCGCGAGACGCCGGAAGAGAAGGCCTGAGAAGTGACGTATTTCCAGGGCCTTCCTTCAGATCAAGCAACCCTTCCATCAGTGATGACAGCTACTTTCGCAAAGAATGTGGCCGGGATCTGGAATTTTCTCACTCTGATTCTCGGGACCAGGTCATTGGCCACCGGAAATTGGGACATTTCCGTTCTCAGGACTGGAAATTTGCGCTCCGTGGTTCTTGGGAGCAAGACTTTGGCCATCCAGTTTCTCAAGAGTCCTCCTCTTGGTCACAGGAGTATAGTTTTGGTCCCTCTGCAGTTTTGGGAGACTTTGGATCTTCCAGGCTGATTGAGAAAGAGTGTTTGGAGAAGGAGAGTCGGGATTATGACGTGGACCATCCTGGGGAGGCTGACTCTGTGCTCAGGGGCAGCAGTCAAGTCCAGGCCAGAGGCCGAGCTTTAAACATCGTTGACCAGGAAGGTTCCCTCCTAGGAAAGGGGGAGTCTCAGGGCCTGCTCACAGCTAAGGGGGGTGTTGGGAAACTAGTCACATTGAGAAATGTGAGCACAAAAAAAATACCCACCATGAATCGTATTACTCCCAAAACTCAGGGCACTAACCAAATCCAGAAAACCACTCCAAGTCCTGACGTGACCCTGGGGACAAACCCAGGGACAGAAGATATCCAGTTCCCCATTCAGAAGATCCCTCTGGGGCTGGATCTGAAGAATCTTCGGCTCCCCAGAAGAAAGATGAGTTTTGACATCGTAGATAAGTCTGATGTTTTTTCAAGATTTGGGATAGAAATAATCAAATGGGCAGGATTCCACACCATAAAAGATGATATTAAATTTTCCCAGCTTTTCCAGACTCTCTTTGAACTTGAAACAGAAACCTGTGCTAAAATGCTTGCCTCATTCAAATGTTCCTTAAAACCAGAGCACAGAGATTTTTGCTTTTTTACTATCAAATTTTTAAAGCACTCTGCTTTGAAAACACCCAGAGTTGATAATGAGTTTTTAAACATGCTTTTAGACAAAGGTGCTGTGAAGACCAAAAATTGCTTTTTTGAAATCATAAAGCCCTTTGACAAGTACATAATGAGACTTCAAGACCGGCTTCTGAAGAGTGTCACACCTCTGCTTATGGCCTGCAATGCCTACGAGCTGAGTGTCAAGATGAAGACCCTCAGTAACCCCCTGGACTTGGCTCTTGCCCTAGAAACCACCAATTCTCTCTGCCGGAAGTCTTTGGCCCTTTTGGGACAGACATTCTCCTTGGCCTCTTCTTTCCGGCAAGAGAAAATCTTAGAAGCTGTCGGCCTGCAAGATATAGCTCCATCACCTGCTGCATTTCCAAACTTCGAAGACTCCACTTTGTTTGGGAGAGAGTACATAGACCACCTGAAGGCCTGGCTAGTCAGCAGCGGGTGTCCCCTCCAGGTTAAGAAAGCCGAACCAGAGCCGACGCGAGAGGAGGAGAAAATGATTCCTCCTACCAAACCCGAAATTCAGGCCAAGGCTCCAAGTAGTCTGAGTGATGGTAAGGAAAACAGCCAAAGTTTCTATTTGTTGTTTTTCATCTTTGTTTGGTAATGTATTTTATTTGAGATTTTTTTACACAGAAGCTCTTTAACCAATTGGAAACAAATCAAGATTTTAGTAGAAAATGCACATTGGCCAATATATGTCTGCCGTTCATTCTGTGAATATGTCTTAGTAATCTGCTGTTTACCATAAAAGTCTTTAGACAGCTGGGTGTGGTGGCACATGCCTGTAATTCAAGCCCTTTGGGAGGCCGAGGTGGCGGGTTGCTTGAGACCAGGAGTTCAAGACCAGCCTGGCCAACATAGTGAAACCCCATCTCTACTAAAAATACAAAAACTAGCCGGGTGTGGTGGCACGCACCCAAAATCGTAGCTACTCGGGAGGCTGAGGCAGGAGAATCCACTTGGACTTGGGAGATGGAAGTTTCAGTGAGCTGAGATCACCCGACTGTACTCCAGCCTGGGCAACAGCAAGACTCTGTCTCAGAAAAACAAAAATCTTTGGACATTTTTAGGTCAGATACCTCTCGGGATTTGGTAGAAAGCTGTGGCCATTGCCAGAAAAAATGCTCATCTATTCATATACAATTTTACCTATATCTTCTGAGGGGTTCATACCTTTCTGCAGCCAAGGTTAAGAACCCTTATTCCTTTTTTTTTTTTTTTTTCTTTTTAATCTTTGAAAGAAAGAAGGCTTGACTTTCTTTCTTTGTTTTTGTTTTTTTGAGACATGGTCATGCCCTGTCACCCAGGCTGGTGTGCAGTGGCATGATCATGGCTCACTGCAGCCCCAACCTCCTGGGCTCAAGTGATCCTTCCACCTCAACCTCCTGCATAGCTGGGACTATTGGCTTGTACCACTGTGCCTGGCTAACTTTTTTTGTATTTTTTGTAGAGAATCATGTTGCCTAGACTGGTCTCAAACTCCTGAGCTCAAGTGATCTACCCGCCTCAGCCTCCCAAAGTGCTGGGATTATAGGCGTGAGTCACTGCGCCTGGCTTGGAACCCTTGTTCCAACATGTCCCCACAAGGTATTACTAGAAGGGAGAAAAAACACAGAGCATCGTCTCTAAGGAATCCCCAGTCTCCTGAGGGAAGAAAATCACAAAGTCCAGTCACTCGTGAGCCAGGGGTGGTAGCACAGGTCTGTAATCCTAGCTACTCGGGAGGCTGAGGAGGGAGGATTGCTTGAGACCAGGAGTTCAAGGCTGCAGTGACCTGTGATTGCGTCTGTGAATAGCCACTGCACTCCAGCCTGGGCTAGCATCACCCTGTCTCTCAATAAACCAAAACAAAAAAACAGTCACCCCTGTGCTAGAATTAAAGTGACACAGGAGAGGCTCCAGCCCAGCCTGGAGAGTTGTGGAGGTCATGCTTGAGCTGTATTGAAGGATGTGTAGGGACCAGCCAGGTCATTCCACATAGTGGATGCACCTTTTCGCCCTACTCACTTTCCTAGACTGGCTAAAGTTGGTGAATTACTTAAGTACACCTGCTAATTAGCAGTTATCATTGGCTTTCTGGGGAGAGGAAAAGGCCAAGGAAGAGAAATAGAAGTGATAAGCTGTTTGATTTCCCTGTTCCTTCCTCCTAAACTCCCAGAATGGGCTCTCACAGCCCAGACATCCCAGAGATCTCAAGCGTACATGGTAACCATGCTGTCTTAACTCTTGTGATAGAGAGAAAGCACTTTTCCCACTGACGTGGCTTTCACCTTCCATTGCCCCCAGCCCAGTGGGGAAGTCTCATTTGTTCCTGACTTTCTTTGCTCTTTCACCACCCTCATGAAGCCCCAACGGCACTAGATACTGGATAGGTCCCACCACATACAGGTGGCCACATCCTACCCCCAGAGAGGAATCCTTCCAGAAGTAGGCTCAGGGCTGAAGGGACCCTATTCCCCAACCCTTCACAAAGTGATGGGATACTGTTTGAAGGAAGAAAAGTCACCCATAACCTAAAGTGGTTGTAACCCACCCACTTACCCTCCCACAGCCTTCGATGTTCCCCATGCTTTCCTGCAGCTGCAGGCGTGCTGGACTGAAAATGCTACCGCCTGCTTTTCTATGTGATTGCCAGAAAGCCCTCTTTGTTTCCACAGCCTTTGCTACATCGTGATATTGACCTAATGTAAATTACCTCACCTTTCCCTTGATGCTGGATTCATGCTGCCTTTTACTAGAGGTTTCTGAAGCCAGACAGACCTGGGTTCACATGTAGTTGGCATCTGCAAGCCTCAGTTCCCTGTCTGGATAGCGGGATAGCTGGTGGCAGGGCCCACATCTCATGAGGCTTCCCCACCGCTGCTCATGTTCCTGTTAGAAATGTTGGAATGGAGCCAGGCATGGTGGCTCACACCTGTAATCCCAACACTTTGGGAGGCTGAGGCGGGTGGATCAGGAGTTCGAGACCAGCCTGGCCAACATGATGAAACCCCATCTGTACTAAAAATACAAAAATTAGCTGAATGTGGAGGCGCGTGACTAATCCCAGCTACTTGGGAGGCTGAGGCAGGAGAATCGCTTGAACCCAGGAGGCGGAGGTTGCAGTGAGCCGAGATCGTGCCATTGCATTCCAGCCTGGGCAACAGGGTGAGACTCCATCTAAAAAAAAAAAAAGGAAAGAAAGAAATGCTGGAATGGGCCAGGTGCAGTGGCTCGTTCCTGTAATCCCAGCACTTTGGGAGACCGAGGCGGAGGGATAACGAGGTCAGGACATCGAAACCATTCTGGCTAACACGGTGAAACCCCGTTGCTACTAAAAATGCAAAAAATTAGTCAGTCGTGGTGGCATGTGCCTGTAGTCCCAGCTACTCGGGAGGCTGAGGCAAGATAATTGCTTGAACCCGGGAGGCAGAGGTTACAGTGAGCCAAGATCTTGCTACTGCTCTCCAGCCTGGCAACAGAGCGAGACTCCGTCTCCAAAAGAAGAAAAGGAAAGGAAAAAAGAAATGCTGGAATGGGCCAGGCGCAGTGGCTCACACCTGTAATCCCAACACTTTGGGAGGCTGAGGCAGGTGGATCACCTGAGGTCAGGAGTTCGAGACCAGCCTGGCCAACGTGATGAAACCCTGTCTCTACTAAAAATCAAAAATTATCCTGGCGTGGTGGCACACACCTATAATCCCAGCTACTTGGGAGGCTGAGGCAGGAGAGATGCTTAAACTTGGGAAGTGGAGGTTGCAGTGAGCTTAGAGCGTGCTACTCCACTCCAGCCTGGGTGATGAGCAAAAGTCCGTCTAGGAAAAAAAAAAAAAAAGAAATGCTGGAATGACATATTTGATTGAATGCTTTGGTTATTACTATTACTTTTTTTTTTTTTAATTCTTGAAAGGATACATTCTCAGGAGTAGGATTGCTGGACCAAAGCTGTGTCACACTTTCTGACTCTTGCTCATGGTCTTCCTAGCTAAAGATGACCAAATTAGCAGGGGTCCCCAAATTTCATTGCTGACTGTAAACCTCAACATCTTTTATAAAATCACGTAAAACTAGTAGTTCTGTAAAAAGAGAGCCATGAAAAAAAGCAGTTTCAAAGGGGACATACTTGGAATAACGTGGCAGTTGAAGGATTGACTCATCATGTGTGAAGAGCTCACACTAGTGTTTAAAATAAGCTCAAAGCTGTAACATGGACACAGGTGAGCACAGGACTGTGCAATCATTTACAGAACAAACTGGAAAACCTTGCTAGTTCAGCAGTGATTTTAACTGAATGGCTGAACAAATAGACCATTCTGTGCTTTTTTGTTTGTTTTTGGTTTTGGGACGGAGTTTCGCTCTTGTTGCCCAGGCTGGAGTGCAACGGCGTGATCTCGGCTTACCGCAACCTCCGCCTCCCAGGTTCAAGCAGTTCTCCTGCTTCAGCCTCCCTAGTAGCTGGGATTGTAGTCATGTGCTACCACGCCCAGCTAATTTTGTATTTTTAGTAGGGATGGGGTTTCTCCATGTTGGTCAGGCTGGTCTCGAACTTCCAACCTCAGGTGATCCGCCCACCTTGACCTCCCAAAGTGCTGGGATTACAGGCATAAGCCACCGCGCCCAGCCATCATTCTGTGCTTTTAAAACTAACCAATTATTAGGAAATTAAACAATCTTACCATTTGAAGAAACATGTTCTTCTGTGTTGCTGGCAGCATTGTAAATTTAAAGTCATATTGGAGGAAATTCACACTTTAAAAAATATTTTGGGCAGGGCATGGTGGCTCACACCTATAATCCCAGCACTTTGGGAGGTAGAGGAGGGTGGATCTCTTGAGCCCAAGAATTGGAGACCAGCCTGAGCAAGATGGTGAAGACTCATCTCTACAAAATTTTTAAAAATTAGCCAGATGTAGTGGCGCATGTCTGTCGTCCCAGCTACTTGGGAGGCTGAGGCCTGAGAATTGCTTGAGCCCAGGAGTTCGAGGCTACAGTGAACTATCATGGGACCACTGCACTCCAGCCTGGGCGACAGAGTGAGACCCCGTCTCAAAAAAGAAAAGATTTGTTTCTTTTTTTTTTTTTTTGAGATAGAATCTCTCTCTGATGCCCAGGCTGGAGTGCAGTGGTGCGATCTCGGCTCACTGCAAGCTCCACCTCCTGGGTTCACGCCATTCTCCTGCCTCAGCCTCCTGAGTAGCTGGTACTCCAGGCGCCCACCACCATGCCTGGGTAATTTTTTTGTATTTTTTAGTAGAGATGGAGTTTCACTGTGTTAACCAGGCTGGTCTTGATCTCCTGACCTCGTGATCCGCCCACCTCGGCCTCCCAAAGTGCTGGGATTACAGGCGTGAGCCACCGTACCTGGCTAAAATTTGTTTCTTATACATTCAACAGATATTTTCTGTGAACATGTAATTTGGGACCATTGACCTTTTTTTTTTTGTTTTGAGATAGAGTCTCGCTCTGTTGCCAGACTGGAGTGCAGTGGCATGATCTTGGCTCACTGCAACCTCTGCCTCCCGGGTTTAAGCAATGCTCCTGCCTCAGCCTCCCAAGTAGCTGAGACTATAGGTGCATGCTGCCATGCCTGGCTAATTTTCTTTTTTTTTTGTATTTTAGTAGAGACAGGGTTTCACCGTGTTAGCCAGGATGGTCTCGATCTCCTGACCTCGTGATCCGCCCGCCTCAGCCTCCCAAAGTGCTAGGATTACAGGCGTGAGCCACCGCACCTGGCCGTTTTTTTGTTTTAAAGATAAATCATAAGGAAAATGAAATTCGTGATAATTCTACCCCCATAACATCTGTTAACATATTTCCTTATAGTCTTTTCCTATGTATCCATATTTATATATTTTTTTATTCCCACTTTTATATTGAGAACTATAACCTAGATACCTTTCTTGTGTATTTTAAACTAGATATTTATATTTTCCACTTTAATGTTATGAACATTCAAATTATTAAGTGATACATGAAAATGATATCAAATTGCTATACGTCTTTCTTTTTCTAGAGTATATAAATAAATTGCTCTGTCCAGTCATTGAAAGCTGTGACTGTTTCTCTCCTAGTGGTTATGCTGTTACATTTTTTAGGAGGAGATTTTCTGTATTGGTTTGTAGAATAAGGTGTTGTTTTCCTCTTTTCAATTCTGGTGTCTTGTGAATGAGGATTTCGGTTGTTGACGCCTGCTTGGGTTCAGTGCTAAGCCCCCAACTACTGTACTGTCCTCGTCTTCCCAGAGCCCACAGTCAGCACGTTTCTCAGAAAAGCTGTTCTGTGTGTTCCAGCTGTCCCCCAGCGAGCAGATCACAAGGTAGCAGACACCATCGACCAGCTTGTGAAACGTGTCATCGAAGGCAGCCTGTCTCCCAAAGAGAGAACTCTTCTCAAAGAGGACCCTGCTTACTGGTAGGTCTTTAAATGTCCAGCCTGTGAATCCTTCTCATGGAGTATATGGCAAAATTTGGGTCACTCTGATGGTGTTGAGAGCAGAGGGTGAGATACTTGAGTAAGTGGTGTTCTCCAGTGAGAAGAGCATGAGGGTGGCTCAGATTTATGTGGGTTCAGCAAGTCCTAGCTCTGTTGCAGAGCAGTGGTAGGCTGGCTGGGTGGTGGCATTCTCTTACCTGTGAATACAGCTCCAACTCCCTGCTTTGCTGTTTTAAGGATGCAATGAGATGTTCATGCAGAGAATACAGAGTAAGGGTAGTAAGATTAGTAATACATCATTGCAATTGTTTGCAGTTTATTGCTAATATTTGTTAAACTGTGTTTTGCTTAACTGCCTCTTTTTTTTTTTTTGGGACGGAGTCTCGCTCTGTCGCCCAGGCTGGAGTGCAGTGGCCAGATCTCAGCTCACTGCAAGCTCCGCCTCCCAGGTTTACGCCATTCTCCTGCCTTAGCCTCTCGAGTAGTTGGGACTACAGGCGCCCGCCGCCACGCCCAGCTAGTTTTTTTTTTTTTGTATTTTTTTAGTAGAGATGGGGTTTCACTGTGTTAGCCAGGATGGTCTCGATCTCCTGACCTTGTGATCCACCCATCTCGGCCTCCCAAAGTGCTGAGATTACAGGCTTGAGCCACCGCGCCTGGCCTTAACTGCCTCTTTATGTGAATAGAACAACTTTTTAAAATTACAGTTTGCATCCTAAATATAGTACTTTCTTATTAGAGAAAGTAAAGAACAGGCCAGAGAAAGAGTCTCGCTCTGTCACCCAGGCTGGAGTACCGTGGCGCAATCTTAGCTTACTGCAACCTCCATCTCCTGGGTTCAAGCGATTCTCGTGCCTCAGCCTCCCAAATAGCTGAGATTACAGGCGCACACCAGCACACCCAGCTAATTTTTGTATTTTTAGTAGAGACGGGGTTTCACCATGTTGGCCAGGTTGGTCTCGAACTCCTGACCTCAGGTGACCCACCTGCCTTGGCTTCCCAAAGTGCTGGGATTACAGGTGTGAGCCACCGCGCCAGGCCGAGACACATTTCTTTTTTTTTTTTTTTTTTTTTTTTAAAAAGGAGGTGATGATCAGTGCTTTGCTTGTATTTCTGCCTACCTTTCTGGCAGTTTATCATGATATCTGGGAGTGAAACTGCTGGGTTAAAGCTCATGTTAGAGACTTTTGATTTATGTCAGTTTCTCAGATGCAGCACTTTTTATTATTTAATTTTTTTTGGAACAGAGTCTCGCCCTGTCACCAGGCTGGAGTGCAGTGGGGCGATCTCGGCTCACTGCAACCTCTGTTTCCCGGGTTCAAGCAATTCTTGTGCCTCAGCCTCCCGAGTAACTGGGATTACAGGTGCCCACCACCACACCCAGCTAATTTTTTGTATTCTAGTAGAGACGGGGTTTCACCATGTTGCCCAGGGTGGTCTTGAACTCCTGAACTCAGGCGATCCGCCCGCCTCGGCCTCCCAAAGTGCTGGGATTACAGGCGTGAGCCACTGCACCCAGCCTCAGCTGCAGCACTGTTGACATTTGAGACCGAATCATTCTGTATTAGGGTTGGAGCTGTCCTGGACATTGCAGGCTATTTAGCAGCATCTGTGGTCTCTATCCGTTTGATGTTAGCAGGACCTTCTATCTCACTAGTAACAACCCAGAATACATCCAGGCACTGCCTGGTGTCCCATGGCAGGCAGAGCTGCCCCTGATGGAGACCATTGATGTTTATCATCAGTTTACTCTCCATAGGTTATGTGTACTAATTGACCCTCTCACTGCTACTCTGTAAGTGTGCTGTGCCCTCTTTTGTTTTCTGTTTTTGTTAGGGACAGGATCTCACTCTGTTGCTCAGGCTGCAGTGCAGGGGTGCTATCACAGCCTGCTGCAACCTTGACCTCCTGAGTGTACCCTTTTTGGTAGTCAGATTATACCCATATTGGACTTGTTATTCTTGCTGTTGTAATTACTAAAGATGCTTGAAAGGTATACATTTCCATGTCTTTGGTCCTTCCCATCATGATTTACCCAGGGGAAGGTTGGAACTTGTTGTGTTTTTATTTTTACAAAATTCTTGAGTTTGGATTATTTACACGTATTGAATGAGGTAGGCATGTAACTTAAAAGTTAAAAATTCCCAAATAACCTAATTGTTGCAGCATCATTTATTGAATACTTTTTATTTAATAAACACTTGTGCCTTCTGTGCAGTTGGTACTGTTCTAAGCACATTACTGATTTGAGCACTAGCTAGTTGAATCCTCATTAATGTTGCGAAGCAGGTCTATTGCTATGCTTATTTTACAGACAAGAAACTTAGAGGCTCCAAGAGTCTTCTTGGCTTGAGGATTCACAGCTAGTAAGAGGCAAAGTTGAGATTCAAATCCAGAGTCTGTGGTCTGAACCAGTGTGCATGCTGAAGGAAGGAAGCTAGATAGCCCCAGATTGACAGATGCAAGCAGATACCAGACCCTCTTGATAAGAAGGCATCCAGACTTAGAAGGCCTAGGGGCACTTTCCAGGTGGTTGATAAGGTTATTAGGCTGGAGGAATAGGAGGCCCTGAGAGAACTGGGGGCTCGTGCCTCTGCCCCATGACCCCTGCACATGGCCCAGGGGTCTCATGACCACTGATAACCAGGTGCGGCAGACAGAAGCCAGAGTCAGGGGTGTGTTTGGATAGAAATAAGCATCAAAGTAAGAACTGATATTTGAGGTAAACCAGTATCATGAAAGAGAATCATCAAACTCAACAAACTTCTGACACCCTAGAAGACAAGAGTTACTATGAGAAAGAGGAGGTGTAGTCTATAAATATGTATGTGTAATGAATAGTCTCAGGTAATAAGAGTATATTGTATCCATGAAACAGACACTGGTTGCTATGAAAACAGAAAACTGGTTGCTATCCAAGATCCTGTTAAGGATCTTGGAAATGGAAAATAGATTGAAATAAAAATCTCAGCGGTTGGCTGATAGAATAGATCCTGAAGAAGGACAGATTTAGGAGTTGTTCCCAGAGACTTTATCATCCAAAAACTCCTTCACAAGGAATTACCTGGCCAGGTGCGGTGGCTCACGCCTGTAATCCCAACACTTTGGGAGACCGAGGGGGACAGATCACCTGAGGTTGGGAGTTTGAGACCAGCCTGGCCAACATGGTAAAGCCCTGTCTCTACTAAAGATGCAGAAAATTAGCCGGACATGGTGGCAGGCGCCTGTAATCCCAGCTACTTGGGAGACTGAGGCACGAGAATCGCTTGAACCTGGGAGTCAGAGGTTGCAGTGAGCCAAGATCGCACCACTGCACTCCAGCCTGGGTACGACAGAGCAAGACTCTGTCTCAAAAAAAAAAAGAAGGAATTACCAAGGTACTATAAGAGGAAAGAGTGTGATACAAAAGCACAGCAATAAGTAAAGAAACTGCTAAACTTAGGTTTCTGGTGTGCGTGTTTGAATTCTTAAGTCAAAATGCTCCTTGTATGTTGTATTTAACAAAACAGTTCAACGCATAATGAAAAGCCAAATGTTTCTGCTGTGACCTGTTCCCATGTTCCAGCCCTTGAAGGCAGTTGCTTAGTTCTTCAAACTACTTCTCACGGCTACCTCTGTATCTTTTTTTTTTTTTTTTTTTTTTTTTTTAGATGGAGTCTCTGTAGCCCAGGCTGGAGTGCAGTGGCATGATCTCGGCTCCATGCAAGCTCTGCCCCCCGGGTTCACGCCATTCTTCTGCCTCAGCCTCCTGAGTAGTTGGGACTACAGGTGCCCGCCACCATGCCCGGCTAATTTTTTTGTATTTTTAGTAGAGACAGGTTTTCATCATGTTAGCCAGGATGGTCTCGATCTCCTGACCTCGTGATCTGCCCACCTCGGCCTCCCAAAGTGCTGGGATTACAGGCGTGAGCCACCGCACCTGCACCTCTATATCTCTGAATAAGCCTATGCTGCTTTTTCTTTTTTTTTTTTTTTTTTTTTTTTTTTTTTTGAGACGGAGTCTCGCTGTGTCTCCCAGGCTGGAGTGCAGTGGCGCGATCTCGGCTCACTGCAAGCTCCGCCTCCCGGGTTCACGCCATTCTCCCGCCTCAGCCTCCCAAGTAGCTGAAACTACAGGCGCCCGCCACCACGCCCGGCTAGTTTTTTGTATTTTTAGTAGAGACGGGGTTTCACCATGTTAGCCAGGATAGTCTCGATCTCCTGACCTCGTGATCCACCCGCCTCGGCCTCCCAAAGTGCTGGGATTACAGGCTTGAGCCACCGCGCCCGGCCTGCTTTTTCTTTACTGAACAGTTTTATGCATGACCGTTGACATTCTATGAAGATAGTGTGGATTAATAAGTTTGTTTTTTGTTTATTTGTTTTTAAGAGACGAGATCTCACTCTATTGCCCAGGCTGGAGCACAGTGGCATGATCATACCTCACTGCAGCCTCAGCCTGGGCTCGCAAAATCCCCCTGCCTCAGCCTCCCAAGTAGCTGGGACTACAGGAGCACACCACCACATTCAGCTATTTTTTTATATATATATATATATGTATTTTTTTTTTTTAAAGAAATGGGTTCTTGCTATGTTGTCCAGGCTGGTGTTTAACTCCTGGGCTCAAGCGATCCCCCAGAGCACTGGGGTTATAGTCATGAGCCATCACATTCAGCCTTAATACATTATTTTTTTTAGTTAGCAAGTGAAAAAGTCAGACCTCTAGGAGGCAGATATAAGAATGGCTTCTTATCTCCACCCTCTGAGGACCAGCAGAGATTTGAGACCTTCCACCGTCACACCCTACAAGCATGATTTGTTCCCATTGGAGCCTTGTGAACAGAACTGGCCATTGCCTCTTCGCTGAGGTGACCTGCCTCATGTCGTACACTAAAGATGTCAGAAGAGCCAGGCGCAGCTGCTCACACCTGTAATCTCACTACTTTGGGAAGCTGAGGCAGGTGGGCCCCATGAGGTCAGGAGTTCGAGACCAGCCTGGCCAACATGATGAAACCCTATCCCTACTAAAAATACAAAAATTAGCCGGGCATAGTGGTGGCTGCCTATAATCCCAGCTACTCAGGAGGCTGAGGCAGGAGAATCACTTGAACCCAGGAGGCGGAGGTTGCAGTAAGATGAGATCACACCGCTGCACTCCAGCCTGGGCAACAATAGCAAAACACCGTCTCAAATTAATGAATCAATCAGAAGTATAGACAGACACATCCACTATGGCTTTGCTTCCTTGTTTGGAACACCAAGGGGCAGGCTTCCATCCTTTCCTATGAGAGAGTGCGAAGCATCAAGCCTAGAAAATGATCACAACAGTGCAGGATATAAAGCTGAAGGAATATGTCATACTTTGTTTTCTCTCATCTTCTTTTTTTTTTTTTTTTTTTTTTGAGACGGAGTCTCACTGTGTCTCCCAGGCTGGAGTACAGTGGCGTGATCTCGGCTCACTGCAAGCTCCGCCTCCCGGGTTCACGCCATTCTCCCGCCTCAGCCTCCCAAGTAGCTGGGACTACAGGCGCCCGCCACCGTGCCCGGCTAATTTTTTGTATTTTTAGTAGAGACGGGGTTTCACCATGTTAGCCAGGATAGTCTCGATCTCCTGACCTCGTGATCCACCCGCCTCGGCCTCCCAAAGTGCTGGGATTACAGGCTTGAGCCACCGCGCCCGGCCTCTCTCATCTTCTAAATTGTCCCCTGGGAGTGGGGCAGCCCTGACCATGCTCTCCAGGGAGAGCCCACCAGATCCTACATGTTCACACACTCAGGAAAACAAGTGGCTAAGAATCCCTCTGGTCTAGCCTCAGCAGGATTATCCGAGCACCCCAAAGTTAACAAAAAATCTAAATAATTGATGTTTGGGGTGAAATAAAAGAAACTAAAATCCCAAATAATCTAAATATGTGAGGCAAAAGGAGAAGGAGGGAGGTAGGTGTGCAGGCCTTTGTCTTTTTTGACATGAGGGTAGAGCTAAAGGGTAATTCTACATATTGATACAAAATAAGAGTTTAAGTATGTGTGTTGATTAGCCATTAAAGGAACCGAAGTGGGGTCTATAACTTCATACTACTATAGAGGGAAAGAAGCAAAAACACAGGAATTGGAAAACAGAGAAGGGAAATTGCATAGCAGGTGAATGCTACCAAAAAGAACGGAGGTAGAGAATTGTTCAGGCAAAAAAGACTTTAAGGAGAACAGCACTAGAAGGAGCAAAAGAAGTTCCTAATAAAAGGGAAAGTCATCACGAACATATAGATTGTGAATCTCGGTGCCTGCACTACATAGCTTTGGGCTGTGTAAATAAACAACCTTTAGAAATCATTTAGGTCCAGAGCTGGGTGCGGTGGCTTGTGACTGTAATCCCAGCACTTTGGGAGGCTAAGGTGAGCAGATCACCTTAGATCAGGAGTTCAAGACCAGCCTGGCTAACATGGTGAAACCCCGTCTCTAAAATTAATACAAAATTAGCTGGGTGTGGTGGCGGGTGCCTGTAACCTCAGCTACTTAGGAGGCTGAGGCTGGAGAATCGCTTGAATCCAGGAGGCAGAGGTTGCAGTGATCCGAGATTGCGCCACTGCACTCCAGCCTGAGTGACAGAGCAAGACTCTGTCTCAAAAAAAAAAAATTTAAGTCCAAAACCATGATAAGAGGAATTGGATGAATCCAAAACCATGGTAGGAGACATGAATGTTTCTGTGAAATGGGTAGACAATGTAATCCAGATAAGGTTGTGGAAGATTTTATAACACAGCAAATGAGCGTAAACAGAGACAGTCTGCTAATATTTGTTGAGCGGTTTTCATATCACTTGCCTCATAGTGAAAAGCTTATAACGCAGGCCTCACAGCTGTATGATGAAGTAGCTACTGCTTATCATCTTCCCTGTCTTACAGATGGAGAAACGAGGCACAGAAAGGTTCCCAGCTAATGAGTGGCTATGCTGAGATTTGAAGCCAGCAGACTGGCTTGTTGAGTGTTCTGTGTTCTTGATGTTATGTTCCACTGGAACTTGGGGAGATGCATTTGTGACTGACGTCCTCGGACTGCACTTGGCATCAGAACCATCCAGGAACAAGGAAAGCCATCAGAGCCATGAGTGACTGGGGCAGTCAGGTTACCTGGCCCTGATTCTGCACTCTGCCCTTGATGAGGAGTTACCTTGCTGGGGCCGTGTTTGACTTGAGAACCAGAGCGCCCATGTTGGTCAGCATTCTCTTAATTGAGCACTATTGCTTGTTAGGGCATGATCTTGCAAGATGCCACCGTTAGCCCAACAGAGTGCTAGGGCAGCAGTGGAGCCAGTCCTCAGTCTGTCTTCTGAGGTCCAGACAGACCTCAACTGACTAACAGTGTCAGCAGGAGCTTGTGTACGGAGCTGTCTGCCAGGGACATGCCACATCACACAGTGCTGCCAACACCTTGCTTCTAGTTGGCTTGTCACTGGTAATCTGGAACCTCATCTAATAACTAATATGTCGCTACTTAATATCAAACAATCTGAAAGCCACCTGAAATACTGCCATACTTACTAAGCAATATTCTTCTTTAATACAAACTGAAATCAAATATTCACAAAAGTCTGTTATGTTGTTTGTGGGGTAGTTATTTATTTATTTATTTTTAAAGAGATGGGGTTTTGCCCACACTGATCTTGAACTCCTGGGCTCAAGCAACCCACCTGCCTCCGCCTTCCAAAGTGCTGGGATTACAGGCGTGAGCCACCACGCCCAACTTAAAAGTTTGTTATGTATGAAATCAGAGAAAAATCACAGCACACCCAGGAAACTCACATGGGCCACATTATGCCAATACAGCAAACTAGAAACCAGCAACAACCAAAATAAAACACGTTTCTGAATAACTTTTGAGTGAAGGATAATCAGAACTGAAATTAGAAGCAATTTAGAAGGAAGTGGCAAGAAAAATACTATACACCAGATGCGGTTATAAAAATACTTACGAGAAAGAGTGACTTCAGGTGAATTTATTAGAAATAAAGAGTAGGCCAGGTGCAGTGGCTCATACCTATAATCCCAGCACTTTGGGAGGCTGAGGCATGTGGCTACCTTGAGTGAGTCCAAGAGTTTGAGATCAGCCTAGGCAACATGGTGAAATGTCCTCTCAACCAAAAATACAAAAATTAGCCAGGCGTGGTGGTGCATGCCTGTAGTTCCAGGTCCTGGGGAGGCTGAGGTGGGAGGATCACCTGAACCCAGGAGGTCGAGGCTGCAGTGAGCTGTAATCAACTCATGAAGCTAGAAGGAACATGATGAAAAAAGTAAAGACACTAGAAGGAGAAGGATTTTTTTTTTTTTTTTTTTTTTTTTAAAGACAGGGTCTTGCTCTGTTACCCAGACTAGAGTGCAGTGGCACAGTCATAGCTCACCACAGCCTTGACTTGCTGGGCTCAAGTGATCCTCCCATCTTAGCCTCCAGAGTAGCTGGGACTATAGGCGTGCACCACCACCCTGGCTAATTTTTTTATTTTGTGGAGATGGGATCTTGTTTTGTTGCCCAGGCTGGTCTTGAACTCCTGGGCTCAAGCGATCCTCCCGCCTCAGCCTCTCGAAGTGCTGGGATTACAGGTGTGAGCCATCACCCCAGCTGAATATTTTTCTGTGTTAGTACGTGCAACTCAACCTTCTCTTTTCTGTACTGTTCTCATCATCATGACGGGTCATAAGACTTCACACCTGGGGCACAGGCTCCTTGGTTAATGTTCTCTTGTGGGTCACATCACACTTGCCTTGATACAGTCAAAAGCTCATGGAACTCTCATCCTGGCTGGGCCATTTAAAAGGTGTCAATTCTGCCTGCCAGGGTGCTGTGGCTCCAAGGTGACTGGTTTGTGTTTCCAGGCCATAATGAACTGTGAGCTCCCTCATGGCTGGTGCTGATGGAAATCAAGGAGGAACTCGGTTCAAACTCCTGATTGCCCTGCGGTCACTCTTAGCAGGGCAGCTGTCTTGGGCTTAGCTCTGGGTCCTCAGTAGAACCAGGCAGAGCCTCTGAGACAGCAGAGGACAGTCAGAAGTTGGCCACTTAGAAAGGATTTGTGTTTGCAGGAACAATTTGGGACCTGGTGGTGTTTTCATAAATGTCCTGTTATGCCTGTTTTGTTGTGTAGGTTTTTATCTGATGAAAATAGTCTGGAGTATAAATATTACAAGCTGAAGTTGGCAGAAATGCAGCGGATGAGCCAGAACTTGCGAGGAGCCGACCAGAAGCCAACTTCGGCAGAGTGTGCAGTGCGGGCCATGCTGTATGCCCGGGCTGTCCGTAACCTCAAGAAGAAACTGCTTCCGTGGCAGCGGCGGGGGCTCCTCCGTGCTCAAGGGCTCCGGGGCTGGAAGGCAAGGAGAGCGACCACTGGGACCCAGACCCTCCTATCCTCAGGCACCAGGCTGAAACACCACGGCCGGCAGACTCCAGGCCTCTCACAGGCAAAACCATCCCTGCCAGACAGAAATGATGCTGCCAACAAGGACTGCCCGCCAGACCCAGTTGGACCCTCTCCTCAGGACCCCAGCTCAGAAGCCTCAGGTCCATCCCCCAAGCCAACAGGAGTGGACATCTCTGAAGCACCTCAGACCTCTTCTCCCTGCCCATCTGCTGACAGTGGGTGCTCACTCCTGTCCCCCTCCTCTGGGCCCCAGTCCCTACTCTCCCATCTCCAAGGTCTCTCTAGAATTGGGGAGAGGGGGCTGCAATCTAGGCAAGGCAGTGGATAAAAGCCCTAGGGACCTGGCCAAGACAAGTGCACGTGTTGGCGCTTTCTCTCTTACTTTCTTGAGAGAGCTGCATGCAAGTCCTGCAGCTCCCTCCTCCTCTTCTGAGAGTGGAGCTGGCACGAGGTGCTGCCCCATGCCTCTGTGCTCCCTGACAGGGTTCTGCTGCTGGGGCCGTGGGCAGTTCGTTGTGTGAACTTGGGATCCCGTGTCCTGCTATATCCTGGCCTCTCTTGATAGTCCTCAGGGCTGTCTTGTTCTCTCATTCTGCCTCCTCATCCCCAGGGTCTCCACAGTTCCTGTTCTTGGGGTTCACTGACCTGCACTGATTCCTCTGAATCGACTAACTTCACCCCTTCTGTTTCTTCTGTCACCTTAGCTGTTTCCTTCTCTCTGTACCACAGGCCTGCTCTCTGGCCAGTGCTTCCTACTCAGCACTAAGTGGGAAGGAGAGGGCAAAAAAGTGTCCACAACGGCTGCATTCTCTAGGTGTTGCTATGTCATGAGCCATTCCAAACTGTGGCTTAAAACAGGAGGCATCAGCCGGGCATGGTGGCTCACTTGTAATCCCAGCACTTTGGGAAGCCAAGGCGGGCGGATTGCCTGAGCTCAGGAGTTTGCAACCAGCCTGGGCAACATGGTGAAACCCCATCTCTACTAAAAATACAAAAAATTAGCCAGTCGTAGTGGCACGTGCCTGTAGTCCCAGCTACTCGGGAGGCTGAGGCAGGAGAATCGCTTGAACCCAGGAGGCGGAGGTTGCAGTGAGCCAAGATCTCGCCGCTGCACTCCAGCCTGGGTGACAGAGCAAGACTCCGTCTCAAAAAAAAAAAAAAAATCCCGGAGGCATCCGGTATTGTGAATTTGCCAGTGGCTGGGTCGTCTGCTGAGCTAGCCCACACATGTGTCTGCGATCAGCAGCAGGTGTCCAGGCTGTCAGCTGAGATGATGGGCCACGCGCCTGTCATCCCCCCAGCAGCCAGCCCATGTTTGTTCACCTGGCAATTGGGGTTGGGGCTCCAGGAGAGAGAGCAGAAGTACTCGAGTCCTCCAGGGCCCAGGCTTGGAACTGGCAACAGGCTTTTCCACCACATGCTATAGCCGATTTGAGTCCCAGGACCAGCCCTGATTTGAGGGGGTGATACACAGAGTTCACTTGGTGACAAGGAGTCTGCATGTGGTGAAGGGCAAGGCTACAGGGAGGGGACACGCAGGCCATCTTTATAATCAGCTTCCACAACCCTGCAGTGTTTACACGGGGAGCAGCAGCTCAGGAGTCATGCCTGACAGGTGCTTTATGTTTTGTAGTTGACATGAAGACAATGGAGACTGCAGAGAAACTGGCTAGATTTGTTGCTCAGGTGGGACCAGAGATCGAACAATTCAGCATAGAAAACAGCACCGATAACCCTGACCTGTGGTACGTACCCGCCGGGTCTCATCACACCTTTTTCTTTTTCAAAGAGAGAAAGTCTAAGGATGTTGCTTAGGCTGAATTCAAATTCCTGGGCTCAAGTGATCCTCCTGTTTTAGCCTCCGGAGTAGCTGGGACCACAGGTGTGCTCCACTGCAACTGGCCATTATACCCTTTAGATTTGAGTGTGTTCATGCCACAAACATGTCCTGAGCCAGCCCACAGCCTGGCCAATGCATTCCTACCATGGGGGTTACACCAGGAGTAAATCATGACTTCACTTCAGCTGAGCCAGGGGCCTGAGGGAGAAAGATCTCTTCTAGTCACCTGAGTTCAGGAGTTTGAGAGCAGCCTGACCAACATGCTAAAACCCCATCTCTACTAAAATACAAAAATCAGCCGGACATGGTGGCAAGCACCTGTAATCCCAGCTGCTCAGGAAGCTGAGGCATGAGAATTGCTTAAACCCAGGAGGCAGAGGTTTCAGTGAGCTGAGATTGAGCCACTGCACTCCCTCCTGGGCAACAGAGCGAGACTTCATCTCAAAAAAAAAAAAAAAAAAAAAAAAG
>NC_037687.1:18592514-18612630 GCF_003255815.1 Theropithecus gelada | reverse complement strand
AGCCTGGGTAACAGAGCGAGACTTCATCTCAAAAAAAAAAAAAAAAAAAAAAAAAAGGCCGGGCGCAGTGTCTCATGTTTTTAATCCCAGCACTTCGGGAGACTGAGGCAGATGGATCATGAGGTCAGGCATTCAAGACCAGCCTTGCCAACGTAGTGAAACCCCGTCTCTATACTAAAAATAAAAAAAATTAGCCAGATGTAGTGGCGTGTGTCTGTAATTCCAGCTACTCGGGAGGCTGAGGCAGGAGAATTGCTTGAACCTGGGAGGCAGAGGTTGCAGTGAGCCGAGATCGCACCATTGCACTCCAACTTGGACAACAAGAGTGAAACTCCATCTCAAAAAAAAAAAAAATCTGTTCTAGGGGACCTGCCCTTCTGGGGCATCAGGAAAATCCTCCCCAGAGTGACATTTAATCTGCATCCAAAGACTAAATAGGAGTTGGCCAGGGGAGGGGGGAGAGGTGAGGATTTACTGCTCACTGCATGATAGTAGTGATAGTCAGCCCTTGCCCAGGTCTGGACAGGAGGCACTTCTACATGGGGATAACGTGGCGTGCTCATGCTGGGAGCAGGTACCTTTGCCCTTTCCATTCCTCAGATAGGTGGAGCTCTGCTCAAAAGCACACAGCCCGTAGGCAAGAAAACCTGGGCTAGAAGCCAGCTCTGCCCCTGGGGTTTTTCCCTGGGGTGATGTGAGACGCACCCTCCAGAGAAAGGCTACCAGTGGGAGGCACCCATCTTCCATTACGAGCCAGGACCCTACTGAGGGGGCTCTGAACTCCTCGTGCTGGTCCCAGCTTGTGGGACAGTCATGCCTTCGTCCAATTAAAAATACAATTGAAAACGTGCATTTCTTAGCGCATTTATGGAATTCAGTGGTGACGGAACATACTCTTTCAACTTGTTTGGGACCTGATTGCATGAGCCAGGCCCTATTCCCCCTCTGCAGCCTTGGCTTATGACTGGGTCCTGCACTGAGGTACCACCCACCTTGTGGGGCACCAACCACCTACAGACGGGAAGCCTGACCAGGCTTACAGTCAGGTTCTGCCTTTTACAGACAGTGGTGGCCTTGGGGAGCTGCTGGACCCTGTAGACCTCGGGGTTGGGCCTGTCCACTGTGTATGTGGGATTTCCCCTGGCAGGGTTGGGTAAGGAGGACAGCTCAGTGCAGGGCAGCTGGGGGCATCCCATCAGTCCTTTTTTCTTTTTCTTTTCCTTTTTTTTTCCAATGAAAAGTACAGTTTAAAGGAGAATTTTGCATTAGCCTGGGTACTTGGGCTGTACTACTTGTTGGGTTTTGGGTGATTCCTCCCCATCTGTGACAGCCTTTTCTGAGCAGTGTCCTTCAGAGTACTCTGTTCTGTCCTTCCCTGGAGGGAGAGCCCTGGATCCTGACCACGATACTGGGCAGGGTGTTGGACGCTATCCAGCCATGCTTGTAAATGGGCCAAGATGACTTTGTGTTTCTTTTGCCTTTAGAAAAATTTTATTTCTAATGTGCTGAAGCTCATTGAGTTAATTCATTTTGTGGGTGTGGTTATGTTATAAAGTTGTCATACAATCTTATTTATTTATTTATTTATTTATTTTTGAGACGGAATTTTACTCTGTCACCCAGGCTGGAGTGCAGTAGCGCGATCTCGGCTCACTGCAACCTCCGCCTCTCGGGTTCAAGCGATTCTCCTGCCTCAGACTCCCAAGTAGCTGGGATCACAGGTGTCACCCAGCTAATTTTTGTAGTTTTAGTAGAGACGGGGTTTCACCATGTTGGCCAGGCTAGTCTTCAACTCCTGACCTCAGGTGATCCTCCTGCCTCAGCCTCCCAAAATGTGCTGGGAGGCATGAGCCACCATGCCCGGCCCAGATTCATTTGTTTCTGCTAATATTTAGGGGTGTGTGTGTGTGTGTGTGTGTGTGTGTGTGTGTGTGTTAGCCTGGTATAGTGGCATTTGCCTATGGTCCCACCTACTTGGGTGGGTGACATAGGAAGATTTCTTGAACCCAGGAGTTTGAGGCTGCAGTGAGCTGTTATCACACCACTGCACTCTAGCCTGGACAACAGAGTGAGACTCCATCTCTAAAAATGTATAATAATAAATAATTATAAAGCTGTCCAGTTTTTCCAATACCATTCTTTGAAAGACCACCCCTTTTTCGCAGTAGTTTGAGAGGCTACCTTAATCGAATGCTGGGTTTCTGGTCTTTCTATTCTGTTCCTTCGGTATGTCTTATGGACTACTATGCTGTTTAACTCTAGAGGCTTTGGGGCATTTTGTAGTGTTTGGTGGGGCTGGAACCCCTTATGAGTCTTGTTCGGAGTTTTCCCAGATACTTTTACATATTATTTTTCTTTATGAACTTTAGAACCATCTTGTCCTGATTCAGAACAGGGTTTTATTGGGATATATTAATATGCTAATTGGGAGGACTTGGCACATTTATGAGGTTGAGTTGCCTTATGAGGACCATTTTTCCTTTGGTCCAAGTGGACTTTGGTGCTTTCAGGAGTGTTTTAAGTTTGTCATACCAGCCACAGCTTCATAGCTGTGGTTACAAGTCAAAGTGGCCACCAGACCCCTGAGGCACAGAGAGGCCTCATCTCCACGCCCACATAGCTGGACTGCAGGCCCCAAGTGGGAAGTGCTAGGGGTGAGGAGCCTTCTCTGGGGGCACCTTACAGCTCCATGGTGCACATGTTCCAGCAGTAACTGTGCAGGGCCTCCTGGCGTCTCTCCATGCTTCTCGTATCTGGGAGGAACCAGAGTCAAAATGGGCACATGGAGGCCCAGAGAGGCTAGTGATGTAACCAGAAAGGGTGAGATGGGTCTCAGGCCAGATTTCTATTCCAGCATTTTCCCAGGCCCTGCATACCTTGTTCATCTGCCTCTCTCCCCTGGAAAGTAGTTACGCTCCTTGAATTCTAGCTCCTTATTAAGTTACTAGTACTCTTCAAATTTTCTGTCATTGAGAGGCTGCACCATCAAGCTATAGCCGCATAGAGAGCGGTCAGGTTATTCTTTCCCTTATCCCACCTCCACCTTCCTTGGATCAATCCCGGCAGTTTCAGCAAATAAAAATGTTGAGAGATTCCATCTGGTAACCTAATGTATTTCCTCTGTGCCCCAGGTTTCTACATGACCAAAATAGTTCTGCTTTCAAATTCTATCGAAAGAAAGTGTTTGAACTATGTCCATCAATTTGTTTCACATCATCTCCGCACAACCTTCACACTGGTGGTGGTGACACTGCGGGTTCTCAGGAGAGCCCCATGGACCTCATGGAAGGGGAAGGAGAGTTTGAAGATGAGCCCCCTCCGCGGGAGGCTGAGCTGGAAAGCCCAGAGGTGATGCCTGAGGAGGAGGAGGAGGAGGATGAGGATGGCGGAGAGGAGGCCCCTGCTCCCGGAGGGGCGGGCAAGTCTGAGGGCAGCACCCCTGCCGATGGCCTTCCCAGTGAGGCTGCCGAGGACGACCTGGCTGGAACACCTGCCCTGTCACAGGCCACCTCAGGTACCTGCTTCCCCCGGAAGAGGATCAGCAGCAAGTCGTTGAAGGTTGGCATGATTCCAGCTCCCAAGAGAGTATGTCTCATCCAGGAGCCAAAAGGTGAGTGCCCGCCTGTCGGCACAGCTGCCTCCAGCACAGTTCTTGGTTGGTGGGCTGTGAGAGTTAGAAGAGACAGTTGGAGACATTTTAATCCTAAAGAGTTTTGTGCACCACTCCAAAATGTGAACCGACACTCATGTTTCCCGGTGGTCTGAAGGCATTGCTCTAAAGACATGTTTCCTTGCTGCCCTGTGGCTTCTGGCACACTACTTGCTACTGGACATTTCCCTGACTGCCCGGATTCAGGTCGGGGCTTCCCCACTTGTGGAGGGGTGGGCCTGGGTCATCTCAGCTGTTTTCCTGCCTGTGACTTTGTCAGCTGGGGGCCCTTCTGAGCTCCTGGAAGGCCCAGGGTGCTGATAAGCTGCTTCATGTCATGACAGTGAGATGGGAACAGAGCAAGGGTGGTCCCAGGCAGTGGTCAGTGGGACCTTCCTTGGCCGTGGGAAGCCATCTCCTGCTCTCCTGTGGGGAGGTTCCGGGTTCTTGAGGTATAATTTACCAGCAATGAAACACACCCTTTCCAGGTGGACCATTTGAGTTTTGTTGACTGTGCAGAGGCGAGACCCCACCAATACAGCAGAGCTGAAGCCTGTTCCCAGAACAGGTCTCTTGTCCCATTTCAGTCCCCTGCCCCATTCAGCCCCAGCAACCACTGACTGTTTTCCGAGACCCAGGTATTCTACCTTTCCTAGTCTATCAGTACATGGAATTGCATCGCATGTGGCCTTTTGGTGGGCAGGCCGTGGCCCAGATGACTCCTGTGCCCCCCATGCCCTCCAAGCTATCTCCCCACAGTCAGGCCTGGACCGTGCTTTCACATGGGACTTCTGCTGCAAAACCTGTGTGTGAAGTTGTAGTGAATGGTGCCCCATTGTGGGACTGTGTTAAACAGTCACCGGTGTGTTCTACATCATTCAGACAGTCATATTTACAGGTGACAGTGGCCTTATGGTTTTGCCTGCTTTGGAATAGTCCTCATGTTTTGTGTTTGAAAACCTTGGTGTTGCAGTGAAATGCTAACCATTCTACTATAACCCTTACCATCGTTCAAAACTTCAAAACTTCTCATGGGCCGGGCGCAGTGACTCGTGCCTATAATCCCAGCTTAGCGGGGCTGAGGCAGGAGTATTGCTTGAGCCCGGGAGTTTGAGACCAGCCTGGGCAAGATGGCCAGACCTCATCTTTACAAGAAAAAAAAATTTAATGTAAAAAAATGAAGTAAATAATTAAACTTGTCATGGATGGTGGGTAGTGTATCAGAGTGCTTGTTATGTATGCTCTTCTTGGTGGAGTTTTTTATTTCTGTTTTAGAAGCTCTCAGTTCTTTTGGTAATTGATGAGATAAAACCAGACCTGCACCGGGTGTACTGGCTCACGCCTGTAATCCCAGCAATTTGGGAGACTGAGGCGGGAGTTTGAGACCAGCCTGACCAACATGGAGATACCCCATTTCTA
The DNA here is from genome assembly GCF_003255815.1 of Theropithecus gelada. NCBI lineage: Eukaryota > Metazoa > Chordata > Mammalia > Primates > Cercopithecidae > Theropithecus > Theropithecus gelada. The sequence continues at coordinate 18,607,562 of NC_037687.1, read as the reverse complement.
CTTAAAATACCGAATTAGCCAGGCGTGGTGGTTCATGCTTGTAATCCCAGCTACTCGGGAGGCTGACGCAGGAGAATCTCTTGAACCTGGGAGGTGAAGGTTGGCATGAGCCGAGATCATGCCACTGCACTCCAGCTTAGGCAACAAGAGCGAAACTCCATCTCAAAAAAAAAAAAAACAGACTTGCTAATCTCCCTTTCATAAAAAATAAAATAAAATAATACGATTTGGTCCTCTATATGAGAAGCATAGTTGTTTTTTACTAGAAAGTTTTAGGCAGACTGTAATTCTTTTTTTTTGAGATGGAGTCTTGCTCTTGTCGTCCAGGCTGGAGTGCAGTGGCGCAATCTCGGCTCACTGCAACCTCTGCCTCCCAAGTTCCAGTTATTCTCCTGCTTCAGCCTCCTGAGTAGCTGGGATTACAGGAGCTCGCCACCATGCCTGGCTAATTTTTATACTTTTAGTAGAGACGGGGTTTCGCCATGTTGACCATGCTGGTCTCGAACTCCTGACCTCAGGTAATCTACCTGCCTCGGCCTCCCAAAGCGATGGGATTACAGGCATGAGCCACTGTGCCTGGCCCAGACTTTAATTATTTCCCAGTGAATTAGCTACAGATAAACTAGGAGGGCATAGTATCACAAATAGCTGGTACACAAATATTTCTGTAGTCATGGAAAATAATCCATGTATTGGATCCTTTGTTATAAATGTGGGGACTCTTAGGTTTGAATAGACTTTCCAAAAGCGAGGCACCCCTCAAGTGAACCCTTCACTATGGCCCAAGCTGCCTTCCCTGAGTGTGTCCCGCCTCTGCTCACTCCAGGGGTCATACATGTTCATTCCTGAGAAGAGCTGGGGCACAGCTGGGGCTTAGGCCCATGCAGGGCCCAAGACACCTTCTGTCGTCAGAGAACTGTTAGCCAAAATAGACTGCAAGACCTTCAGTCTCTAAGTAATGTAGGGAAAGCACGTGTATGTATGTGTACATGTCTCTTTCTTTTGCCTTCTAGTCCATGAACCAGTTCGAATTGCCTATGACAGGCCTCGGGGTCGTCCCATGTCCAAAAAGAAGGTGAGCTTAATCATTTGTAGTCCTTACGCAAAGTATAGTTGGTTAGAATTTGTTGGAGTTCCAATGGAAGCTGCAGCTTGTGATTAAGCTATGCTCACATTTCAAACTGACGTATTAACGTGTAAAACACAAGAGACTTTTCTCTTGGGAGGACTTTTGAAAACTGTTTTGCCGGCCAGGCGCGGTGGCTCAAGCCTGTAATCCTAGCACTTTGGGAGGCCGAGACGGGCGGATCACGAGGTCAGAAGATCGAGACCATCCTGGCTAACACGGTGAAACCCCGTCTCTACTAAAAAATACAAAAAACTAGCCGGGCAAGGTGGCGGGCACCTGTAGTCCCAGCTACTCGGGAGGCTGAGGCAGGAGAATGGCGTAAACCCGGGAGGCGGAGCTTGCAGTGAGCTGAGATCCGGCCACTGCACTCCAGCCCGGGCGACAGAGCCAGACTCCGTCTCAAAAAAAAAAAAAAAGAAAAGAAAACTGTTTTGCCTTTGTTCAAAGCATAGACTAGTGATTCATCTGTGTAATGGATAGTTGAGATCCCTGTAATGAATGCAGTGGGATTTGAGAGATAAGCGAGATAGTGTCTTGGCCTTGTAAGAAGTTCAAGCTAGGCTAGGTGTGGTGGCTTATGCCTGTAATCCCAGAACTTTGGGTGGCAGGGGCGGGCAGATCACAAGGTCAGGAGATCGAGACCATCTTGGCTAACACGGTGAAACCCCATCTGTACTAAAAATACAAAAAATTAGCTGGGCGTGGTGGCGGGCGCCTGTACTCCCAGCGACTCGGGAAGCTGAGGCAGAAGAATGGCGTGAACCTGGGAGGCAGAGCTTGCAGCGAGCCGAGATCGTGCCACTGCACTCCAGCCTGGGCAACAAAGCAAGACTCTATCTCAAAAAAAAACCAAAAAAACAAAAAAAAACAAAAAGTTCACGCTAAGGCCTATTGGGTGGTTTACGCCTGTGATCCCAGCAGTTTAGGAGGCCGATATGGGCAGATCGCTTGAGCCCAAGAGTTTAAGACCAGCCTGGGCAACAGGCAAAACCCTGTCTCTGCAAAAAATACAAAAATTAGTTGGGCATGGTGGCGCATGCCTGTAGTCCCAGCTACTCTGGTGGCTGAGGTGGAAGGATAATTTGGGCCTGAGAGGTCGAGGCTGCAGTGAGCTGATTGCACCATTGCACCCCAGCTTGGGCAACAGAGTGAGAGACCCTGTCTCAAAAAAAAAAAAAAAAAAGTTCAAGTTATCCAAGCGCACTGATTCACGCCTGTAATCCCAGTGCTTTGGGAGGCCAAGACTGGGGGATCACTTGAGTCCAGGAGTTTGAGGCCAGCCTGGGCAACATAGTAAGATCTATGTCTCCTCCTGGTCTCCTTAAAAAATAAAACATAAAAACGTTCAAGCTTAGTAGACTGGAAGTGTGGTGAAGAGAGTGCACTCATCTGCTAGTAAACAGAGCATGGTGTGTGCCGTCAGCACCTCCTACGTGCCAGATCCTGATTGTCCACCTGGAGGCAGCAGCGAGCAGGGCCAACAGTGAAAGAGAAATGGATGAGGTGGTCCTGGGGAGGCTGTGGGCAAAGAGAAGCAGGTCAAGGAGAGGGAGAATAAGGTGGGGTCTAGGGGATGCCGCTGAATTGGGAAAGCCAAGGGAGGTCTCTCTTGCAGATGATGTTGGCACAAGCCTGGAGGAGCTGAGGAGAAACAGTGTGGAGATCTGAGAAGGGCACAGCCTCAGCAGAGAGTCTGGGGCAGCAAGAGACCTTTGTGGCAGCAGAGGAATCGGGGTGGTCACACAGGACCTCAACAGATGTTAACACTGTGGCCCTTTCTCAGGGAAGGGAGGGTCCCTCTGGGACCTGTGGCGGATGTGGCCACTAGGGTGGAGAGCAGCCTGTGGGTGGGAAGCAGGAGGAGGCTCAAACTTAAGACAATTGGACCAGGGCATGAGGAGCAACGAGAAGGGGTGAAGATGGAGTGGGTGACACCTGATTGTGGGCTGGGTGTGCAAAAGCCAGGGGTCCAGGTGACCCCAGGGTAGTCAGCTTGGGCAGAAGAGGGACAGAACTACCATTCACTGACCTAGAGGCAGGTTATAGAAAGGGGGCAGATACACTCCAGATGGCCTGGGGAACACAGTGCTGGGGGCAGGCAGGGTCACCTGGGACACATGTGGAGAGACTGCACCGGTCCTTCATGGTCAGGGAGGAAGGTGGGGAGCCAGGCGAGGTCGCTCTGCTGGTGTCAGGCAATGCCATGTTGCTTCCAACCCCTTCCAGGTGATCTAGGTCAGTCTGACCCCAATTATGGCAGGAAGGAGGAACCTTCCCGAATCCAGAGCTCATGGTCCTGACTGATGTGCCAGGTTTTAGGCTGAGCTGGCATCTGGTGTCCGTTTGTGTGGCCTGGGTAAGGGCACGGCCACATGAGGGCACAGCAGGGCCTTGGTGTCAGGCACAGCTGTACTCTAGCCCAGCCCTGCCACCGAGTAGTTTTGTAACCTTGGCATGTAACCCCCGAGCCACGGGTTTGTCTGTAAAATGGGACGGCCACACCTACCCAGCAGGTAGGAGGTACGGTGAGGATTAAACTGAACAAGGTTCCTGGTGGGTGTCCTGCACGTGCTGTTCTCTCCTTGAGACTCTGCACCTGTCCTCCTTTCTGCCAGTGACTGCAAATGGAAGGGAGGCTGTGGTGGCTGCAGCTCTCTTCTGCACGCCTCCGCCTTGCCCACAGGGCTTGGCTTTCCTCCAGCTGTCCAGGAAACCGCCATCATGATTGTTAAACACAGATTTAAACATTCCCGAAGAAACTTCCAGGCTGAGCCGACCCCTCTTGCGCTGCACCTCCAAGCAGCTATCCTGAAAGGGAAAAGAGTGCAGACCTGCCATTTGGGGACCCCGTGTCCCGCCATGACCAGCATTTCCCCTTCCTTCCCTACCCGTCACCCCAGGGCCCAGGTCGTGCGCAGTTCCCAGGAGGGCCTGACGGATGCCCTGTTTCTCATCTCATCCGGTGGGTTCTGTCACCTCTTTTCTCCAGGCCACTTTCTCATGGCAAGGGGCCCCCCAGTATAGCAGGTCCTGTGTGGTGTCCCCTGGCTTGCAGAGGTGTCTCTTCACTGTTAGTGCCCCTCTTCCTGTCCCAGCCCACAGCATAGCTCCTCCCTTCATACCTTCCCTCCTTAACTGCCCTGCAGAGAAACTTATTCCCACACCACCTCACCAAGACCACCTCATGCCATTATGGAGGAGCCGCCTGCATCCAGTAACTCACACATCCACACACACAAGATACACACACGTGGACGCATATGCACACACACACGCGTACACACACACAGCTACTTCATATAATACCCTCGGAGATGCATCTGAAGAGAACAAAGGGAATTTCCCTCCGCCTTTGAAGGTCCAAGTCTAAACCTGTTGAAATGAACTGACAATAGGAAGATTAACAGGATAAAAAATGGTATGCAGTCCAGGTGCACCTGTAATCCCTGAACTTCGGAAGGCCAAGGCAGGAGGATCGCTTGAGCCCGGGAGTTCAGGACTGCAGTGAGCCATGATGGAACCACTGCACTCCAGCCTGGGTGACAGAGCAAGATCCTGTCTCAAAACAAAAAAGTTATACATATTTATTCACGTGCATAAGCACAGGAGCCATATAAAACATTATGAAAACTCAAAGAAGGGCCAGGTGGTTGAAGCTAAATACCTTTTCATAGGGGAGAGGGCAGTTGGGAGGCTATAGGTAACTTTAGAGGGGAAGCAGAAGATTTTAGGAGAGATGAATGGAGGCAGGCATCATCTTGTGAATGATCCTCACTGAGAATTGAATGGGACTAGAGAACAGCCAATGGTTTGGGCTCTAGGTGTGGTGTTTAACATTCCATCATTTCAACTCTGGTTAATGACGTTTCAGGGAAGAGATCCAAGGCCCTTCTGTTCTTCTTGGGCAGGTCCAGTTTCTAGGTAGATAGGGAACTTGAAGAGAACAGCTTCCTCCTGTGCTTTGGGAGGGACGGAGACAGGAGGGAGGTCAGAGGGACCTTGAGGCTGTTGCTTTAGTCCCACCTGTCAAAGTGCCATAATTTGGGGTATATGTTTCTTTTTTTTTTTTTTTTTTTTGAGACGAAGTCTCCCTTCGTTGCCAAGGCTGAAATGCAATGGCACAATCTCGGCTCACTGCAACCTCTGCCTCCGAGATTCAAGGAATTTTCCTGCCTCAGCCTCCTGAGTAGCTGGGATTACAGGCATGCACTACCACACTGGGCTAATTTTTGTATTTTTAGTAGAGATGGGGTTTCACCATATTGGTCAGGCTGATCTCAAACTCTTGACGTCGTGATCCACCCACCTTGGCCTCCCAAAGTGCTGGGACTACAGGCGTGAGCCACCACGCCCAGCCTTGGGGTATCCGTTTCTGATCCCTTGCGTCTTGCTGCCTGTTGAGTTCTCGGCACCTCTCCAGGTTGTTTTGTCCCTTTCTAGGGTGAGAACACTGAGGCCCCAGGAGCTCCAGGGGCCCAGGCCTTCCTTATGGGAGCAGTTGCTCTCTTCTCCCTCCTGACCTGAGGCCCTGCACTCTCCCTTCTCCCTTCCCTCTCCCAACCCCTGCCTCCCCCAGGCTTAGCCTTTTCTGCCTTGTCTCCAAGCTCCTTTGTCTCTGAAGTGCCTCCCCCATGCACCCCTAACGTTAGGGAAGCTGATTCCTGGGCACCTCAATGCAGATGGCAAGGGAGGATTTGTATTTTGGTTGAATTGTACCTCGTGAGGCCTGCATGACATGATGGGGCAGGTCGCTAAGCTGATGAGGGCTGACTGCCCAAGGACCTGAGCTCACAGGACTCAGCACGCCCTTCTCACCCTGCTTCCCATGCCCAGGGTCATCTAACCCTCTCCCAGCCACTCCCACCTGTCCCCTGCTCAGACCCCCAGCACCAGCCTCCATGATCCTCCTCAGCACCTTCTTCTCTCCCTCTCAAGAGTACATGAACTCTCGCAGCCTCTCAGGTAGTTCAGTATATGCCTTAAAGAAATACATCAGCCAGGCACAGTGGCTCATGCCTATAATCCTAGCACTTTGTGAGGCTGAGGCGGGCAGATCAGCCAAGGTCAGGAGTTCAATCAAGACCAGTGTGGCTAACATGGTGAAACCCCATCTCTACTAAAAGTACAGAAATAGTCGGGCGTGGTGGCACACACCTGTAATCTCAGCTACTCGGGAGGCTGAGGCAGGAGAATCACTTGAACCCAGGAGACGGAGGTTACAGTGAGTTGAGATTGCATCCCTGCACTCCAGCCAGGGCACCAGAGCAAGACTCCGTCTTTTTTTTTTTTTTTTTTTTTTTTTTTTGAGACGGAGTCTGGCTCTGTCGCCCGGGCTGGAGTGCAGTGGCCGGATCTCAGCTCACTGCAAGCTCCGCCTCCCGGGTTTACGCCATTCTCCTGCCTCAGCCTCCCGAGTAGCTGGGACTACAGGCGCCCGCCACCTTGCCCGGCTAGTTTTTTGTATTTTTTAGTAGAGACGGGGTTTCACCGTGTTAGTCAGGATGGTCTCGATCTTCTGACCTCGTGATCCGCCCGTCTCGGCCTCCCAAAGTGCTAGGATTACAGGCTTGAGCCACCGCGCCCGGCCAAGACTCCGTCTTTAAAAAGAAAAAAGGCAGGGCGCGGTGGCTCACGCCTGTAATCCCAGCACTTTGGGAGGCTGAAGCAGGTGGATCATGAGGTCAGGAGATCGAGACCATCCTGGCTAACACAGTGAAACCCCGTCTCTACTAAAAATACAAAAAAATTAGCCGGGCATGGTGGCAGGTGCTTATAGTCCCAGCTACTCAGGAGGCTGAGGCAGGAGAATGGTGTGAACCTGGGAGGCAGAGCTTGCAGTGAGCCGGGATTGCGCCACTGCACTCCAGCCTGGGCGACAGAGCGAGACTCCGTCTCAAAATAAATAAATAAATAAATAAATAAATAAATAAATAATAATAATAAAAGCTGGGTGCAGTGGCACATACCTGTAGTTCCAGTTAATGGGGAGACTGAGGTGGGAGAATCACTTAAAACCGGGAATTCGAGACCAGCCTGGACAACATAGCGAGACTCTATATTTTAAAAAAACACAGACAAGTTTTGTTTTTTTTTTTTTTTTTTTTTTTTTTTTTTTTTTTGTTTTTTTTTTTGAGACGGAGTCTCGCTCTGTCACCCAGGCTGGAGTGCAGTGGCCGGATCTCAGCTCACTGCAAGCTCCGCCTCCCGGGTTCACGCCATTCTCCTGCCTCAGCCTCCCGAGTAGCTGGGACTACAGGCGTCCGCCACCTCGCCCGGCTAGTTTTTTGTATTTTTTAGTAGAGACGGGGTTTCACCATGTTAACCAGGATGGTCTCGATCTCCTGACCTCGTGATCCGCCCGTCTCGGCCTCCCAAAGTGCTGGGATTACAGGCTTGAGCCACCGCGCCCGGCCTGTTGTTTTTTTTTTTTAGACAGAGTCTTATTCTGTTGCCCAGGCTGGAATGCAGTGGCGCAATCTCGGCTCACTGCAACCTCCGCCTCCCAGGTTCAAGTGATTCTCGTGCCTCCACCTCCCAAATAGCTGGCATTACAGATGCCCGCCACCACGCCTGGCTAATTTTTATATTTTAGTAGAGACAGGGTTTTGCCAGGTTGGCCAGGCTGGTCTCAAACTCCTGACCTCAAGTGATCCAACCCACCTTGGCCTTCCAAAGTGCTGAGATTAAAGGCATGAGCCACCGCACCCAGCCCACCCACACAAGTTTGTGAAGAGCCAAGGAATACATGGCAAGGTCTTGGACTGCCCAGCTAGGCTCTCACACAGCAGTGTGTCATGAACATTCATGAGTGAATAGAAATTCCTTCTGCTAGATCCCTGCAGGCTCCTCCTCCAGAGGCCCCAGGGCCCTGTCTGTCCCCAGATCTCCATCCAGTGGCCCAGAGAATGCTGCACTTCCCCACCACCCACAGGACCAATCACAGCTGTACTAGCTCTCAGTGAGGTCTGCTCTGAGCTAGATCTCACACAGACTCTGGTGTCCAAGTAGAACTCAGTCCCTAGGACAGACAAGGCAGTCAGGGATTGAATGAAGCACAGAGGGAGGGGTATGTTGGGGTGGTTCAGGGAGGGTACTGCCAGCCAGTTCTCACCCACCGTCTGGCCCCCATTCTGCCTCCAGGCCTATGCCCTGGTGCCCCCCACTCTTCCTGTGGTCGTCACAGGGCCACCCTTCTTTATCCAGGGCTCCGCTGAGGGCCATCCTACTGACTCCTTGACCCCGGGACTGCACATTCCCTTACCCAGTTTTCCTCACAGTCTTGGCACCAGGGTTATAGTGGTGGCTGAGAGGCAGGACTGACCTCAGGCCAGTAACCTCTGACTTAGAAGTTCCATCCCACCCAGGGATGTTGCAGAGAACTGGGAAAGTGACCGGAGCTTGAGCCTGAGCATCTGGAGAGTCAGGAGAGCATTTGGGGGTGAGGGGCTCCAGGCACTGCCTAGGACAGACCCTTGATCCAGGCACCTCCCTGTGGCCCACATGTCTGGACTCCTCTCTCCTCAGAAACCCAAGGACTTGGACTTCGCCCAGCAGAAGCTGACCGATAAGAACCTGGGCTTCCAGATGCTGCAGAAGATGGGCTGGAAGGAGGGCCATGGCCTGGGCTCTCTCGGAAAGGGCATCCGGGAGCCAGTCAGCGTGTACGCAGCAGGCAGCCTGGGGTGGGAGTGGGTGGGGCCTCAGTCCTTCCACCTGCAGCCTGACCTTGGCTCCCTCACGCCCAAGGTGACTTACAGCTGGCAATTGATTTTTGTTTTTTAAACAAAAGGCATCTTCAGATGAGAAGCTGATCATTTACATATGCAGGTGTTTACAGGGCTCCTTTCTGTCCTGCTGTAGATTTTTTAACCAGCTTGTTGGCCCTGGTCATTTTGTCCTCATTTGTTATCATCATAAAAGCTAAGTGGTATTTCTGTGTAGTTTTGGCCTGGAACCACTTTCCCATTCCCGGGAACCCATAGCCGGGCCAGCCAGGGTCCCGAACACAGGCCCAAAGTTTATTAAACCCCAATCGTAACATCCAGCAGGCATTTCATTTAATACTGAGCTTAGTGCCTGCTGGGTAAGGCATTCCAAGGTAACCAGGGCCCTCTGGGCACCCCCTCAAAAGCCAGCTCTTCTTCGAGGGTGAGTACTCCTTGTTTCCACTGTGAGTCGTGTCTTGATTTTCCCTCTCTTTGATGTCTCAGTGTGTGTCCCAAACACCTGCATCTCATGGACTGTTTGTGCCCATGCCCAGTTCCTGGCATGCCAGGCCCTGGGCTCAGGTGCACAACTGACTCTCTTTTTCACTCCTTAGGGGAACCCCCTCAGAAGGGGAAGGGTTGGGTGCTGACGGGCAGGAGCACAAAGAAGACACATTCGATGTGTTCCGGCAGAGGATGATGCAGATGTACAGACACAAGCGGGCCAACAAATAGGTATGTTTACGGGACAGTGCATAAGGCCCTCCGCCCTCACCGGCATGCTGGTATGCAGAGAAATTCCCCCAACAAAGTTGATATTCCCTGTTCCCCCAAAAATGCCACACACAAAAAAATCACAAAATTCTGTGAGGGAAACAAAAGGGTCTCTGGATGCGGATATGCCCCATTCTTACATTCCAGGTTTGCTGAAGGAGCAAACCTCATGTTGGCCAAGGGCAGCTGCATGTGGCCTGCCTGGTGCCCTGGTTGTGAGCCCCTCGAAGCCTCTAGGCCAGGCTCCGTGGATGTGCACGTGGAAATAGGCCACGCCTGTCTCTTCTCTTGCTCAAGTTTTCTCTCACAGATGAGGGCCACCTACCACATAACATGACCAGCAAACGGATTGTTTAGTCCAGAGGGCCTTGCCATCATGCAAGTGGAAGGCCGACTGTGACAGCCACCGCCACAGAGGATGGCAGTTAGCTGTGTCCCTTTGTGAGGGTCTTCAAATCCTTTTCCTTCTGCAGGGCCTTGGGCCTGTAAATATCCTCATCTTTCTACTTTTTTTTTTTTTAGTTGTCCCTCTCACCTAATTTCCAACTCAGTTTTGAACAAAATCGTTCTCTTCCTGAATAGATCAAAACCACTGATGAGAAAGATAAGCCTTGAAGCAGCAATTGCCCTTAAAACATCATCCCTGCCCTGGATCGGCCTGGAGCCAGTGCCCAAGTACGGTTTGGTGTGTACATGAAAACAAACGTCTCTGCAGTCTCTGGGGCGGAGGTTTCGCTGGCTTTTCTTTCTCTCAAAGAAAAAACATGCACCATTTTCAATGTGCTTTTGCCTCTCCTCTCTGTTCACATGCTTTTAGCAGCAAGTCCCCTCCAAATCTGTCTTGGTTCCCCTTCAGAAGGTGGCGCTGCCCCCGAAAGGCACCTCAGCCTGTGAGTGCTGAGGAACCAGCTCCTCTGGCTGGTTTTCCAGTCGGACTGGCCATTGCTCTCCAGAAGTGCTCTGTTAGCAAACGTGATGTGGAAACGATCACAGATGGTGTTTTCTCGTTGTTCTCCAGAATTTATACGGGGGAGACAAATCGGTAATTACCAAGTCTGCGCTCGGGTACCAAAGCTCTGAAGCTCTCTGAACAGTTGCCATACTTGAGTTGATGAATGTGTTATTCATGATGTCTCATCTCTTCAGTGCATCTTGATAGACTTAATAAAATTTTAGCAACGGTACAGAATAGCTCTATCAGGTGGGGAGTAATCACTAAACAGATTAAATCGGCCCCAGATTTACATGTCTCTTTAGAATCCACAGTGTAAGCAAACTACAGTTACAAAAGGATGGGGGTTGTAAACTCTCTGAGACTCTGCACTTTTCGCACGTGTAGCATCGTCAAGTGCTGTCTTATTACAGCCTTTGTAAGGAGAGGCAGGCTCCCCCTGGGGTGGGCTCTGCAGCTGCTCTATTTCCAGGCGTGTGATCGCTGCCACTCTACAGATTCCCCAGCAGTCTGCTGTGTGTAACTCCACTCAGTTCTCCACTCATTCTTCCTCGTGAAGCAGGAGCATTAAAGTTTTAAGTATGGGCAAAAATCTGGAAAACTTAGGATCCTCCTCACACCCCGGGATAGGGGACGCAGCAGTGGCTAGGGCATCAGCCCCAGAACTGAGTGGGAAATGCCACTTGTATTGGTTGTAAAGAAATCCTGGCTTTGGGCTGGGCATAGTGGCTCAAGCCTGTAATCCCAGCACTTTTGGGAGGCGGAGGCGGGTGGATCACCTGAGGTCAGGAGTTTGAGACCAGCCTGGCCAACATGGTAAAACCCCATCTCTACTAAAAATACAAAAAAAAAAATTAGCCAGGCGTGGTAGCAGGCACCTGTAATCCCAGCTACTCAGGAGGCTGAGGCAAGAGAATCACTTGAACCTGGGAGGTGGGGGTTGCAGTGAACTGAGATCATGCCACTGCACTCCAGTCTGGGCAACAGAGCAAGACTCCATCTCAAAAAAAAAAAAAAAAAAGGCTGGGCGCGGTGGCTCACGCCTGTAATTTTAGCACTTTGGGAGGCCTAGGCAGGTGGATCACGAGGTCAAGAGATCGAGACCATCCTGGCCAACATGGTGAAACCCCGTCTCTACTGAAAATGCAAAAAATTAGCTGGGTGTGGTGGCAGGTGCCTGTAGTCCCAGCTACTCAGGAGGCTGAGGCAAGAGAATCACTTGAACCCGGGAGGCAGAGGTTGCAGTGAGCCGAGATTGTGCCACTTCACTCCAGCCTGGCAGCAGAGTGAGACTCTGTCTCAAAAAAAAAAAAAAAAAGAAAGAAAAGAAATCCTGGCTTTCTTTAAGCCACAGACTTCCTAGGCTGTGGTCCGAGCTCCTTGTCTGCCTGGTCCCTGTCACCTTGCAGTGCCACCACCCCCAGGGGCTCTGCTTGCTTCCAGTGGCTTCTGTAGCTTTGGCAACTGGCAGATCTTTATGGCAGTAGAGGTGCCAGCATGGAGGATGGGGCTTGGGTTTATTACCCAACCCTCGAACGAACCAGCCTGTGGGGGCCTGGAGTAGAGCTGGTTTTGGGGAACCACAGGTGCGGGGGGTTCATCTTCTCCTTTCTCCTTCTCCTTTCCTGACTCCTCCGACAGCTTCCATGTTGGCCGTGGGTCAGGTGAATGGATGGAGCTCCGAGCGGGGCTCGGCCCGCTGGCCCGAGCGAGGCACACACACCTACAGCGTGGATCAAGCTCGCTCTCTCCAGCATCGCCCTGACCATTCCATGTGCTTTGTCCTAGCATGTTAATTCTTGACTTTCTCCACTTCATTTTACTAAAAAGTTAAATGCTTTAGGAATTTGTGGTGTGTGGCCACTGACCACCCCCCACCTCCTGCCGCTCCTCCAAGTTTGAGCTGAGATGGTTCTGTGAGTCCTTGGCAGGGGTCAGAGGGCACACCTCCTTGAACCTAGAAAGTCCCTACACTCTCAGAGGACGCCTCTCCTGTGGATTCAGCGCTGGGGCAGTGAAGGTGTCGGGAGCCAGCAGAGCATGGTGCGTGCTGCCAGCTGCCGGCCGGCCGGGATAGAGGAGATGCCACTGGCCCTCCGTGCCCCCAGCCCCTCCCTCTTAATCGAGGCTGCCCTTGCTCTCTGCAGAGGCCACTCTGCAGGATCCTCATGTCGCGCGTGACGTGTGGTGGCACAGCCGTGTCAAAGTCACAGTGTCTTTTCTGTCGTTCTAGTTCCAGGGTCACCCCCGAGAGGACAACAGGCATCTGGAAGTGCTCTCTCGCCACTCTGGGTGCTTACTGTCTCTGGCTTGTTTCCATCACTGGAAATCACTTAGAGAATTGTAGTGTTTTTGGTCCTTGATAAAGCCTAGAAGACATTTGTGATGTTACAAAATGGAAGTTTTCTTTTGTTTCTGTTTTTTAAGATCTAAGAAGTTGTGAATGTTGTTAATCATTTAGCCGTTGCAATAAATGTAGAGGAAATGCAGTGTGCCAGGGTCTCCATGGCTGTGTTTTTAAAATCAGACCAGTCACCAGCGCACGCAGATGGGAGTGCAGTGTAGAACCAGATGACGGCTGCCTCCCAGTACGTGCCCTCTGCCGGCATGGTACTCCTCCCTCAGGCCCCTCCTGACTGGCTCGCCCCACCTGAGGGACCTTGTGTCACTGTCACCAGGAAAGCCTGGAAGATGCCAGAGAGCAGGAAGTGACCAAGCACCGGAGGGAGGGTGATTGGTACCACCGAATACAGAAGCTGCCTTTGAGGGGTATCAGGGAAGTGGGAGCCATGCCCCTGCTGCCTACGACTCACCTGTGGCCACAGGGCTTTGCCCCATCATCCCAGGGCTGGATGGGACGGCAGTTCCAGCTAACAGAGTAAAACCGTGGCCTGCCTGGGCCTCCCTCTGACTGAGGAGCTGCCTCTCTGTCATCTTCATACTCCCTGCTGTCCCTGGGTGCTACCAGCCTGCCCATGGTTCCTCTGCCAACAGCCCCTTGGCCCTCCAGGTGAGGAGGGGCATGCAGAGGGCACAGCAGGGACCAAGCCAGCACCCAGGGGATCTGCAGGGTTCTCCGCCTGACCAAGGTGAGGAGGGGAGGAGCAGACTGCACAGAGGGGCAAGGCGCTGTGCCCAGGGCAGGTGATGCTCATGTAGGAAGGTCCCTGTGGGCAGCTTAGCGGGAGCCTTGAGACAAAGCCCTTAGGAAGCTGAGGCAAGACCTCCAACCTCACTTCTGCTGTGCCCCAGGGGAAGCTGTTTCCAGCCAACACCCTCACCCTGCCTTCATCTTAGTGATGTCTAACCACTGGCTTCAGTGGCACTCCCCGAGAAAGGCCAGAGCCTGCAGGGAAAATGTGGGGCTCACCTGCAGGGGGTGAGCAACTGCCAGGAATTTCTCTTCCGTAGCGGAACCCCTCTTCCCCTAGCTCCTCTTAATACCGCCCTGAGGCCAGTTAGGGTGTTAGGAGACAGGAAAAGGGGTGGCCTCCAACCCAGGATGCCTGTCCTGGCATTGACCCCAGGCAGGTCACTTGATCTCAGGCCTCAGTTTCCCCTCTGCAGACTGGGAAGGATCTCATTTGGAAGGTAAAATCTCCCCTGCTGCCTTGTACTAGATTGGTGCAAAAGTAATGGCAAAACTCACAATTACTTTCCCACCAACCTAATAATTTAGAACTAACTGGAACCACAAGATGCCTCTCATGGCCTTTCTCCTCCCTGGAGCTTCCCTGGGGCAAGACAGGCAGAGGGCGCTGCGGAGAAGCCCCAGTAGCAAAAACAAGGAATGGCTTCAATCCAAGCCTTTGCAGTGCATGTATGCCCATGTACAGACGTGCACGCATGCATGTTCAAGCAGCACGCGAGGAGTTTTTCCGTGTAAAAGATGAAAAAACCAAACCCAGATGTATGTGGAATGGAGCACAGAGGCTTTCTCCTCCCATGAGTCAAATGACAGGACACACCAAGGGTGCCACTCGCAGACTGCCGTCCTCTCCCCACGGGCTGTCTCAGCAGTCTCCATGGCCCGTGGGTAAAGAGCAGGTGTTAGGTTGCCTTCGGAGGATATTCCACGTGTAGACGATCATAGGCACAATCGTGTTTTAGATAGAACCTTTAAAATGCAAATTGTACTTCAAGTTCTATTCTGCTGCCTGCTTTTTTTCACTTAAAAAATTTCTGAGGGCCGGGTGCGGTGGCTCAAGCCTGTAATCCCAGCACTTTGGTAGGCCGAGACGGGCAGATCACGAGGTCAGGAGATCGAGACTATCCTGGCTAACCCGGTGAAACCCCGTCTCTACTAAAAAATACAAAAAACTAGCCGGGCGAGGTGGCGGGCGCCTGTGGTCCCAGCTACTCGGGAGGCTGAGGCAGGAGAATGGCGTAAACCCGAGAGGCGGAGCTTGTAGTGAGCTGAGATCTGGCCACTGCACTCCAGCCTGGGCGACAGAGCGAGACTCCGTCTCAAAAAAAAAAAAAAAAAA